>NC_041058.1:2139347-2509347 GCF_900634775.1 Gouania willdenowi | reverse complement strand
CCCTTTATAATGCTACTGTGTATGTTATTATGCCCATAATTAACAATTCTACTTAAGCGCCCACTATATGAATACATACTTCCGACTGGCACTGTACTACTTATTAATATTTAAAGAAAGTGTCTAGAGATACGTCAAACGTAGCCCTCGGGACTATGGGTTCGACCGATGACGTTGACGGACCTTTTCGAACTTTAAGTCACGTGGTGCACCTATCACATGACCTAAACTGGCCAATGAGGGGCACTTTTTTTGTTGCTTCTTTTTCAACTTTAAAATAGAACTCATTCAGTCTTTGGTCTTAGGACGAGACACCACATAAAGCATTTCACCACTTTGAGAAGCAACATTATCATTGTTAAACCTCAAACAACAACTTGTAAAATGCCTAAGAAGAACACACGCAGACAGGGTCGACGCAATTTGGAGAAACCAAAGAAAGATGATCCAGTGGCTCCCACTGCAGACTTCGACTGGACAAGGCTTTTTGCCCTCATCGAAACACCATCTACATCCTGTCCTGATGAATCATCTCAAGACCAGGGGCCTGTTAAAGAAACAGTAGCAGGCAAGAAAGTTCACAACCCAAAGTCTGTTAAAAAGAGTCTGTGCTTGGATCATGACGACAAAACCCTTTCCACGGTGGAACATGAGACACTAGAAGATCTGGAGATGATAAACAACGAGCTCACACAGCTTGATTCTTCAGTGGTTGGGGAAACAGAAGATCTGAAGGACACACAGACCCCACAGGACCAGGAAATAAATGGTTTTAGTCCTGAAAAGGAGAAAACTTCACTCCTCGACTCTCAGCAGATGGTCATCCTCCAACGTTCTCAGGTCCAAAATGACACTTCTGTGGTTGACCAACTGAGGAAGGAAAATGCCAACCTTAAACTGTCTCTGATCAAGGCCCAACAAGCATCAGAGGCCCAACAGAAGCAGTGGGAGAAGGAAGAGGCCAGATTATTGGACACACAGAAGGAGAATGAGACCACCTATGAGCAACAACAAGGGATGATTGACCACCTCAAACAGACACTGGAGAAATCATCAGAAGACGTTAAGGTGCTGAAGGAGCAGCTGGTGACAGAAAAAGATGCTCAACAACATCAAAACAATCTGAGGATTAAAGTCAAAGAAGAGGAAATCTCCCGCCTCAGCGTTTTGTGGGAAACGGCTAAGCGTACGGTCTCCATCCAAGCCCTGGAACTGGAAAATAAAGTTCATCTGGAGGCTGAAAATGGAAATATAATTTCCACCTTGAATGTTTCTATCACCACTACACAGGAAAAGCTTGAAGAAACAAGAGAGGAATGCAAGCAACTGAACGACGTTCAAAAACAGAACAAGGAGCTGATCCACCTTCTTCAGTCCCAGCTGAAGATAAAGGAAGGAGAACTTCAAGAACAATGCCTTCAGGCCAGAAAATATCAGGAGAACCTTCAATTTGAACTCAAAAAACTGAGTGAGGAGAATGTCTTTGCTTCAATAGAAACAGAACTCAGCACGAACAGGAGTGAATCTGAGAAAGTTCCTCCAACAAAAAAGTCTGTGTTGAGGCGTCTCATCAACTTTCTGATGAAGGGATGGAAGAGGATAAAAGAGTTCTTCAAGAATATTATCAGAAGATTGAAGACACAGACTTGGAGCAAAATCTGGAAGTTGAGGTTAATACTGACTCGTAGAGTTTATTAGCAGTGGCGGCTGGCCAATAGGGCGCCGCCCACCACTTACCATGTTTGTTTGAGTGAGACATAAAAATAATAAAAAAATAAAATGAATTAAAAATACTACAAAACAATTGTGTATTTTGATAATCAGAATAAATATTATACAGATAATAATGATGATGTGTGAAGTTGTTTTGTTCATCTGTGTCTGATTGGTGATGACATGTTTCCTGTTTTGGGCGCAAAAATCTTTACCGTCCACTCTCGTTCAAAGTTTTGCATTCACAGTAACTCCTCTTCAATATGAGTCAATGGAGTGTCTGTGGGCGCAGTTTACCTGCGTCCAGACCAGTGTTGGTCTAAAAAGTAATTAGTTATAATTACTCACTACTTGTTCCAAAAAGTAACTGAGTTAGTAACTGAATTACTCTATAATAAAAGTAACTCATTACCAAGGAAAGTAACTATTTGCGTTACTGTTAAAAAAAAAAAAAGTTGCTATATGTCAAATAATTCAGATTTTTTAGATACGTGTGTTGTTGTGAGGTGCTTCATTAAATTTGAGTCGCTTACAACAGAGTGTGTGTGTGTGTGTGTGTGTGTGTGTGTGTGTGTGTGTGTGTGTGTGTGTGTGTGTGTGTGTGTGTGTGTGTGTGTGTGTGTGTGTGTGTGTGTGTGTGTGTGTGTGTGTGTGTGTGTGTGTGTGTGTGTGTGTGTGTGTGTGCGCGATTTTCAAAGCCCAACACAACCCCTTAAAGTCACTTTGTGTGTAGTTGTGTAGTGTTGTGTGACGAACCATTGCCCACTTAGAAATAATAATGCATTCATTCGGTCACTGGGGACCAGTCCGACCCCAAAGCCTCCATCTGATACAATCTGGTGCATAAAGTCCACAATAAGTCACCAACGTTAACGCAACACTTATTATTTATACAACACTTATTGTATTATTCATGAACACAATGTGTGTGGCGCCTGGGTTAAGGCTGATTGGAAACATTTATTAAATGATGTCATTGCACAGTTTTTGCCTCAGACACATGGAAACAACTACACAAAATGTATCGACATGATTAGGGTTTGTTTTATGCTATTAGCAACGATAATCCAGCTTTAAATTAGCTTTTAAACAAAACAACAGATTCTCTCAGTAGCGACGTAAAAATAAATGACCTGTCTGTGTGTGATGGATGTGTATAAAATAGGGATGAGCAACTTTTATAATCATTAGCATTCAAGTGGTTTTGATGCCCTTTTGTGTTGTTGTTTTATGCATTTATGTGTCATTTTGTGTTTTTTTAAAAATTTCAATAATTTTTTGAGTCACTGTGTTTTTCTTTCATTTTGTGCATTGTTTTTTTTTATGATTTTGGAGACGTTTTTGTTGTTGTTTAGTGAAATTCTTTTAATCGTTCAGTTTGTTTTTGCTGTTTTTTGTTTTTTTTTTTAGTAACTTTGTATTTTACTTTGATTTTGTGTATTTTGTGTGCCGTTTGTGTATATTTGTTGTTCTGTGCATTTTGTGTGTGCTTTTGTTCTTGTTTTTTTTATTATATCAGAGACATTTTGTGTTTTTGTTGTTGTTTAATTTGTTTATGTGTCATTTTATGTGCTTTGGTTGGGGTCTAGTGTAATTTTTCTAATTGTTTGGTGTGCTTTTGGAGTCACTTTGTGTATTTTTCAGACATTTTGTGTGATTTTTGGCATCATTTTGTGAATGTTTGATGTCGTTTTGTGTTTTTGTTTGTCACTTTTCTGTATTACAGTTGCCCTTTTGTGGATCTCTGTTCTGCACAAACTAGATTTAGATGTAAAATATAGTGTATTTATGTGATGAGGTGTGTTTTACTTCTATGTGTTTCAGGATTTGTTAAAGTCTGTCAAAGTTTGTGCTAATATTTTGGATTTCCTTAACTTTTCTCAAATTAAATTCTTGTGCATTTACAGGATTATCAGCTTATTTCTGCTCCATCACCAACGCTTTTAATAGAAACACACTATCTCTTGTTTTCTGCGTTGTCTGTGTGTTTGTGTGTGTGTGCGCGTGTGTGTGTGCGCGTGTGTGTGACAATCCTAATCTTGTTGCACTTTTACTGGAATTGGGCCTTTAAAGACAAAAATGACAATTTCCATGTTTGTCTTTATCTGCGAGCGCCTCACACAGGCTGTGGGTTGAGTTAAAAACTCCGGGTGCTGGAACAGGAGATAAAAACGTGTTTTCCCTCCCAACTCTGTGATAAGGTGAGAATTAACAGCCTTTGTTGCATGTTGGAGATCAGAATCCTACACATGTTCAAAAGTGCTCCTGATCTGAGAGGAACGTCACAATATTTGGATTGTAATGACTTGTTTGAAGGAAACAAATGATGCGCTGTTTCAGGGAGATGTTGAACCTAAAAAAAAACAAGTCCAGCAGGAGCAGGAAATGTGTAAATTGGAAGGTTTATCATCGCAGGCGAGGAAAGGGAAGCTCTTTCATCTCTCTGTGTAAAATTCATGAGCTCTTGGTGGAAATGCAAACCTCGTCTGAAATCCAGCTTCCCAGGTGTAAAAGTAATTCAGTAGAAAAGTGTGGTTGCTCTAAACCTGGTCAAGCTGTAGTGGAGTCGGGTCCAAATTTATCACTGAATGACCTGTGATGACGATCAGTGAGAGGAAGAGCGAACAGTAGATGAACAAACGTCACCACGTTAAACAAGGTGAACTTTTCCTGATTAGGAGAAATGCTAAAACACTAGTGGTTTAACTCGTGACATTTGCATTTTCTAAAGATTTATTTGTATTTTTCAACATGTTCTCAGGACATCCCATGTAATTCGGTCTTAAAAGGAGGAGGACTATCAGAGCAAACGGACCCTACAGTATTTTCAGTGGTTTGTCGGTGTGAATGCGCCCTAAGTTTCTTCTCGGAGAAGGTAAGTCCGTCAACCTTTATGCTTTCTCTTTTTGTCGACTACATCGGTAACCATTTTTGTTAAACCTCAAACTAGAAATAGTCCTGATCAGTAAAGTTTAATTAAAATCTGTCAATATTAGCATTTATTGGAAAGAGGCAATGGGTGGTCAAGCATACATACTCAGTATAGTATATTTTTGTGGGTGAGTGAGACAACAAGTCGTTGTGCTTTTGGTGGTTTTAAAGCCCCGTTTTGCGCCATCGCCAGTTATTCCTGACCACCCACAATGCCATGCTCTCTACGTCATCTCCCACACTTCCTGTTTTGTGAAAATAGTGCATCTGATTGCTCTAGGCTTGGATTGGAAATGCTCCGAAACCGACAGAAACAGACTGGAACCTGGTCAGGCAGTAAATCCACAGATAATGGTTTTAAAGCCCAGTTTTGCGCCGTCGCCAGTTATTCCTGACCACCCACAATGCCGTGCGCTCTACATCATCGCCGATACTTCCTATGTTTGATCAGCTTCAAGAGTGGTTGTGTTCACAGTGAATCTAATCGCTCTAGGCTTTGACTGGAAACGTTCTGAGACCAACAGAAACAATCGCTCTAGAATTCTCCTGTTTGATCCGCTATAGACTTTGTTTGCGTGTTCAAACCGACCAAACGAGGAGGACTATCAAAGCAAATGAATCCTAGAGCGTTTGAACTGCTCTTGGGTTCTTCAATGTGAATGCACCCCAAAACATGCAGGATTGCAGATTTTCATTATTTTATATTATATTTCAGCCAATAACTTTTGTTCCTTTGCGTTGTTTTCCTTTTCCATGTTCTTGCTCAGTTGGTGAAAAATGCACAGGTTGTTTTTTTTTTTGTTGGGTGAAGTGCTTTCAATTCTAATGAGTTGTTATCTATATCTGTTGTGATGTTATTTCCACCTCCAGAAAGTGAAAAAGTGAAGGTTGGCATGGTGTTGCAGCTTTTTTCTCTAGCTTTTAATATCACAGTTTCCAGACGGGGGACAAAGTATGACCTCGGGCTTTGGAGGAAATAATATTACACGGTTCTGTGTCTAATGTTTTTCCTCCAACTGTTGTGTTTTGCTATGTTTCTCAAACTAAGTGAGAGGCTGGGATTCCCCCCCGAGGCAACAAATACAGCAGCTGATTATTTCCACGTTCCAAATGTTGACACAACGTTAAATCTGTCGTGTTGTAAAAAAAGTCAAATAACTGCTGAAGTCAAACTACCCTTGACTGAGGTGTTTTATCTCCAGCTGCAGACGGGATACACGATGTGTTCAAGTCTCATCGGTTGGAAACTTAACTTGATGGATCCGCCCACACTTTGCTAATCTATGCTGGTGTTTTACAGGGAAGCGTCTACAAAAACAAACGGCACGATTATGTTTCAAATCTTTACTAGTTCTACTAGTAACATTAAACTACTACATTTTTTTTTTTTTTTAAATTAAAAAATATCTATAAATAAATCAAATTATGACAAGGTTTGACAGTTAAATAACATTCTGTCTTTAGTTTCTTTTAAATACATTTGACGGACAAAAAAGGTGCCTGCAAAATATTTACTAAAATATTAAAACTACTACTGCTAAATTCACAATTATTCTACATATTTGAAAACAAGATTTTTATGTCAGCTGAATGTACAGCAATTGTTTAAAAGTATTTCTGCCAAGAAACATATCTGGTCACCTACACACCACAGAGTGTTTCCTCTTTGCTGTGCTTTTACAAATGTATTCTTTGTGGTTCGTGAAAACCAAATTTCACAACCAACAAGTTAGCGGACATGTTTAGCTCCGCCTCTTTCTCCTGCTTGTGTGTGTGAGTGTGTCACACACGTCACTCAGTCACATTAAGGAAGGTTATGGTCATTATACAGGGTGGATTAAAGAATGAATAAAGGATTGTTTTATCCCGTTCTTCTCCTTGTTATTATCACATTATTAAAAAGTTTAAAAATAGCAGGAATTAGTGCTGGTCTCCAACGGTCTTGACGGAAAATCCCGAGTCTGAGACGAGACCGAGACCTTTAAAATTTGGTCTCAAGACCCAGACCGGTCTCGACTACTACAACACTACTAGATGGCTTAGACTTTCTACTCAAACAGCTTTCTATATTCTTCCCACGCCCTTCTCCCATGGATTTGAAAAGGAAATGTGTAAATTTATTTTGACCATGAAAATTGTATTGTGCTAAAATATGTGCAAAACAGTAGCATTGTTAGTAAAGCACATTGCACATGCTCAATTAATCTAATTGCATCTCCTACTCACAATATTCTATGCACTAAAACAATTGTTTATGATATTTTGTGTGTTTGGTTAAGTACAGAAAAGCTTTCAGCCGTGTTCATTTTGACAGCAATTTTTGATTTAGTTTTAGTCGTAGTCTTTTATAAAACTTTGTATAAACTTTGTATACTTGATTTTGTTTTGTGCACCTTTGAATATTGTATATCAGCGTTTTTTCCTATTTAAAGGGAAACATTTAACGTGATTATGTGACAAAATTATAGTTTAATTCTTATTAGTCGATGGAAATGTAAATATATTTTTATATAGTTTTCATTAACGTGATTTGTTAAATTAGTCATAGTCTAGTGATTGTCACTTAAAAAACTATGACAAAAGCTTTTAGTCGATACAATTAATTCTGATTTTCAGATCTTTTGCTTTTTGCTTTGACTTAAAATCATTTGCTTTCAGATCTCGTTACTTCATCATAATTCTAATCATTTCTAACGGACAGAAAACACTCTCATTACGATGGCCTTGTTCCCTTCTTTTATTTTATGACCGTTTATATTTTATGTGTTTGTTTGTGTCGCTATTTAAAACGACGCTTTATCTTCAACAAGTCTTTTTATGCTGAGTGAGAAATGATGAAAGTTGAATTAAAAATGAAGTTATAGGACAGCGAAGAAACACGTAAACAAGTTCACGGCTGTTCGCCTCGTCACATATCTCATTATGTACAGAATTATTCATCGATGGGCTACTCCCACCTGGAGACACACACACACTGGGGGGGATGGCATGTCTCTGACAAGCCCCGGGTAAATGGGCGCCGTGTGTGTGTGTCAGTGTGTGTTTCAGTGACAAGTGCTGACAGTCCAGGAGTCTGAACTCACACAAGGTCAGCATCTGTGAGCATCACAACGTGTGTGTGCGTGTGTGTGTGTGCATGTGTGTGTACCACCTGTGCACCCCCCCCCCAACCAACCCCCCCCCCGATATGTCCGCATCCAGCAGATGCTCTGAAAGTCAAACACACACACACACACACACACACAGTCATGTTTAGCGTTATCAAAGTCAGCCGGGGTTAGCTTTGCTATAATAAATAATGTGAGGATTGTGACAGAATACAAACTTAAATCAATTTTAAACACAATGAGAACTAAACATTCACTAAATTAAAGTCGACATGTTTATTTTCATTCAGTAGATCATTTCTTTAAGCAGTGTTTTGAATATTCCCCAATGTCCGTGGTTTTGTTCTTTTGTTTCTTTGGCCTTTCCTAACTGATAAAACCATCATTTTTACACATATTGCATTATAATAACGAGGAAAAATGGCATTTTCAGAGAAAATACAAGTGTGAATGCTGTATATTGAAATGCTCCGACCAGCTATAGCTTCTTTTGCCATTATTTGGTCAAATATCCATCTTAACCTTTCATCATGTTGTAATTCACAGTGTTCTGGGAGGATTCTGGACCTCTGATCACTCTAGAGTCAGACTGTAGAAAACAGATCTTTTTGAGCTGTTTTGGGCGTTACTATTGGCTGCTCGACAAAAGGTGAGCGTGTTCACGTCCTATCGGTAGTAAAAGTGCAATAGTTTTAGCAGGAAAAGTTATGTAGAACAGTTAACGCGACAAACAGAGCCACTGACATAGAGAAGTGACAGTCTAATGCTGCGTTCACACCAAATGCGTTTCGGGCGTTAAAATCGTGCCTCACGCCCCGAGTTGGGAGGTGCTGCGAGACCTGTTGACGCTCCTAGAAGATATATTGTGTATGTACGCCTGACGCGTTTGACTCTTTCGACGCGTTTGGTGTGAACGTGCCATAAAGGTGCGTTCACACCAGAGACACAGAGACTCAGTCCATTAGATTACATTCAAACTCAATGTAAATGAAGCAACATTAAGTGACGCGACTCACGCAATTCCAGCAACTCTATCGTGCAATCGAGTCGCTGGAACTCATCCAATCGGCATTGAGTTTCTTTACACGTCACTCCCTGGGGTAGATGAAGCAATGAAGTGTGAAAAAATGCGACTAAGCAACTCATAACGGGCGTTTTAAGCAACTATAGTCTTGTAATCTTCAATAATATAAGAAACAATTGCTAAATTTGTCCACAGTTGCTTTTTAGACAAAAGTCAGTAAGAGGAGTTGGAAAGTCTTTCCAAATTTAGCGATAAAGTCACTGCAAACAGCTCTACAGTTTGTTAGTTAGTTAGTTCACGCGTATGTCGGTGGATTCAAAACAGGGAGGGGAGTGTGGTCGTTTCCATTCCAGTCTCACAATTCTACAGGCTGCAGCTTTATTGGGAAACATTTTACGTGATTACCGCTGCCAAGGAGCTCATATTTTCACAGGTGTTTTTGTTTGTTTGTCTCTCTGTTGTGGGAAGTATTAAATGTATTTTAACAACATTTTAGCCAAAAATAGACCTTATGTACCACCATGGAAGATGCTATTAAAATTTGGAGGGGATTTGTATCAATATACTGATTTTGGAAAAAGTTGAAAATATTTAAAATCTTTCTCTGTTCTAGCAGATTCCACATCAAATTACAAGTGGTGACGTCATGGCAACGGTTGACTGCGGGTGAGCAGTTTGAGCTGAACTTGGATCAGATTTGTCTCAGATAAACATATGAAAGCTATAATAGTTAGATTGCTATAGTGAGAATGATTTGGTGCTGATGTTTCAGGAAAACCAGGAGTCAGTTTTGCTCTGTTTGTGTCGAGCCTCCATAAAACGACGCCCTTTTCTATTTGATTTCACGGCACAGCCAGGACAGAGCTGACTCAATAACAAAGACACAAAAATTGATTAGTATTTTATTAACACCTCAATAAAAAGAATGCGTTTTGTCAAGACAGAATGTTTGAATTACTAGCAGGTCAGAAAACAAGCGGTGGTGCTCGGTGGGGGGGTGGTGCTGCAGAGAGGCTGCAGAGAGGCCTTATTGTTGCTCTCTCCCTTGGTGGCGGCTCACTGACAATGTGCCTTTGCTTTTTGAGGGGAATATAAAAATAAAATCAGATTAAACGCACATGACAGTAGGCTAGAGCGCCGAGTGGAGTCAACTTTATGACAAGCTGGTGTCATTTACTGGGCACGGTGTGATTTATTCGGCCCCACCAGGAGCAACGCAGCCAAGCTGGGTGTGTTTTCTAATCCATTTCTCCATCATTTCTGCAGCCATCAGTCAAAGCTGCAGAGAGCGAGCGCTCGATAAATGGGTTGTTAGACGCTGCCAAGTTGCATTTACGGTCTTTGTTATTTCGAGCCTTGTTGGAGAGGTGGATGTCTAACTTCTGCACCCGATGCCTCATCACTTTAATAATATGACTTCCAGCTCTGCCTTCACTATAAACACTGAGCATATTAAGAAAGAAGGCATGAAGTTCATCTGCTGCATGACAGACAGCTGCTTTTCACTCTATCCGTCAGTTAGCCAGCTAGCTAGCATAGAGTCACCATATTTTGATTTTGTAAAAGGAGGACATTTGTACGGAAGCGTATTGCACTCACTTGAAAAAACAAAACAACATTTTTTGGTTTGTTTTTTCTTTTGTTTGTCAGAGCATTTTTTTTTCTGTTTTTCTGACAATTGTTTTTTCTGTTTGTTTTTAAAAATGTTTTTTGGAGTAATTTTTTTCTGTTTATCGTGCTAATTTTTTTTTTTCTGAATTATTGAGATATTTGGAAATCCCGCGAGAACATTAGTCAAGCGGACACATTTCTTTTGTTTTGTTTTTTAGAGTATTTTTTAATTTTTTTCTGTTTTTCAGAGTATTTTTTTTCTGTTTTTCTGACAATTTGTTTAATTTTTTTTTTGTTTTTCAGAGTAATTTAAAAAAAAAAAAGTTTTTATGAGTAATTTTTTCATTTTTTCGGATGAATTTCTTCTGTTAAACATCTTTTTTTGAAATCTAATTATCTAGATATTTGGAAATCCTGCAAGAACATTAGTCAGAAAAACAGAAAATAATAAGCATGAAAAATAGAAAAAAATTTTTGTAGAAAAACAGCTAGCTAGCTGATGTTTGAAAAGGAAAGACTGTGTGAATGTAATTATCCAGCAGCAGCTACAGGATTAGTCAGCGTTCTCTTATCATAAAGAATATATATACAGCCTTTTAATTGAGGTGTCAGGCTGAACAAATGTTGATGCTGAGCGTTTGCGACGTGATTTGTTTTCTGCCAAAGATGCTGATCTTGCAACAATGCCTCCACCTTTTTACCGCGTCAGTATTTTAAAACATGTTAATGACTCCGCTCTGTGACACTCATTGCCCAGCGGGCGTGTCCACATCTGGCAACCTCATATCTCATCAGACAGCAGTCATGTACGGGTAATTTGATCAGCTATAAAAGTCCATTGCTTTTTTATTTATATATATTAAGTTAAATGTAACGAGTTGAACAAAGAATCTATTGATAAAGTTCAAATACTTTGCACTGGTGATAATTTAACAAATAGGTTTGGTATTGTTTTGCATGCAAACTATTTAAGGTTAGTCAAAAGTGTTTTAAATAATGCACAGATGTGTCAGAGCTGCATGGTGGTGCATGTTTGATTCACGTGAAATTTTTCCAGTTTTTTCCCACCATCCAAAAACATGTATGTTAGGTCATTGATTATAAACTCTTTTTTTTTTTTTTGCACTGCTTCACAGTTTTTTTACATTAACAAATATCCTGGCTCACTTACCCTCACTCAGGTGTAAAACTGTCCTCACTTTTTATATATTTTCACCAATAAAGTTGAACTTATCATTCCTTAGGGAGGGCAGGAGACTGTCACAATTATACAATACAAATCTAAATGTATCATTATTATTATTTTTGCAACAATAAAACATGCATAGCTGTCGTGAAAAGATTGCACTTTCATAAGCCGTCAATGTTCGACGACATATACTGACATGGTGAAAAATATACAGACGTAAAATAGTAACTTTCCCTAACAGTAAAGTATTTCGCAATATTAAAAAGTCACAAGAACTGTCGTCGAGGATGCGAGTGGTATCCTGCATCTTTGTCTTAGGAAATCCTACTTCCCATGCACGGAAAATCACCAAATGTTGCACTAAGCTCCAGTTCCATCCCAGGTCCTAAAGGTGGCGCTACAGCAGTTTCTCAAGTCCTAAATTTTGCAAATTCACCAAAAAATCAACCATTTATGATTCAGATTTGCCACTTTCACCAAATTGGACGTATAAATCCAGTCCGTCAGTGCTTCCCCCCCAAAAAACTGTAAAATATTATTAAACTTGTTTTTTACCACAATTTTTGCTCAATTCACACCAAACTTGCTACATCGCATCTTCAGACTGTCCAACAGAAACCATCCACACAGATTTATGATTTATCAAAAAACAAAAACAAAAAAAAGAGCCAACGGTGCATTGAAATATTTGAGCGTAAATGGTAATGTAAACATATAAATGCATTTTTTTGTTTGTTTGTTTTGGAGTCATGTTAGATGATTTTCTGGGAACAATTCTCCCATTGTTGAACAATTACAGTTCAGAATTTAAGAACTGCATCTGACAATTAATGGTCAAGACATTACCCAGGTTAAAGAAGTAAAATATCTGGGCGTAATCTTATTTAGCGTTTGAAAATCATGTCAAAAAGATGATAAGAACAGCCAAAGCAAACTTGTACAACTTTATAATTATACGGGACTGTTTACCATTTCAAATGTATCTATGCATGCAATGATTTTTCTCTCATCTCAGTTACTGTTTAACCTCCTGGTCACAGGAAAACTACCACAACAATCAGGCCTTTAACACTGATTTACAACAGAACATTAAAAATACTAGATAAAACATCTGTCATTGTGGAGTATTGCAGAGGTTAAACTTACATTACATTTTGTACTTTAAAATAATGTATAAATGTTTGTACAACCAAGCCACTGATGTTCTCAGATGGGTCATAGTCCCACTTTGATCTGTGGACTCCATCACACGAGGAGCTGGTAATGGAAATGTGAAAGTGCTCCTTAGAAAGAAAGACCTTTGTACAGTCAGCCTTTACTGTCCGCAGCACTAAACTCTGGAACTCCTCGTCTCCTGAGCTGAAACAGGACTTAGATCTGGAAGCTTTTAAAACTGAACTAAAGCGTGTTTTAAAAAAGAGACCAAGTGTGTAATCATTTTTAGATTGCACTCAAATGCACTTCTTTTGTATAACGTCAGAATTTATGTCACTGTAAATGTATTTTCTGTATTCTGTGTTTTCTTTGTGCATTTGATAAACCCTTCTAGGGACGGACATTGCAAATTAGCCATGGCTATAAATGTGGTAGTGTGGTACATGTTGATTGTTCACACTTGTCCCTATCAAATAAATGAATAAATGCAAAAACTGCATAATTAAACACCATTTTTCCACTTGTGGAGCCAAAAAATTATTGTTAAAAACAAATTACCATCATTTCCATGCTGTCGAGATGCAATATTTGCATTTTCAGATTTTTGTCTCAATAACTGAATTTTCGACAGCTGTCTGGTTTTCTTCAGAGGCGTCGGATGATCGCTTTGATGTGTCCCTGACTTCCATCTAGTAATTCCAGCAAGCTTTTTTTTTTTGTCTTCTCTTTGAATAATATGTTAATATTACAATAATTCAGAGAACCGTTTTTCAGGAAATTTACTTTGATCTCCTGACATGTTTCAACAGCCAGTCTTCTTCAGAGGCGTCTGCTGTTCGCTTTGAAGTGTCCTTGACTTCTGCGTAATAATTCCAGCAAGTTCATTTTCTCTTCTTTTTGAAAAATATGCAATACGTTTCATTTATTCAAACAATTTTTTTTCAGGAAATTTACTTTGATCTGACATGCTTCGACTGTCAACTGCCAGTCTTCTTCAGAGGCATCTGCTGTTCACTTTGAAGTGTTTTTGACTTCGGCGTAATAATTCCAGCAAGTTTGTTTTCCTTCTTTTTGAATAATATGTTCCGGTTTTTCTCAGGAAATTGACTTTCATCTTGTGAATAAATGAAACCTTAATAGATTAAGTCGCACAACAAAGCAAATCACTTGGTGTTTGGATATTTTGGACAATTCCCAACTTGATGAACTCACACGGTGGTTGGAAAACCCTGTTCAAGGTTGAATGGAATCACAAAAAATGTGCTACAACTCGTTAAGTTTCCTTTTAGTTCTCTTACTTATTTCTTTGAACACTGACGACTGCTCTGTGTAACGCAGTGAAATAATGAAGTAACATTTGTCTACCTGGTGTCGACTTTAAGAGAGTCTCTTCTAAGTGCACAGAAGGTGACTGGGAGACAGAATCCTGAATAAAATTAATGCGCTGACCCTTTAGATGGATTTTCTGCTGAATAAATCAAACCCAGTGCAGGAACCTTTACAGTGAGACAAATTGGGGATGAAAAATTTAGATGAGGCCAGAGAAGATGAATGGTTACTAAATAGCTGCGATGATTGTGAATGGTTTCCCCTCCGTCAGATAAACTGCGTTCAATTGCATGTAATCTGTTGCATGTGTGCAGAATATAATCCGTTAAGAATGGAAACCACTGGAGAGATTATTCATACGCATTCGTAGTTTGCGTCGAGAGGGTCGGGTTTGAAAAAGTACAATTCTTAAAATAATATACAAATATTTTAAGTACCATAAAACTCAGTGACTCTACAAAATATATGTGAGTTCATTTGCTATTCTTTTAAAAATACGAGTTGGTTTTTGGCGCTCAAGGCATGTGACTTTGTTTTTCTTCTGTTGCGCAATTCTTCTCCACAGTGTAAATGGTGAAGCGACACTGCACCCAGCAGTTCATGTATGGTACTGCAGCAAAAAGGAAGCCGAAAGATTTCATCATGAATTTACAACATTAATCTAAAACATCTTTTTACATCAGTTTTACTGTGTTTTGGACTAAATACGGCGTCTCATTGGATTTTCGAATGTTTTAGGAAGATTTTGAGACCATTTTGATGGAATAAATGAATTCAGTCAGACATGGCATCACTTTGAAGGTGAGGAGTGTTGGCTTGTTTATGTCACAAAGTTTGACAAAATAATTGAGTGTGTTTGCTGTGATGGTTTTGTCTTAGAATGGTTTATATGGTTAAAAATCGAAGATTCTAAACTTTCAAACGGTATATGATACTTGTGATATGCTGCTGTATTTGAGAATCCCTTAAGAGTGAAAATGAGTGAGAACATGCATTTTGACCCGTATTTAGGACGGTGAACGTTAAGGGCATATGCAGAGTTTGTGGGGGGCAGGGCGGGCATCGCACAGTGATGAAGAAACTAAAAAAACGGAGATACAAAATTCAAAGCTTCACAAAATAAAATAAAGTAAGTTTAAAAGGAACAGCAGCTGAGGACATGTGACCCTCCTGCTTCCTGTAGCAGCTGAGTGCTTTGTTTACAACATGGTGGACACCGTGGGTGCTCCACAGACTCATGTCTGATGTTTGTAGTGATGCACGACGGGAACAGAGAACTAGCAAACAATGCGATCAGTGCATGCTTGTCTCGATATATATATATATATATGTATGTAATATATATATTATATATATATGTATATAATATATATATTTATGTCTGGATTGAGCAGTTGTTGTTCCAATCGCCTCCCCCTCCCTGACGCAATGGGTGTCTACCGGCCGCTACGGGAGAACACATGCATTTGGCGTTCAGTGAAGGCATGTTACAAATTATTTTGGCATTATTGTTTATGTTACACACATTGTGGTTGGTGCAAATCTAGAGACGTTCTATATATTTTAATTCTACATTAATATGGTACAAATATCAAACTCTCTGTGATGACGACCTCTCGTTGACTCTGGAGGGTCTGCTTTGGTTCTTCTTGTTAGAACAAACTGTGGGAAAAAGATCAAATCTATGAGTAATTAAGCGTTTTTTTTTTTGGATCAGAACAAACACCCGTCTCGTTGCTGCTCGGTTGCTTTGCGATTCTGTTTTAAGATTAAAGATTCTCCACCACGTCTTCCTGTAATCTCACTCGTACTTGACCTCCCATCAATAATTCATCTGGACTCAGAAGTGGCTTCAGCTTTAAACTTATGATTCAGCGTTGGAAGGAGCTCCAGCTCCAGCCAACTTTAAACTTTAGATGTGTTTTATTTCCTCCCGGCATTGCGCACACACACACACACACACTTGGTTTTTTTTTTATTTCTCCTTTTTATTCGACATTTTTTTTCATGAGGATCTGACATGGAAACTAAGAACAGTTTGTTCATGTACAGTTTTTTTGTTTGCTTCCTGCAAGATTTCCACCTTCTTTGTTGTTGTTGTTGCTTGTGTGTGTGTGTGTGTTGGATAAATGTTGGATGGGGCTGCAGGAGCTTATACAGCTTTGATATTTACAAAGTGTTTGTGTGTATAATAAAGATTGATAAAGTTATATTTAAAAAATATATATATATATTTTTATTTTTTATTTTTTTTAAATTGAATGTTGACTGTGAAATGAGTAATTTGATGATTTTTTTGTTCTTTTTTTAAATAACCAGGTGGGTCATACTGAAGAAGCTCTGGGATGAAATAATAAAATTGAATGAAATAAAACTGAAAAAAAAGTAAAGTAAATGAAATAAAATTAAAGTAAAAAAATAGAATAAAATAAAAGTAAAAACAATTAAAATAAATTAAATTAGATTAAAAAAATCTATATACAGTGAATACAAATTTTAATAATTAATAAACTAATAAAAATGCATTTTTTATTCAATAAAATCAGTAATTTCAACTCACAATGTCTTCCCTATCTCCTTTATGTGTTCTAAGATTTAAGAAAATATAATACTGAAATAATGAGACTTTCAATACTTCAATACAAAAATATTAACTGCATTCAAGCTACAATGAAACATTGATCCGATTAAACCTGTATCATGTAACACTTCAGTCTAATTACATAAACCAATCTTTATACAATAATCCGAAAAAAATGGATGATGTGAAAGTCCAGCACATGCAGAAGATTTGGATTTCAAACTAAATGTGGAAATTCTCAGGAGATAAAAAGATTTAAGAAAATGTGCTGCATGTTTTTTTTATACTCCAGTGAAGTGTGTGCGTGCGTGCGTGCGTGCGTGCGTGCGTGCGTGCGTGCGTGCGTGCGTGCGTGCGTGCGTGCGCAGAAGTACGACAGGGCAGCATATGGCTCACCCTGCATGTAATGAAATATTAAAAAGCAACGTCAGCAAGGACTGTGTGTGTGTGTGTGTGTGTGTGTGTTACCCATGGGGAGTGGAAATCTGCCGGACATTGACCACTGGGCATGACAAGCTCCCACTGTGACAAACACTCCTACACACACACACACACACACACTGCCCATGTTGCCTTAAAGGGATCCTCCACTGTTTGTTTTTACAAATATGGCCTAAAAGCTTTAAAAAGTACTCATTAGTAGATCTATGCTTAACAAAACACATTATTTTTGCACCATATTAGTTTTATTAACTTTTAAAAATAGGACTACTTTACAGTTTAAGAGCCTGTGTTCCTCCATCTTGAAATCACATGACTGATGATGTCACACGGCCCCACTGCCTGTAAACATCCCATTGTTTTCTATTAAAGTGAAACATTTAGCCTGATTTTTAGATCATTTAACAGATTTTTAGATCATTTCACAGATTTTTTGGTTAAAACAACAACTTGTGCTGCTTTTGGTTGATCTAAATAATCAGGAAAAGTTAAAGATGTCGACCTAAACCTCTTTTGTTTACCGGAAGAGGATAAAAACACTTGTGATCTGGAAAAAAATCTGTGACCGCAGGAGGCGACAGTTCCAACTCTGTGCTTTGGTAGTAGACAATGAAGCAGAGAAGAAGAGCTCTCCTAATGGACCTTTACTCTCCCTTAAACAATGTACAGCTTTTGGAAGGGAGTCCTTCAACCATCCATGATTTACTCGCTAACTTCAGCCACCAGAGCATGTCAGCACACTGTTTAACTGACCAAAAGCAGCACAAGGTGACATTTTGACTCTAAAATAGCCACTCAATGATAAAATCAGGCTGAATGTTTCACTCTAATAGAAAACAATGGGATGTTTACAGGCAGTGGGGCCATGTGACATCATGTGATTTCAAGATGGAACAACACGGGCTCTAAAACTGTAAAGTAGTCACATTAATAAATGTTAATAAAACAAATATGGTGCAAAATAATGTGATTTGTTAGGCATAGATCTACAAATAAGTACATTTGAAATATTTAGGCCACATTTGTAAAAACAGTGGAGGATCTCTTTAATCATTGGTGATGGTAGAGATTGAACACCTTCTCTCTTTGCTAGTCTCACAAAAACACACACACACATTTTAATCTAACAAATCAAATGTCACAAACGCACCGTGTCTTCATCTCAGTGAATCTCTTCACCGTGTGAAAGGTTAAGTGGGTGATTTGCTGCTGAAACATTGTTGTGTCGCCGCGCTGCAAATATTCGTTAGCATCAGTTCATTCTTCTGCAGCTTTAGTAAATCTATGTTTGAGCGACTGTCCAACCCCAATTTTTCCTCTTCTCTCACCTCTCACCCCTCTAAATGCATCACATGCTCCTGCTTTTATCAGATAAATAAATACCTTTTTCCTACCTGATCATTTTGGTGGTTGTTTTGAAGATCTTGTGTAATTATAAACCCTTTAGTTATTTTAATCATTATGTTTAATTCACGTTTCTGGTCCACATGGTGACTGTCTTATGGAGGATATTTGTCTCTGTGTGACCTGCTTTGACTGCCACATTGTCCTTCTTAAGCGTGCAAATATACCTATCTTTTCAGATAGAGATAATTCAGTTCTATAACATTTGATTTTGTACTAACAAGGTGTGTAGTTTAGTTCCAAACAGAAGCAGTGGAAAGGAAAGTTCCCAATCACAAGCCAAAGAACACATTCCTCTAATCCTGCAGCACAATAAGAGGAATTATTGTATAAAATCCAGATTAAAAATGTGAATTTTTACACATTTTTGGTTGTAGGAGATAAAGGGTTGAAAATATGAACTAAAAGTTATATTTCAATATTGTTTTCTGTGCAACGAGAAAGACAACAGTGGGTCAACAAAAAGTAATTTTTTGATTGTATCAATACAAGGAAATAACTCATTGGATTTAAGCATCACATACTTTATATGGATGTGTATTAAAAACTCTTAAACTTTAATAATAAAGACGTTATACAAATGCGCAAAATCTAAATATTAATAATATGTATTTTTATTGAAAACGTGTTGAGTTTTTAAAACGAGATCAGAAAAACTGTTTCTTGGACTTTATTCAAATAAAATGTGAATATATTTGACATTAAATGTTGTTTACTTGTTTATGTCCATCGTTAATTTATAAATGATTCCATGATAAGAAACAACAGGAATATATTAAAAGCTCACATGTACTGTCCAGTATCGAGGGATTTATTTCACTCAAACTGGTTACATACATTATTATTTTGGATAAAAAAGTTACTCAATCGATTTCAAGTCACTGAATCATTTCAGATCGAATTGTCCTAAATTAACCAATATCATCCATGAATTGAATTGGCAACAACGAATTGTGATTCGAATGCAAATAGATTTTTGTGTGACAATTTGGGGAAGAAATAAGGAAAGTAACGACTCTTAAAATGAGTATTTAGCACAAAATAAGCTTTAAAATGAAGCTATATTACTTAGCCCTATGTGGTCCCTACTTTAGCATGAGCTACTTTTTTTCTAGCCCGTCTGATATTTCAGTAATAAAGGCTATACTTTGTTATAAACATATTGAGGCACATATGAGTGTGGTCTGATTTTTTTGGCGTGTACAAAGAGTTTTGTGTCTTGAAGGGTTTTGAGGAGGTCAAAGATTTCCCACCATCATTATGAAGGCTCCCCTAGAGCGCCTGTGAATGTTTAGAGCCAATATAATGACAACGTTTGCTTTTTGGCCACATAACTATTGTGTTTGTGACAAATACGAGCCAGTCTGCTGGCAGGGTGGCAGAAGCAAGATTATCAGGGATCAAAAAGACTGAAAATACTGATAATATTGGTAGTGTTTTTGAAGTATATCTCACTCTATCATAAGTTAACACACTAATCACTCTCTCGTCGTGGGTCAAACTGTGGGTTTTTCTGCTCTCCCCGTGCTCTGATTTCCACTCGTCTGTAATGGCAGGCAGAATTGAACGATAGTTTGGTTTGAGCTAATTAGCAGCGCGTCCACAGCTTGGTGAAAATGTCACCGTAGGATCGATTATGTGAGCAAAAGTCACTTTTTCTCAGGTCGGAGAAAAAAAACAAAAAATGGAAGTTAGAATTACACTTTAGGAACTGAGTTAAAGGCTAATTTGTTAGCTATGACTGAACCCTCTTTGCCTTTATAGCTCAGGCTTGTCTTCTGTCGTGTCTCCTCAGGCGATGATGTGGATGGTAAAAAAGAGGTGTAGTGTCTTCATTGAAGCTGACTTGCAAAATAATACAAAGTTTATTAAAACAAGCAGAATCAAACACCAGGGCAGAGACAGAAACCCTGGGGGAACAAGGGAGGTCAAATCAAGCTTTGAGCTAAAAACAGGAGAACTGGAGACAGCAGTTCAGTGAGACCAACCGGGGTCAGATCATGCTCTCAAGAAATCCAGCTTGGCAATCACATATATGGACTGACGAGAAATTTGAAACCCAACAGGTGGACCCCAAAGCTTTAGCTTTTAAGGCAACAAATGTTCATTACGGTGGTAAAACCCCCTGCATCAGCAGAGTAGAACTAGAATAGGCAACCTCCACGATTGACAGGCAATAAACATCCCAACAGCAGA
Source organism: Gouania willdenowi (assembly GCF_900634775.1). NCBI lineage: Eukaryota > Metazoa > Chordata > Actinopteri > Blenniiformes > Gobiesocidae > Gouania > Gouania willdenowi. The sequence continues at coordinate 2,488,666 of NC_041058.1, read as the reverse complement.
GCTACAAAAATAACTGGCTTGGATTGTAAACCTTTAGTGTTAAGGCCACCTGTTGAAGGCCTTTACTCAGCTTTTAAGTGAAATTATTCATTATTATATTATTAAGCAGTCAATTAATATGAAGCAGTCAATACACCTCACTTTAGGGCTAAGATTCAAAAACCATAAAGTTATAGTTCACCCATATTTAGTACAGATTTACGCCATTTCCAATTGATAAAGGCATAGGTGTTTGGATGTTTGAGAAACCAACATTCACAATCAGATATGTGGGTTACATTATGTAGATGCAGAACTTGGTTTCTTTCATTGGTCAAAAGTATCGCCAAAGCTACTGACACACCAAGTGGCCTTCTAGTATTCCCCCAAGGCTTCTATGAGCAGAATAGTTGGTCTACACAACTCGTAACTACATAACCCCCACCCAACTGTTTAAGGGTACCTCTGCTCATCATTGTTTACAACAATCTTTTTTAAATCTATTGCCAATAAACAAAAGATGTGCACGTTAAAAAAGTAAAGTACTCTCACAGGACCATTGCATACTACTCATACTGAGTCTGACATCAAATGAGTATGTAGTGTGTTCCAATTTGATAGTATGGATAGATTAAGTAAGCAAAAATACCCATATGTACTGTATACTATATCAGGACATTTTTTAAGTATACATGGTGGGCACACTAGTCATACTCAATGGTTCCATGATGCATTGCGAGCGGAATGTAAAATGGTCCTGGGACCAGCTCCAAGCTAAAAGTTCAAAATAAAAGCATATCTTCTCGTCTTCCATTAGTTTTTTTTAGTTTTTTTTTAACACTTTTGTAAATAGGGCTCTTGTTTTGAAGTTAACAGGAATGTGTATACACAATGTGTGCATTTTATGGATTTAATGTTGATATTCTACTTGGTCAATTTCAAACTTAAAATGTTTTCAGAACTTTCAAAGTAAAGGTGGAGAATCAACAGAGATATTTAGCCTCAGTGTGATTCAGGTTTTTCTCATTGTAGGTTCCAAATGCATCTTGGGAAACTTGGAAGTGTACTTCAGTGGGAACGCTCGTCATAATACCTATAGTTTATAGTGGACAGTATATACTCATTGAGTTTGTAGTGTGTAGTACGTTAGTGTACGATTTCAAACAGAGATGAGATTGTTTAATGGTCACAAATCGGATTATAGCTAAAAGGTATCGGTAAACTATGGGCCTTCAAAATAATCCCACAATACAAACTGATTCTTAAAACTTTAAGGACTGACAGTTGTGCAGTCTGTGGTTGGCATGTGACTGCAGATATAAAGTAGTAATTATTCAACTCACTACTGGTGTGGCTAATTACCCAACAGACTTTTACTCTCCCATTCTCCAGCTGAATAGTAGGCATTACAAATTGTGAATGTGGTTAAATTGGCAAAAATAAGCATGAAATATATTGAAAAGAGGTTAAAAGTGAGAATATTGAGTCAATATGTGTCATTAGGTGGAAAAGTGGTGGAAAGGGTTTATAAGTGCTGAAAATGTCTTGAAAGTGGCAAAAATGTGCAGAAAAAGCAATGGAACGTGATGGAGAAATGTCATAAATGGGAGCAATGTAGCAAAAATTCATTAAAATGAGCAAACCTGTGGCAAGAAAAAGTGATGAAAATACAGTAAAATATGGCACATTTAATGTGGAGTTGTTGAAAAAGTGTAAAAATAAGCAAAAAATGGGCTCAAATTGCTCAGAAAATATTTTTTTTTTCTTAAAGGCATTGGCGACCTCCAAATGGTCCCAAAAAAACCACTTGACCCCATATCTTAACACAAAATGACAAGTTAAGCAATTAGTTTTCCTCTGAATGTGAAAAAGTTGAAATTGTTTAACTCCACACATTCACAGCAGTAGCTTTACGTGTGACGTCTTTTAAATGAACCTTTTCTGACTTAAACTCTGGAAGATGTAACTGGAGGTTTTCACACAGAGCACCTGTAATTGAACTTGATTATGTTCCTGCTGGGAGCTGTCTGTCAACCATAGTGGAGGAGCATTGTTGTTGCACAAAGCACATAGAACAAACTAAAAACAACAAAAATCTGCCTCTGAATGAAACAAAGTGTGACGATCGGATAATACGACGAGTCTCGGGCGTGTGCTTTTTTTGCTGAGGCGAAGGAGGGCTGTAATAACTCACACACACACACTGGGCCTAATGGCTTTTTATAATGAATGGCCCCAGAAAGTGGGCTAAATAGTGGTTGCCATGGTGATTGGGCCAATCGATGAGGAGGTATTGACCTGGCATCGATAACTTCCAGACGGCAAGCTGCGGGGAATGGAGAATGGGTTGCATCATGCAAGTTAGAGGGGCGGGGTTAAGGGTATGTGACTGTGTGGGTGTGGGTGTGTGTGTTAGTAAAGCATTCCTCTGCAGTAATTTAGATGTGTGTCATGGCGCCCCTGAATCCAGGAAACAGACTCAATGGTTCCGTATTTATATTGCCTTTTTTAGGTCTTTTTTTTGCTTTGTTTTTATTTTTTATTTTATTTTGCTTTTAAATTTACTGAAATCTAAAAGGAAGATTGATCCAGAGATAAGATCCATCAGAAGGTCTTCAGTGGTTTAACTCATCCTTGTGTTTATCACAGGATGTGGCGTTTAATGGATGACAGAGAAAAGGTCATTAATAAAGAGTGGGAGGAAGTCCAGCTGTATGGTCTGGTTTAAAGGTCATAAAAACAACAAGAGGGTTTTATATTTATGACTTTTTATAAGCCGACGTGCTTTAAAGTAGGGACAGTATTGAGAATGTATTAACTCATCATTGATAAGTTAAAGCATGAAAGTCAATGGGTTGTTAGTTTGCAGTTAGTCAGCTCTGAGCAGAACCACAACAAAAACACACAAAACTACACAAAATCTTACAAAAACACACACAACACTACTCACAGTTACAACAAAACAAAAACAGAAAACACACAAAACTACAACTAAAACACACACAAAAATATTCAACTCTATAAAAAAAAACACAAAACTACACCACAGAAAACACACAAAACTCTAACAAAAACACATAGGACACAAAACTACACAAATACAACAAACACACAAAATAACCACACAAAATAATACAACAAAAACACAAAACAACAATAAAAACACCATTAACTAAAACCAAAACATACAAAATGAGGAAAAAAATAAATATATATATATATTATTATTCTGTTGTTTTTGTGTGTGCTCTCCCTCCACATGATCAGCAGCTTCACCTGAAAACACACAAACACACACACTGAGACACACAGACACTCTTATTTCCCACGTAGGGCCCAATTTGGCCCAGTTTCGGCCCATGAAACATGAAGATTACTGAAAAAATCAAAATCATCTTCACAATCCCCATTTATTTCAGTTCTATGTAGTTGAACCTGAGTGTTTTTCACCACCCGCGTCAAACGAAGAGTCCTCAAGTCCAACTCGACCCCCTCAGACATGATTCATTACAGGATAAAACATAATTATCAAGTAAAACTTCATGATCTTCAGTTCCAGATTTAATTTGGAGCACATCTTGCATAACAAGAAGAACGTGTTAAAGAGCACGACCTTGGGTTTAAAAAAACATCAATAACTTATTGATTAGAATAATTAAATATGGTGCATCCATGATCGGCCACGATCTTAATGAGACAGCTTTTACCCATTGATGCATGAACCACTGATGGAGTGCTGACATATACATCTGTAGCTGATCCTTTAGGCCTCTATCCATTTTATTCCCTATCGGCAAGTTCTACGATGAAGTCAAGATGAAGACATGAGGTAATGTGATTGGGTTCGTTACTGAAAGCATTAAAAGATAACTGTAGTGAATTTTAAACTGCAATCTCACACAATACCATATCTGATACTAGATTTCATCCAGTATTTTTCTATTCAAAAGTCCTTGTAAAGCAGCCAGAAGTAGAAAAACCACTTCTTTCTTCTTTTGAAGCTTGATCTCCATCGTGTTCCGTATGTAAATCAGTGCATTCAACTACCAGCTGTGGCTGATCCAGTAACAACTTCAGAAACAACAAGAGCTCCAAATGTCAGAAGTAGCTCCAACACTCATACTTCCATCAAGGGCCAAATCTCTTCTTGGCTAGAAGTGATCCTGATCATGGCTTTACATATATTTCTATCCTAATAACCATACAGTAGGTCCAAATGTCTGAGCATTCTCATTTTCTTTTGAACAAGTTTGGTTGAACTACGGCCGGGCTCGCGGAACGTCTCCGCGCCGAATAGCACAAATCACGTTCCAGAGAATTCCAGTCAAATGACTCGGTTCCACCGAGTGAAAAAAAAAGTCTCATTGAAGCTCTCGACATCTGCTTATAGATTATCTATGTCAAATTACAGCAACAAACATTAACAGGGGGGGACCCTCTGCAGTCACGGAGATCCAAGAGGACACATAGCGGTCCGTTGTACCTCAGTCTGTCTTTTTCTTCTTGATTTACTGTTTAACTGTTGTGTGGAATGCCACGATGGCGACATCTCTATCATTACACTTTTACTACCGAGGGTACCTGAACGCCCCTCGACTTCAGTCAAGCAGCCAATAATAATGCCAAAAACAGGTCATGGAGCACACGTGTTTGTAGAAAGATCTCTGATTGGCTGAAGTCCAGCGTGATGCTCCTGAATTTATAAATGTCATTTACAGAGCCAGGAGAAGGAGACGAGATTTGACCAAATGATGCCAAAAAAAGTTACATACTGCAGCTTTAAGAAACTAACATATTTAAGTAAAATGTCATATAAGATTGGTCACTGAAGTATGAATTTTTAAATTTTTGCAAATGAAGAGAGAAGGGGAGTTTCCCATTTTTGAAATTGATCCAGAACCAGTATCCAGATCCCCTCTAAAAAGTAATGGAATCTTCAATGGCCGAGGGTCTATCTTTGGTTTAAAAGTTATTTTGATGTAATCTTGCAAACAAACAAACAAATAAATACCTCCTTGACCTTGGTGGAGGTAATGACATTAAAGAAAAAAGTACAATAGCCTAAATAAAGAGGAAAATTTGATAAAAAGGGGCGACCTAATGTAAAAACTGCCCTCAATCAATGACTTGACGTCACATCTGGCCAAACATGGCTAGATAAACACATTTTATAATATATGTAACATGAGTACAGGTCTCTTTTAAAGTCATATTGCCTTGACTTGGTTCTCTGGGTGTGGGTGGGAGACTGGAGCAGATCGTACAGAACACTTCCTTCCATCTCAGGCCAAAGAAATCCTCTGCTCGTCTTGAGCGAGTAAATGTCAGTGTGTAACGTTCTCATTGTTCCAGAAGTTGTGCTGTAATTAACTTCTCGTATATAGCTAAGCTCACGACCCCAAAAGAAAAAACTAACAGCACATGATCTTTTTTGTCATTTCCATAGATACAAAAAACACAAAATGGAGATGGTTTGTATGGGTGGTTTGAGGAGTGTTCCCACTGCATTATGTGCTGCACCATGTCATTAGCAGTGGTTTGTAATGCCTCCCATTACCGGCTGTGTTGGTTAGTTTTTAATGGGTTATCAGATTTACTGGAGTTTACGGAAGAAAAACCACGACACGTGCAAACATTGTTTCCAGCGTACATTAAAACATCGGAAAAAAGCTGTTCAAGTGGTTATAAATGTGGGTCTATTTTTAGGTGTTAGCTATTGCCTCACAAACCAAACTCTCACTTCCACAAAGACAGTAAATGTCACTCTCAAGTTTGAATTTAGTGTTTATAGATGTTTGCACAACTTTCTCATGATCTATTATTCACTAAGCGAAGACGGAGGAGTAAAGCACAAGTGTGAGAAATGATGGATGGTAAATATCGAACACAAATAGAGAGAAGAGCTAGTAAAGAACAAGGACAGGAGAGGGTTTCCTTGCTAACTGTTTGTAGCTACTAGCTAGCATTTTTAGCACGTAGACTAACACATCCATCTTCTGTGTGTGTCCTGGAGTCTGTCCCAGTTTATTTAGTGTGTATTAAACAAGGTACTCGCTATAGACTGGTGGTGACCTGTTCATCACATGGAATTAACACAAAAAAACACACAACTACACACACAATCACTCCAACAGTCAATTTTAAGACTTCAGTAAAAGTAAAAGACATTTTTGGAGTCTGGAGGTGGAAAGTGAAGTACGGGGAGAAACGTCCATAAACTGTACAATTCATGCTTTTCTAGCTGTTTTACAACAAAGCAACCAATTCCTTTTATCTTCACAATCATCCTCTGAAACTGGTATATTCAGTGTAAATATACCTGCTTTATTGCTACTTCATTGGTCAGAAATATTTGTGGTGTTGAACGTCTATGCCTGAAATGTGTCATCACACAATCATTAAACTATCCATCCTGGGCAGTAGGTAGCATGATAATGTATAAGCATTTTGGAGTAACAGTAGCTGGGTTTCCATTACAGTTTTTCATAAATTAATAAAAGTATTATTTGTAAAATGTAAACAAAGTTAGATGCGCTTTGAACGTGTTTCCATTGAAGGTTGTTTTTTGGAGACTAGTAACTCTGGTGAAATCTCATCCCGTGAGACTCCAAACTTCCTTAGAACACTCTGCATTCCTTTGTTGTTGCTAAGAAATGTTTAGGTCTCCTTTTCTGTCCACACGTACCATGTTTCTGACAAACCTCCTCATGAAAGCGTAAAAACCTTTCAGCGACATCAGAGCGTTTTTTCAAAATCCAGGTGTTTCGATTACCAGTTTTTATTGGGTTATTTCGATTTTGCACATTTCCAAGAGTAATGGGAACTAGGGATGTATATTGATAAGGATTTAGTGATTCCGATGCTTTATCGATTCCTGCTTATCAATCCGTTTTTTTAATGGATTCTCTTATCGGTTCCCAAATAGGCTGAAAAACAAGTAGTTCATGAGTACAGAAAAGAATACAGCCTGGTTTATTAAAATAAATATCAGGTTTTTTAATATAAATCTTCAAGGGATATTGGATTAGGACAATAAATTAACCTTATTTTTTATCATTATCACACAGCGTTAGTCAGTAAATTGAATTTATATAGCACCTTTCATAGATAGAAATCACAAAGTGCTTTACAGTAAAAATACAGTGCTTCACAAAACGGAATAAACAGTGCTTTACTCTCAACTCGACTCAACTTTATTATATAGCGCAAGATGACTTTGAGATGAACAAAGAAAGAACCCAACAACATCCACATGAACAAGCATTTAGCTTGTTCATGTGGATGTTGTTTGTTTACAGTGGTGGCAAATCTATGCAAATTTTCAACTGGATTCACTGTAGCATTTTCTCTTAATTACACAAAATACACCCAATACATACAGTACTGTACAGGGTTATTCTACCAACTACTCACAAATGCTACAGTGAATCCAGTTGAAAATTTGCATAGAGGTACCTGGGAGGCTGTAGAACACGAATGTGGTGGAGTTTGCTGAAAACAATTTGATTTTCGATGAATCTTTGGCTTCTGACGACTTCACCGTAATACGGGATGTAAAAGGGCATTCTAGGTTTAAACCACTGATGATGGAGTTACCGCAGTCTGGTGTCTACTGTCACTGCTCAGAGGAGGTCGGCCTATGTAAATGAGTCCATTGGTGACGTAACGACAGGTGCCAGATGCAGAGACTATTCAGGAATCACTTGTTTTCCTCTTTCTGGCAGTTGGCAGGCTCAGGGAGGACCAGTTTAGAGATGTAGAGACCAGAAAAAACTGTTTTTCATAATATGGAACCTAACGGCTTCTAAAAAAGCCCAGCTTTCACACTAGATGAATAAAATCAGAAATTATACTTAAATAATTAAAAATGTGCAATTAGAGCACAATGTGTGTTTAATTTACACAACTTACCACTTTACAAGTAGTAGGTACATTCAGACAAAATATCCTTAAACACAGATTATTGCATGGATCTTTTTTTATTTCCAAAGCTTGGATAGTAAAAGGGTTTTTAACAGTGAAATTTGACTCACAGATGACATCGTCTCTGACATCCGTGTTGAGCTTTTTTTCCGAGGGCACGCTTCAAAACTCTCAGGGCATTGTTTCATGTTCGACGTGGCTTCAGGGCTGTTTCTGAGACTCTTAGAACCTCGAATGCTTTAAAAGATTTCCGCCACAGCTGATGTTTATTAATGCTGAGAGTACAACACATTGAACAATATTTAACAGCTGGATTTGTAACCTTAAAAATCGATCCCTTTGACCTTAACTGTGTAATCCTGTTTATCTGATCTGTGCAACAATCGACAATGTGGGTGATGTCGTGATGATCAGTGTTGTTTGACACCAGGACTGTGTTAGAAATGTCTCACTAATGTATTGTACACTACAAACTCAATGAGTATATACACTGTACTGTCTACTATATACTATAAGTATGATTATACAACAGTTAGCTCCGACCAAGTAATTTGATTGGATGACAGACATACTAAGAGTTCTTACGAATCCTATCACTCATATCTAAATAACGTTCATTTCCATTACATCTTGGGCTACACACCACAGTACACTGTGGGACTGTAGAAAAATGATGACTGAAAAATATTCCTTTATTTTTTGGGGGAAAAAAACTATAAAAAAAACTATACAGTTTTCCTTTTATTTTTCATTGTCAAAAGAATCCCTTGATAAACTATTCAAAACAATGCAATTTAACTAAAAATAAATCTTGAATGAAATAAATAAAGGAATAATACAAATGAATAATAATCCTATTAATTTAAATTCTGGTTCTATAGTAAACAATGCAAAACTGCACAATAGTTCTTTTTAAAAGTGCAACTGAAAATGTATTTTGTGCCTTAACAATTGGACTTAAAAAAAAAAAAAAAAAAAAACAGTAATTTTACTGTATTTAGGTCAGACATTTGTTTGGACCAGCAGAGGGCGCTGGTAACCCAGTGGTCGGTTGGCATGCAGATATCTTGCAGTGAAGAAGAGATGCTATGCTAGCAGACAGAGCTAATAGAAAAACATGACTTTTACACATATTCACGTATATTACAGATATTTTTTGGTGTTAAAGGGGTATGGAATCATTTATGAATTTGTTTAAGAGTAGAAGGCGGCCAGAAAGAAAGTAGTAGCAGATTCCGCCCGCTACCAACACTTCTGGATAGCGCCCTCTGCTGGTTAAAAAAGTACTGCGATTCAATTTTCACAGCATCGATGTGAATAGTCATACCTATGAATCTATTTTTAACTGTCTTACGATTAATCGTTACATCCCTATCAACTAGTGATTTGTTTATCACTGGAGCACAGCTGATACTAGAGGATGACTTGACGCACCGGACGGGTCGGGTTTAGACAGATACATAGAACTGGTGTTCGGGTTGGGTCACAGTGTTGTTTGCGTGCAGCGTTATTCCTTTCCTTCTGCAGCAGCCACTGCAATACACCATTGAAACATTCCTTTTTATGCACAATAACATGGATTATTTTTATCTTTGATACATGGATTATGTAAATAGATCTGATGAGTTTCTTGCGTGCCTCTCGTTTATGTTTTACTTTCGCTTGTTACCCGTGCGCTGATCTGATGTTGACATTAATAGTTGTTTGTTAATAAAATCGGTGCTTACCACTAAAACTAACTATATATGTCTTGTCTTTGAGAAAAAAATTAGGTAATCATTGTTGGGTTGGAGGCCCGATCCACACCATAACTGTGACACGGTTATTTATTTACTTGCCGTTCATGTGACTGTTTACTGCCAGACCTGTGCACATGCCTCTGCGTACATCTGTGGAACCAAACAGTAGTTTAGTCCACCGTGCTTGTCTTCAAGTCGTCGTCTTCTCATTCTTTTTTATTTCCGGGTTATTGGGAAGCCTCTCCAAGCGGTCGAGAATGCGCACCAGCGCCATTTGACGTCACCAGCAGTGGAACTGTACTGCTGTTTGGACCCCGAACGGAAATACAAAATGTATCACACAATCTGTTCAAGGCATAGGTAGAAATATGTGTGGACTCAGTCTCTTTGGTTGTGAGCACTTCATCACCCATTAGCATTAAAAAACTTAAAATGAATGTTTACTTTTTCTCAAATCCCGCCCTATGCTCCTTTAAATGTGTCTTCAATCAGTTTGGAGTATGAACGGAATGCAACCTTGAAGTGACGCATATGCGCAGAAGAGGTCCTGAGGTGACCCATGACCCCACGATGTTTACAGAGGTAAATATGGAGGCGTCCAGTGTAAGACTGTGTGTTGCACTGAGAAAGTTTCCAACAGAAGTCAGCACTTCATTTTAATGCTCTAGCTGTTTCCTGTGATGCTGCTACATCTTGTGTTTGGATGGTGGTGGCGGAGGAGTCGGATAGAAAGCGCGTCGGCCGTTCAGACTCCAGTTGCATTGCAAAAAATTGGATGCGTATTAGATTTAGGACCACGTATGAAAGTGACCTGGGTTGGATTTGTAAAAATCTGAATTGTGTTGTTCAGATTGTCTTTAACAGATCGGATACAGATTGTAGAACTGTTGTGTAAAAGCAATATCACACTGGAGATGGTGCCGTTGTGCTGAAATACTGTATCAGTACTGGTGAGATTATCTACGACCAAATCACACCAGCACAACAACACGACCTTGAGTGTGATATGGCTTTCTTAGGATGATGAGCATTCCCACTGAAGTATAATTCCAAGTTTCCCAAGATGCATTTGGAACCTACAACAACAAACACCTGAAGCACACTGAGAGAAAGCATTTTAAGCGACACCCACACATATAAAAGGATATTATGTGTATTTGAAGGTTTAAAGTTGATAAAAATCACTCCAACAAATGTTTTATTCAGCTTTAGAGCAATAATCTGAAGCACATTCATGGATGTGTTGTGTATCTCTTTTTAAAACTGTGTGTGGAAAGCAGAGCGCCATGAGTGAAGTTACTTGTTTATACCAGAAAAGATGATTCCAGCTGTGAAAGCTGCACAATTTGAATCAATAAATGATTTCCATATTTCAAAATGTAGTGAGGACACATCGAAACATCCTGTTTCTTTACACCTCTCTGTTATCTGTGTCTCCTCTGCTGTCATAATGCTCGCTCCAATCCTTGTGCAAATTAGCCGCCCTGGCATTTACATGATTGGTGGCTGTTTGTGCATCGTCAACGCAACAATGCAAAATGACACTGACCTTTAAGAAAATACGAGGGAGGATCTCTCCGTGGTGGATTACGGTCCAGCTGGATGTCTTTGTCTGCAGAAAAAAGAAGAACAAGACCCTGAACTTCATCTTTAATCCATCTGATGGAGGATTTCCTTCATCACACAACCAGTAAAACCAGTAAAAGTAGTTTTTTTTTTTTTGTTGAAGCCAGTTTGTCTGGCTTGAAGTGACAATAAATACTTTTGTTAAACCAACGCTGGAGAATAAGGGACTTGAGGAGAGAAATAATTGTTGGTAGTTATGAGGAAATCACACTATAAAGCTAATGATTTTACCACAGAAATACACACGAGAATAGACATGACCTCAGTGAGAACAGTATTACTTCACCATCATCTTACTGGAGAATAACTACATATTGCAAGAACTTCGTGTCTAATTAGAACGCTCCTCTTTTCATTTATTTATCAAAAGATCTTACATTCAACTAGAAATCAACATTAATAGCTTTACTACAACAAAGTAAGGCCTGGATTTGACTGATTTTAAATTTGCAACAAATAGCAGTGTCACTGCAAATTTGCGGTTGACCTCATTTGGTGACATGAATTATGCTCTGTTGAATGATAATGTCCAGTCAACGCTTGATGATTTTATAAAAAAAGATTTATTATAAAACTAAATGAAAAGGAGTACAAAAAAGAGGAGAGTCCCATCCTGTGGGAAGGAAAGGCGGCCAGGTACTAAGCAGGATGGTCCAAAAGGTCTTGACCCCGGCTCAGGATATACAGGAGTGACTAACAATTTCACAGCTTGAGCTTTATACAGATATGAAAAAAAGTCCCAACCCTGAAAAAAAGAAAAGGAGGGAGTCAGATGCTCCCAACAGTGGAAACGTTGGAGGATGATGAAGACGTGTATATTATGAGGAAGGCCTGCGCCACTGGTATCTGTCCTTGTTAGTGTGTGTGCGTGATATCTGCATGTGAGTTTGAGTTTGGCCTTCAGTAGAGACTGTGTGTTGCACTGTGGATACAATACGATCTGTATTGTTAATCTAACATGACTCAGCTGTTCAAAAGTGCAAAGAGTAATGCAGTCACTGTGTATTAAAACATGACAAATTGTACACATGAACACACATTTGATGATATGATGATGAATATAATAATTGCCATAACAGTAGTTTTTTGGTTTATTTTTTTTTTTACTTTTTTGTTTATTTAACAGGAACAATGTACATTCATAATCATTACAGTAAATGTATCTGAGTTAGCCGAATGGCTATTTTGACTGCTGCTTTAAAGTATGAATGATTATGGCACTATCAGGATCACTGCCAATATCTGGAAAAGATGAGTTCTCTTGTTTCAAATGTAGTAAGACCTAAATTAATTTTTAACATATTGAGTTTTTTCCTTCAAATGTATCACTAATACAATGTCACATTTGATTTGAGCATCTTACATATTCAACACTAGCCAAACATCAAAGTGACCTTTTTATTTTCACTTAGCTAACTAATAGCAGCTTGTTGTAAGCTTTTCTTTGGTCTTTCTTCAACTTTGCACCAAACTTTAATTGTATTTATACATTTCAATCCCCTCTCCTGGAAACCTACTTCACAACCAATTCCAACCTGATGTTAAATTCAAATATGATCCAATTTTTTCTTCACTTTATCATGGCAGCCTCTTCCTGTGCCCTCATATTGAGAGGTTCCAGGTTAAAGGCATGACTTTGTGTAATGGTTTCTGTTCCCCTCTGCACTGTTAAGTCCTCAGAGGTCAGCGCTGCAGAGCCGATAGGGAGAAGCTGCTCTTTAATCTCACACAGCACTGGCTATGTTTGCTCTTGCCCTTGATTCACTTTCTTGTCATTGCAGGCCTGTCAAACTGATCAGTCGTGTAACTGGAATTAAGGCGGTCACAGCTTAAAGTCCAGAGTCTTGCTCCGGAGCATTGATCCATGATCGGGTTCTGCTCTTCAGCGGTTCTGTTGCTAGTGAGGCAGGCAGTTCTCTTAATTAATACAGATTGGACCGACAGCTCGCTTCATCCATGTCACTACAGCACATTAAAGAGCTTCTAGTACCCGCACAGGTGGAATTACAGTACTCACGTTACTGTTTCTAGATCTGTAATTTTACTTGTACTTAAGTACATTTTAAAAGAAGTAAAGTAATTGATTACATTACTTCACCCAACCATTATTGAGTAAACCAGGGGTGTCAAACTCATTTTAGTTTAGGGGCCAAATATAAAGTAGCTTGACTTTAAGTGGGAAATAGATTTTAGGCGGGAAAACAAACAATTTGAGCAATAATCTCCCCAAATTCCTGCCATTAAGTGACAGATACGGTATCAGTCCCTGCAGAATTTTGTCTTTGAAATTTTATTTAACTTTATTTGTCATTGCATATGTTACAGAGTAACAAAATTTCATTTCATTTTCATCCCGTCCAAGAAAACATGAAAATAGAACCACATATAACATGGGAGGACAGGAGCGGGAGAACTGTGGTTCACCATAAGGGCAGCGCCCCGTATTTAGATGAAAAGTGGGAGAAGGGGGGTGAGGGTGAGCGTCTGTCTGTGGTTTTATACTCTGTTGTTGTGGGTTTATAATGTACTGTTAAGTGACCTTGGGTGTATTATTATTATTATTATAACACCAGGTGATAGATGAGACAGCCTTGAGGAGCCGAGGCTGGCTTTGGGAGCCAAAAAAGATAAGCGATTTGTTTTCGATTCAGGCTAGCTCAATTCTGTTAGCCTTGAGTCCCGGGTCTCCCAGCAGTAATCCAATAAGGTGGCCTTTTTAACTTGCAAGCCGAGCATTCAACTTCTCCAATTTAGATTCAATTTCACATAAACGTTCCAAAAGCAGCTCCTGCTTGCGTTTGAGAACATTCATCACATGAGTCTGAGTGTTGAGAGCCCTGCTCCATCCTTCAGAAACATCTAAAACATGCTGGATAGTGGCCCTTGAGGACCAGATTGGGGACCCCTGTTCTACATGGTGTCGCTAATAATGTAGTGGGCTGGTCTGTACACAAAATGCCAGGACTGAATTTTTGTCCTAGTCCACCCCTGCTTGTACTTGTACTTGTACAATGTCAACCAAGTAACAGTACTTCTACTTGAGTAGAATACTCTTCACACCTCTATGTACCAGTACTTCTCTGGCCATTAATTGGAAACACTCACTAAGCTCTCATTCCAGTTTAATCACGTTCCCTCCCGTCTGAGGAACACCGTCGCTCAGTCTTTTCCGATGGCCGCGTCAGTCTGACGGTAATTGTGATCTGGAATGTTCTACAGACGCAGACAAGATGATGTTGCGTACGGTTGACCTGTGTCCCATCAAAGTGTCGTCTCTCATTTGCCACTGGCCTGCATTATCATTTGCTTAAGCACCAGTGATTTTTGAATCACATTAGTACGGCTTGATAGAAACCCTAATGGAAAAAAGATTCTCAAGAAAATTAAAGAAGGACACAGGAGACTTAATGAAAGGAAGAAAAAAGAAAACTCATCTCCCACTAAAACTTTATTTTCTTCTGTTCGTCAACATCCGTTTATAGCAGTCGCTGACTTTACTCAGTGTTTCCATAAGTCATCAAGTTTTTTTTTCTTTCTTCCACTGGACATAAATATTCATTAGCATCTGCTGATGCAAACCGTCTGTAATTCCTCCTGTATATATATAACGTAGATGAATCTATAATATTCCTACGGCTTGTTTGATTTCACTATCTGCTGACACCAGCTGTGAAACTGTCCATGACTTAAATATTTCACATCTCCCACAGTCTCCACGCTGCCATGCACTGGTGCATGTGTAATGTAACGCACACTTAACGTTCCACTTTATTAGGCACAAGGCTGCAGTATTTCTGTGGTTTTTTGTGATTGAATAAGGTGTTAAAAGCTTCAACAGAGATGAAGGATGACAGCATCGTACAGATGTAATCCAGACACGTCTTTTTTTTTTTTTTGCTGGGACGCAATATCTTTGTGGTGTGAATGTGAATATTTAAATTAACTCTTGACACATTTACTGTACATAATTACTCTGGGTAGGAATATAAAAGATAAAAACAAACCATAACATCTTGTGTCCTTCTATCTGACTCCCGTTTCATCATTGACAAAACATCTTGTGATGTTTTAATGTCAAGATATCTTGTCACACGTTATATCGTCCCACCTTTAGTGAGTACGTACTACATGCCATATTAAAGTTTTATATATTTTCTTTGCACTGCTGTAACTAAGTACAACAGATTTTTTTCTCTAGTTATAACATTATCTATTCTACAACTCTTTCCCATACATTGTTTGATCAGCGTTTAATGTTGCATATAGCAATTCATCTTATAATGCTGCTTGATATGATTTTATTATCCAGCAATTGATTGACTTGAATATCAGTGTTTAAAAAGCCTTCTCAGCTGTGTAGCAAGTAAAGCTTTTTTCATTGGATTTCTACCGTCGCAGTCCTTAAAACTGTTCCTGAAGCAATTTTACGTTTTGATAGAGTTGCGAACAATTCTAGAACGCGACTGCATACAAACACAGGAAGTGAACCAAGCGTAATGTAGAGCGCAGTGCATTATGGGTAGGAGGAAGAACCTCCCACAGTGCAAAAACAAAAAAATAAAAATGTCACACCGAACGTGACTTTAGCAACTAAAGTTGCTTAAATCACCCGTGCTGAGTCGCTTCAACAAAGTAGCGCTTATTGCTAGCTTCATCTACCCCAGTGACGTGATGACCGGGGGACCGGAGATTTTTGGGCCAAAAGTTCATTTTCAGTTTTTGACCAAAACAAGAACTCCCACCAAAAGGACTTCCATTCTCAGGGTTTATGTGTCGTGATTACTCGTTAACTTCAGCCACCAGAGCGTGTCAGCGCACTGTTTAAGGGAGAGTAAAGGTCACTTAGGGGAGCTCTTCTTCTCTGCTTCATTGTCTACTACCAAAATCTTTAACTTTTCCTGATTATTTAGAGCAACCAAAAGCAGCAGAAATGGTCATTTTGAATGAACAAGCTACTAAATGATCTAAAAAGCTACTAAATGATCTAAAAAGCTACTAAATGATCTAAAAAGCAGACTGAATGCTTCACTCTATTGGAAAACAATGGGACCTTGTGACATCATCAATCACGTATTTTCAAGATGGAGGAACACAGGCTCTAAATCTGTTAAGTAGTCCCATTTTTAAAAGTTTATAAAATAAGTATATTGCAAAAAATATTCATTTTGTTAGACATAGATCTACTGATAAATAGCTTTCAAACGACAGTGATATGTTGATCTTGATATAATGAATGATAAATGCTTGTGGCTTGTGATGCCACCTCTAACTCTTCGCCTGCCACATATATCTACTGCTCTGCTAAAAAATACTTCACAGGTGACAACCACAGAGTATTTTGATGTTTGGATTGTTGTTATTTGGGTTTATAACACCAGAGGAATTTCAGCTGTGAAAGAAGAAATAGCTTCGATAGAAGGAAGCGGTGGCAGACGGAGACGTGAATATTACCCCAGAATATATCATTCTTCCATACGCATTCATCTACACAAGCATATATACATATTTATTGTCCCCATTGATGTTTTTCACTTTCACTTACAGCAGCAGCAGCAGCAGCAGCAGCACTATAGTCACTTCCTCCAAAAACCACTTTGTTTTTTCTCACAGAGAGAAAATTTACTCTTTCCCTTTTTTCGATCTCATCAACCATGAGATTACCAGAAGGCACAGAGACAGATACATGATAGTATACTCACACACACACACACACACACACACACACACACACACACACACACACACGTATATCGTCTTATAAATGTAGGAGAATATCTTTGTTCGCATGAACGAGTGCACGTACACGGGTGAATGTAGCTGTCAGTGGGGATTGCACTCATTTAGAGCAAATGGCCATTTTACTGTGTGTGTGTGTGTGTGTGTGTGTGTGTGTGTGTGTGTGTGTGTGTGTGTGTGTGTGTGTGTGTGTGTGTGTGTGTGTGTGTGTGTGTGTGTGTGTGTGTGTGTGTGTGTGTGTGTGTGTGTGTGTGTGTGTGTGTGTGTGTGTGTGTGTGTGTGTGTGTTGTGTAGAGCTTTGGGATTAACACACTATTACCTGAGCAAGTCCATGAGAAACTCTGTAAATATTGACAGAAAGAGAGAGATGAGGCGGCGATATGAGCCTCGAGGGAGGTTCAGGGATTGATAATTCAATGGTTTCACAGGGAGGGATGATTGGATCGACACAGAAGGAGTGCAGGGAGAAACGGAGCGGGAGGTGCGGGATTTGAACCCCTTGCTGTTGCCATGGCAGCGTTTGACTGATAAAAAAAAAAAAAAAGCGGTTGAAATAATTTGCACTGCAGAGTTTTTGCGTTTCTCGCTTGCCGTCAGCGACGAGCGCGGCTAAAGAAATCAAATCTGGTGGAAGAAACAAACCCCTCGACAGAAATATAATTAACTTCTCCTAATTTTTAATTCATCCTCTGTCACGAGCCGTGGAAAGAGTGACGAGGCTGGACCACGGGGCGTTTTGTGGACGCTTTGTGTTTGTCGCATTAAAAAAAAAAAGAATTAAACGTTCCTCGAGGAAAACAATGAAGCATAAATCCCACAAGGGGGTTAGAAACAGTGATTTAACGTTTTAAAGTGATCAGGAGGAGTAAGTCACTGTGGTGTAATGAAGGGTGTGTGTTTTCTCATCTACGTTACAAAGGGAATAATAGGAAAAATGTGGTTTGTGGGCCAAAGAAATCCCAAACTAATAAAGTTTAAAATCAAAGGTCTAATCAGCGAGGAGGTCATGTGACTACTATGTCAAACACTATATAACAATGGAAATTAAGGGTTAAAATAGAAATATTGCATGAGTTTAGGCTTGAATTCACAATCTTCAACACCAAAAAGCCTCCTCTATGTCAGGGGTTCACAACCTTAGGGTCAGGACCCCATTTGGGGTCGCAAGACATGCCTTCAAGAAACTAGGAATATTTTTTTGGGAACAATTTAAGCCCATTTTTGCTTATTTTTACCCTTTTTTTGCAACTACACCAAACTTGCCATATTTTAACCTATTTCCATCACTTTTTTGCCAAATTTTTGCTCCTCTTAATGCATTTTTGCCACATTTCTCCCATTTCTGATACTTCTGCATCAATCGTCAATGCCTTTTCAGCACTTATAAACCCTTTTCACTGCTTTTCTCATCTAATGTTGTCGCTTTTAACCTCTTTTCATCAGTTTTATGCTTATTTTTTCCAATTTACCACATTCTTTTTTTCTTTTTTTTTTACCACTTTGTCTTTATTTATTTATTTATTTATTTATTTTTTTTACCAATTTCTGTGGTTTTTAAAATCCAATTTCACCACCTTTTAATAATAATATTACATACATATATTTTATATAGCACTTTTCAAGGAACTCAAAGACGCTTTTTCACAATTGTTTACTTTTAACCCATTTTATTTCTGATTAAAACAAGGACATCTTAAAATTACTATATACTATGATGCAAATAATACTAAACTTCATGGATGACATAGTGGATATTATTCAGATGAATAAACAAATGTGTTTATTACAGATTCATAGAACAATTAACCATCATTTTGCAGAAAGTTGGGTTGGTTGGCTTCAAAATCTACTGAAAAAAGGTTTGGTCTTCATCTAAAAACATCTGATGTATTGTGAGATCCTTGATTTCCTGAGTGAGTAAAGGATGTTATGATGAGAACGTCTGTGTGTAAAAATTAGTTTTTTATGATATGCTTTGGATGGAGAAACTGTAAAGTAAAGAGGGTGGAATTGATTACTGATTTGACTAAAAAACTATTGCTAAGATCAATGTGTCCCTGCTCTCCTCCCAGGTCTACTTTTTAATCTATCCAACATGACATGAAATCTCAGGGGTCACATTCATCTTGCAGAAAGGGAAGACATACTAATAGTAAAAACACAAAGTGAGCCTATAGCCGTCCCAGTGTGTGATCAGTGATCATTAGTTCCACATGTGAGCTGAAACAGTCAGACACAGCTGTGGAGCTCACAGGTCAAACACCAAGACTGAGAAGCAACAACACATGTTTCAAACTGTATAAGTTCATCCACAAATCAAAATGAGCGGCAGAAAAAAATCATAAAAAGTACCTTTTTAGTGTGATAATCAAAAAAAAAACATGTGTTAATCCTGTTATCAGCCCTTTGATGTAAAAATGAAGGCATTTCAAATTAAAAGCAGAATAGTTGAATTCTTATGAACAACATACATATATTATTTCACTTTCTTACCCAACAAGTGACTCCAAAACTACAACAAAAATAAACACTTTTTTTTTTTTCTTTTTTTATTTGGCACAGTTTAAAATACAACATAATCATAATAATATCAAAAGTGGACAGATATTAACAGAAATCAATACACTTTAAAGGCATGCCAGGGAAGACGAGGGCTCCCGATCTAACATTTAAATGTTAACTAAAGAGAAAAAAAGTAAATAATAACTAGGCAAGACCTGTATTTGCAAGGCAAATATGTATTTGGCAATTGCAAATAGAAAAAAGTGGCAAAAATGACAACCTGTGTCTGGATTTGTTGACAAGTTTGTTCTTTTTACAAATTATTAAATTGAAAGTAATAATGCAGGAAAAACAAAAGACTGACCTTGACCTTAAATATGACCTTGAGCGAAGAAAAAGGTCACACATTGAAAGGAAATGTTGTTCAATGGTACCAGTCTGAGCACTGGATCTCAAATTGTGGCCGAGTTATAGGAAAAAAGTATTTTTTAATTCTTTTTTTGATGTCATGAACTTTGACCCCTATCGATCTTTTTACTGGTAGGTTGTACAGCTTCGGTCCAGCAAAATAAATATGTTTTTGACACTTGACGCGACCTTGACATTGAGGCTCCAAAAAAGGTCGACTGCACATTGTTGACATTGTTCCTATGAGATGATATTTGTGTCTTTAGTGCTGCATTAATTGTCTAGGAGGAGTTCCAGGACAAATAATAACTAAGACACTTTCATTTTCAATTGCCAAATACAATAACCAAACAATGTTATAGGAAAAAAAAAATTTTATTTTCTGGGGGGAGGGGTTTGTGACATCATGAACTTTGACCCCAACTGATCTTTTTACTGGTAGGTCGTACAGCTTTGTTCCAGTTAAATAAAATACTCCACTTGAGATGAGCTTTTCATTAATGTAAGTAGAGAGATGAAAAATGTTGTTTTTTGACACTTGACACGACTTTGACCTTGAGATTTTGGCTCCAAAAAAGGTCGACTGCACATCGTTGACATTGTCCCTATGAGATGACATTTGTGTCTTTAGTGCTGCATTAATAGTCGAGGAGGAGTTCCAGGACAAAGGAGTTGTGGAAGAAAAATAATATAAAAAAAATAATAATTCCCACAAGAAAATAAGGTCAAGGCAAAATAAAGGAACGTCAAGACAGCAAAACTTTTAAACAAAGCAGAAAAGAGGAAAAAGAAAAACCTTGACATCAAAATCAAAAGTGAAGCAAAAAACAAATAACAGAACAAAACACATACTGTATTTGGCAATTGAAAATGAAAGTGTCTAATTGTACGGTTGCCGTACGAACAACCCCCGGTGCTATTGGTTTGGTTACCGAAGTACAAGTACGTAGCGTTTTAGGGTTAAGGTTAGGATTATGGTTAGGTTATAACCCAATATACAGTAGCAACAATTTTCAGGGTCAGGATAAGGGTAAGGTTTAGTCTTAGTCATGTGACCTAAACTGGCCAAAAAGGGGCGCTGAGTATGGATAGAAAGTTGGTAAATTGATACAGAAACCGTATGGATAGCCACTGTAATGGAAAATTGCCAATACGTTGTTATTCCAGGCTAGGGGTCAAAGTTCATGACATCACAAAAAAAAAAACTTTTTCCCTATAACTTGGCCACAAATTAAGATCTAGTGCTCAGACTGGTACCATTGAACAACATTTCCTTTCAATGTGTGACCTTGACCTTCACTCAAGGTCATATTTAAGGTCAAGGTCAATCTTCTGTTTTTCCTGCATTATTACTTTCGATTTAATTAGTAAAAAGAACAACATAAAGGGACATTACTCAACAACAAAACACACACAATAAGATGTTTTTCACGTGAACAATTCTATTTGCCAATTTTCAATTGCCTCGTTTATTATCTATTATTGACAACAAAACACAGAAAATCACTCTCGACATGTGAAACGACAACAAAAGAACATAAAAACACATTAACCAACACACAAAACGACAGAAAAAAACACTATATCATTGAAAACACACGTATTGACAAGAAAAAATAACCTGTATTTGCTTTATCAATGCTCAGATTGTTCATTATTCTTGATGCTGACATGAATATTGATAATGTGACCCTCAGATAAGATACAATCACATTTTCCACTTTCCCGCTGTGATAAAAACTGCCCATGTCTGACTCACACTGTCTAATACAATCACACCATGAATATGTGGTTTTTCTATGAAACATGCTAATAATGTGAGCGTTACTGAGCTAAAGCTATTGGTGGAGTCAATGAGACATATCTGTGCAGACGGGTCATAACTCAGAAGTGTTTCCATTTCTTTTTCCTCCCACTGGTTCAACAGGGCTTCTCACACACACTGTTGTTTCACACCAGCAGCTTCTCTTCTTCTCTTCTAATGAGCTGCAGTGATTGTCAGTCTGAGCTGCAGCTGTGGAGTTGCACCCAGTTAGAGTTGAGTGGTCAATTTCAGGCAATTTCACATCAAAACCGCTGACAAAAAATGTGAAGTGTTTAGACAAACTGCATCTGTGTGTGTGTGTGTGTGTTTTGGAGAAGTACAACAAGCTTTTCAGGAAGATTAAGGATTTGTTTTTTTTTTTTGCATTTTTCTTGTGCTCCGTAATCACGTGAAGCAATTCATCATCTAAGTAATTTGATTTATGGCTAAAGGGAAAATGAAGGATTACAAAAATTCTTAAATAAAGCTACAGCAGTATTTTTCTTCCTTTCCTGTGATTAAAAGCCCCTAAACCTCAATTTCAATATGTTTTTTTTTTTTTTTTGTTCCACTGCATCAGCAAGCTTTTCTCAACACGGATTCCTGAACACAAAATAAATCCCAAAACACACCAAGTGACGCCAAATAAACAAGGAAAAGAGACAAAATGACAGCAAAACACATCAAATCACTTAAGACACGTGAAATAATAATAAAAGAACACAAAATACAACCCAAAAAGAGACAAAATGACAGAAAAACACAGAAAATCACTCAAGGCATAAGAAACTACAACAAAATAACACAAAATGCCTCTAAAAACACACCAAGTAACTCCAAAACTACAACAAAAAATTACAAATTGACAGCAAAATACACTCAAGGCATAAGAAACTACAACAAAATTACACAAAATGCTTCTAAAATCAAAATAACTGAATCCAAAAAAAATTACATAACAGAAAATCACTCAAAGCATAAGAAACTACAACAAAGTAACACAAAATGCCTCCAAAAACACACCAAGTGACTCCAAAACTATAACAAAAAGAGACTTTTGAGAATTTGATTTATGGCTAAAGGGAAAATGATGGATTACAAAAATGACCAAATAAAGTTACAGCAGTGTTTTTCTTCCTTTCTGTGATTAAAAGCCCTCAAACAATGTTTGTTCCGTTGGCTTTTCACAACAAGAACACCAGTTTTTAATGAAACAAATTCATCTTTTTATTAGTAATACCTCTTTTTGGACATAAATGCCTTTGGAGAGACTTTACAAGACCTTTTCTTTGTAAATAAACAATGGACAAACAGCAGCAGACCTTCAGCAAACGTTTCCTCTGGGGTAGTCGTCGTCCAAATGACATGTTTTAGTTTAACATTATCTTTTTGTTCTCACAGTTATGACTTTGCTCTTCTTTCTGCTGTGAATCAAAATAAGCTCATTACGTTTAAACGCTGTGTTTGAATGTATTGGTTGACCTTTAGGTTGGAGTTGAGCTTTGAAAATGATGTCATTCATTCAGATTAACCAATAATTGATATTATGTTTTCAAAAATAAAGGTTTTTCTCATGCAATGGTTTTTACATTTTTTACGTTACTCGGGAAAAGCTAACAAACAATAACTGATTATTAGACACAGAGCCTATAGCTACAACGGCCTCATGTAAAGGATTTTCAATATTCACGAGTGGTGAAATAACCCAAAGTTGGGGTGCAAAATAAAAAATGAAGTTGCATTAAAAAAAAAAAAAAGTTATATCCCAAAAAAGAGTAACTTTTATATTATGAATTAAAATAGATTTTTTTCTTACATTCCTGCATGCAGTTATGGGCCAATGAAAACCGTTAAAAAAAGGTATTTTTTTGTATTTCCAGAGCGTGTCACCCAAGAACCAATGCATATATGTGACTAATCATTAGTGATGTGAACAGTCTATATTCATAGCTCTAAGCTGATCTAATTACAGGGAGCTGAGACATATGCTAAGTAGTTTACTGAAGGCCCAAACATGTTCACGACAAACTTTTTTTCCAATTTTGAGGAGCGAGCATGTCCACCAGATAGGAGCCTTTAATGTATAACAGCATGTCACAAAATATAGCTGCTTAAAAAATGAGAAATTAAAAAAAAAAGAAATAAAATATCAATATCTTCACCACAAAATTAAAATCCTGTGAATAAATAACAATAAAATATTGTACATAGAACAATTAACATCAAATTTAAATAACCACACTGTTTAAAACAAAAACAATCTATTCTTTTATAATATGCAATAACTATACAAAAGCTGCTGAAAATACTTGTATACAACTATTTTCAAAATATGTACATAAAAGTTATTGCCATGCTCAGATTGTTCACAATCATTAATTCAAGTTGTAAAACATAATCATTAATTTTCATAATTGGGCCCATTCAAAACCAAGGTTGGTCTACAAAACAAACAAATGTCATTTTATCAGGAAAAAAAAGTGTAAACATTCAATTGTTCCCTGAATTCCATCCTATACTTCAGCTTAATTAGCTTTCCAAAAAAAAAAAAGGTTTTCTATGCCTTGACTTAACTTTGTTTAAAAGTAATGTGAAGAGTTGGCGCTTAGCGCCTCCTTTATAAAAGTTATATTCATAAAAACCGAACGGACACTAACCGTTGAATCTGATTAAAGGTTGTTCATTCAGCGTTCATCCATTGATTTCATTCGGGACTTTTGTGCCGGTTCACGTTGGGAACTTAACACAGGTGTGACTGGGATGCCGATCACCCGGAACTTAAAACAACAATGACCCCATCTTGGAGGCGGAAAACACTGGTGCGGGCAGAAGGTTTTCAGAGTAAAAGCAGTTCTAGTAACGTATTTTAGGCCACGGCGCCCTGAGCGTTTATCTATACTGCCAATCGGGGAACCGGCCCTGATTCAGCATGTTTTTATCTCCTGACATGTTTCGACTGTTAACTGCCAGTCTTCGTCAGAGGAGCTCTGCTGATCGCCTTTGATGATTCCTTTGAAGTTTCACTTTTATGTTTTTAGTCAAAACATGTCAGGAGATTAAAATATCCTGAAAAAGCCTTGTTTGAATAGATGAAACCTTAACTTAATATACTATTCAAAAAGAAAACAAAATGAATGTTGCTGGAACTAAACCAGTGTGATTTACGTGAATGTTGCACTTTTTTGTGTAATTGCTACGTCATAGTTTGTCAAACATGTCGACCTCCACAAGCGTACGTTTAAAGTGTTTTTTATTCTTCTAAATTGCCTCTCACTGCTGCTGGTAAAGTCGTTTGTGTTGAGGATCTATTTAAACAGGTCTGTAAAAGTCTTCAGGTGGTTGATGGTTTTCTCAAACCATTGTAAAGCCATTGGTTTCTTTGATCTTCGTGGGTTAAGAGACAAAGGTGCATTTAGTGAGCGTGTGATCTTACATGGTGTCATGTCTGTCACAGCTGAAAATATCAAAACCTACGCGCTGATTTTATTTCCATCCATCCCACGGGCCCACTTAGCATTCTGGATTTAGTCGCACAGCTCTATCTCCATCTCCAGTGGGCATATCTTGGCAGACAGATGCACAGAAAACACACACACACACAAAGACGAGGAAGTGAAAAGGCGTCTCGGTAGAAGTGTGATGGAATCGGCGTTGTTGATTTGTCATTTGGTCGGTACACAGCGGGCGGCTGCCAAATAGCCACTGATACGGTTGCCATGGAAAGAGTTTGGTTGCATAGAATCTGATGTGATGCCTCCACAGGTTTGATTCATAAGTTCATATTTAATTTTTACAGCAGATCCAAAAAAAATGACTCGTTGTGCAGCCTTTCTTCTTTCCCTCCTCCAACACTAATTTACGGTGCTTTAATGGCACTTAAATGGCATGAAACGCCACGTACATTAGTGTGTCACTCTGTCAATCTCCTAACTGCACACTGACCCTTTTTGCAACAATTGAAAAAGAGCAGGTGAAGCTGAATAATTCCCATTATTACAGCCCAACTTCACTTTTCCAGAACACTTTGACTCATTTATAAAATCAACAGGTTTAATCTGTGCAGTGGATTTAGGAATTACGAGTGCTAGGGCAATGCTAACCCTACTAGCATGAGTCATTTTACAAGACAGGGAAGTAAAGTCTTCAGAAAATCACACATTAGTACTCGTACACACATTTAGAATAGAACATGTACTCCATTGATTGTTTAATAGTAGGTGAGTACACTATAATAGTGAAGCAAATACATAGTTTAGAAGCAATAGAAAGCTTTTAGTTTTTTACTGTGACTTTAACGTGTTAATTCCAATTAAGTAATTACAGAAAAATAACACACTAAAATAAAAAATAATAATGCAGTTAATTGTTATTGTTTTGCTTTTTTCTCACTCCAAACAGCATGGGAACCTTTCTCATTGCACTAGTTCCCAGTATACCCATAATGCTGATGCACAGACCACGACACAAGAAACAGGAGAACCCGAGGAGAAGGCGTGGCTGTACTTTGTGGGCGTTAATTTTAATTTAAATAAAAACACAAGATAAAAACTCTAGTTTTGATTGAAAAAAACAAATTTAAATGTGTGTGCTGGTCATAATTGAGTTATATTTGAACATGGATAAAATGTAATGTAAAATGTAATTGACCCAACTCTGATGATAATCTTAATTAACCTCTACCAGCACAGTTATGTTATGTGTGATATAAGCACAGGGAAAATGTGAGCCCTGCTAATATTGTTGAGTTTCAATTATTATGTGTATTGTTTTGGAGATATCTGAATTAGTTGGTCATTTACACAGTGATTCATGGTTTCTCTGACTTGTTCACTTTCTGCTGTGGGCCGAATTGGATGCTCCAAAGGGCCGAATTTGGTCCCCGCACCTTGAGTTTGACACATGTGGTACATGGAATAATATAGTGACAAGTCTGCTAAAAAACAAGTGTACTATTCACTTGCTGTTACTGTCACTTATGAGCAATACCATGAGGATGGTGTTGGAATGTTTGTTTTTCAGTTGTTTAATAGCACAATGGTTTAACTTTAGCCTTGTTTACCTTACACCAGACATAGGCAACTAGTGGCCCGGGGGCCACATTCGGCCCTCTGTATAATTTTATGCAGTCCCCAAAGTAAATGTACAAAATGACAGAAAAATACACAAAACAAGAGCAAGAATACATTAAAAAACAGCTCAAAGAATTACAACATTGCAGGAAAATACAGTAAAAGACGAGAGAAAAACACAGAAAAGACTCCGAAAACACACACAACTTCTACAAAAATTAACAAAACAACAACAGTAATACACAAAATTACTCCGAAAAATATACAAAATTACAGAAAATGACAACAAAAGTACACCAAAAGGCAATAAAAACACAAATAAATGACTCTGCAAACCCACAGTACTAACAAACAAGCACAACGACAACAGAAATACAAAAACATTTACTCCAAAAAACTCAAAATGACAGCACAAATACACAATAAAACTCCAAAAATACACAAAAGGACAACAGAAATGCACAAAAAAGCCTCACAACGAGAAAGACATCAACAAACACACAGAATGAGAGAAAAACACACACACTTACTATAAAAACTCTTTGTTCTTTCATGTATTAATGCTCAGATTGGTCATTATTCTAAATGCTGACATGAATGTTGATCATGTGACCCTCTGATCAAATAAACACATTTGTGTGTTTATGTGGCCCTGGGGTGATAATAGTTGCCTACCTCTGCTTTACGTCATGCGTCCAAACCCTGGTGGGTTTGATTTAGTGATGGACTGATATTTGCTATTTCCCTTCTGCCAAATCATCTCTTATGTTTAGGCTAAGTAGGAAGCTTCCCCCTCCCTCTTGTCTACAATCAGGTGTGCCTTGCTCTTTAATTATTTTCCCACTACTAAAAGAGTATGTAAGTGTTGTCCATCTTATTACTCTCCCTACAGTCTGTCAGCATTTGTTAGTTTGTTTAGTTAGCTCCAACATTTTTGTTCTTCCAACATATCTGTTTGTTTATTTGCATCTTTGATTTTTTGAGTACATGTACTCATGTATCTGAGTACTAGTACTTAAAGGACTTTCCATAAATGTGCTGCCAGCGAGACTTCGACCCACATTTTGAAACCACTTAAAACATTCCCACTAATCAATGTAACACAGAGGCACTCATACATAGCCAGGCAATGACTGTGGCTTCAATTATGGTCACTACTATAGTTCACTAATCAATGCACCATTAGCAGCTTTAGTAAACGCTAATTGCTTCAGTGTTTGTCTTTGCTGCTTATTTTTGATCAGTGTTGCTATATTTTAAATCCTGTCCTGTTGTTTTACTAAATCTTGTTGTGCCTGCTGATAAATTATGCACATTTTCTGTTTTGAGTTTTAAATCGATTTTTGTTGATTTATGTTGTGTGTGACCAAACACACTTAATATATTAATACATTTGTTTTTTAATAACTGTTTTGGCTATTGTTGTTTTAACTTGTAAAGTTTCGTTGAATCTCTTGAAAAGTGCTTTGAATAAAATGTATTATTATTATTATTATTGTTATTAATATTATTATTATTATTATTAATATCATTATTATAAATGAAGTCCCTCCTGTTTATGTGCCATTTTAAACCTGCTGTAGACCTTCACTGTAGGAGAATAATCAGAAATTTCACTAATCTATGACAAGAGTGAAGTTTACAAAGTTATTACGAGTGTGAATTTTGTTGACTAAGAATTTTCATCAACAAAAACTATTATTATTTCCATTTGGAATTCATTTCATTGACTAAAACTACACTATGGCTGTGTTGTAAATGTCATGCTAACGTACTACTCACACTAATGTGTGAGTAGTACTACTCATTCTAACATACTACTCATTCTAACGTACTACTCATACTAACATTCTACTCATTCTAACGTACCACTCATACTAACGTACTACTCATACTAACGTACTACTCATACTAACGTACTACGCATACTAACGTACTACTCATGCTAACGTATTACTCATACTAACATACTACTCATACTAACATACTACTCATTCTAACGTACTACTCATACTAACATACTACTCATTCTAACGTACTACTCATGCTATCGTACTACTCATACTAACGTACTACTCATACTAACATACTACTCATATTAACATACTACTCATATAAACGTACTACTCATACTAACAAACTCCTGATACTAATATACTACTCAGACTAACGTGCTACTCATTCTAACATTCTACTCATACTAACGTACTACTCATACTAACATTCTACTCATACTAACGTACTAATCATACTAACGTACTACTCATACTAACGTACTACTCATACTAACGTACTACTAATACTAACGTACTACTCAGACTAACGTGCTACTCATACTAACATACTACTCATACTAACATACTACTCATTCTAACGTACTACTCATACTAACATACTACTCATTCTAACGTACTACTCATGCTATCGTACTACTCATACTAACGTACTACTCATACTAACATACTACTCATTCTAACGTACTACTCATTCTAACGTACTACTCATACTAACATACTACTCATACTAACGTACTACTCATTCTAACGTACTACTCATACTAACGTACTACTCATTCTAACGTACTACTCATGCTAACCTACTACTCATGCTAACGTACTACTCATGCTAACGTACTACTCATTCTAACGTACTACTCATACTAACGTACTACTCATACTAACGTACTACTCATACTAACGTACTACGCATGCTAACGTACTACTCATACTAACGTACTACTCATACTAACGTACTACGCATGCTAACGTACTACTCATTCTAACATACTACTCATTCTAACGTACTACTCATACTAACGTTCTACTCATTCTAACGTACCACTCATACTAACGTACTACACATACTAACGTACTACGCATACTAACGTACTACTCATGCTAACGTATTACTCATACTAACATACTACTCATACTAACGTACTACTCATACTAACGTACTACTCATACTAACGTACTACTCATACTAAGTTGACGTCTCAAATGAGTTCTTGAACTTGTTTGGCTCAAGTTCCTCCTTGGTCTGACTATAACAATTTTATCTTTATTTTTTTTTTATCATTTATCTCCTTCCTGGTGTGGGACTAAAACTGACCCTTGTATTTTCAGTTCATGTTTTAATCAAGATTATTTCCATCATTATTATTATAATTAATCATTTTTAACTAAAAAAAATAAACATTATAAAACACCATATTGTCAATGCTTTCATTTGTACATTTTTGACTCTCTTGCAAGTATCCCCTGTAGTGCCATGTAGTCTACCTGTTTTAATCTATCATTGATATATGTAAACGTTTATTCACCATTACTGCTCTATGATTGGCTGCTGCTGCTACTTTCAGCTGTAGATTCTCTCTCTACAGTTGCTGTAAACAGTCTTTTTACAGTAATTAAAGACAATCAATGTGTGAGGTCGAGCTGTGGCGATGCAGCCACTCAGTTCATCTGCAGTGATTACAACGATATCTCTTTGGTGAAAAAGAAAAAAAAAGGTCAAATCAAATCTCTGAAAGAAAATAAAGAATATCAGAATTTCATGGCTCATTAGCTATTGATTCCAGTCACATCTCTCTCTGAGGGGCCTGGGTTAAACACAGTGACAACTGCAATAATAAAAAATACATTAAATACACATCCACACTATACAATTAGTAATACTTTGAAGTCTGCATTGTTGTCATGACAACAGTGAAACAATGAGGGTCAGGGTTGAAACGGATAATGAGCGAAACCATGAGGACAGAGGGAATAAACTAAGACGAGATAAAAGAGAATGAGAATTTACAGAGAATACTTTTCCCTCTGTTATTATTACAGTAGAGATTCATGATGAATACTGTATGACCGCATGGGTAGCAGTGCTAGCTCTATGTTCTCACTGAGTTAAGTATGCATGTTCTCCTTCAGCATTCCTGGGTTTTCACCTGAAATCCTTAGTGATATTTTCAGAAGCGAGGAGTAGAGCTGATGCTCCTCCACGTCAAAAGGAACCAGTTGAGGATGTGTGCCTATGGTGCGGAACGTTAATTGGACACTATGCACTAGTTTTAATTTTAAAATTGATTACCCTTTGAAACACTATTTCTTGCATATTGAGGGCCAACGTAAAGTGAAGAAGTAAAACTATTTACTGCCTTAATTTAAACGTGATGATGAATGTAGTTAGAGAGTTACTCATGCTTGGTATAGGTCCTCCACTAATAAGTACTCACAGTCACTGTAGAGAAATAACATTTGATTCAAAAGACTGATTCCAAGAGACACTTTGGTTTTAGATCGTCTGTATATAATAGACGGTGTAATAGATGTATGTGCTTCTCGGTTGTGCAGATTAAAAAGAGCTAAAACAACACAGCCACGCCTGGAAGTTCCTTTTAGGGTCCAAGTGTACAGCTATTATTACGACGGTACCCGAATTAAAAGCAAAACTACACTGGTTGAAACACAGTGTAGGGGGCGACGTCACAGTATAGGGAATTAAAATCATAGCATAGGAAATCAAAATCACAGCGTAGAGGATCAAAATCTGTGCTGGCAAGAACGGTGTAGTTCATTCTCTACAGTTACATTTTGGTTACTCTTTTTATAAATGTATTTATACAATGTACTGTTTTCAATTTAAGAAGCTTTATTTTTGATTTTTTACATTTCGATCCGGAAATACAGTTTACATAAGTTTGGTGTTACTTGTTTACCAGTCATTATGTTCACCATGTTACTAATGTAAGTTAATTATTTAAAATTTGTAGAGTTCTGCTTCTTGTACTGAATCATATTTTGGGTATTATAAGACTTTGTGTTCATGTACAGCATATATCATGTGTAGATCATTGTTCTTATTTCATATATCAACTGATATGCCGACGATCAACCGATCTATCAGTTATCTGCAGATACCTCAGATATCTCTATTGGAATCAGCCATTGGTTTGTCCTGGATAAGCTGGTGAAATTACAGTGGAGAACAGCTTCTGGGTTTTTCTGCTGAGGATGATGCCCCTGCCAGTCCTTAAATTCCGATACTTACTTGACATTTTAATCATAACCTAAAAAACAAACAAACATTAAAGATCATAAATAAATATTTTATGAAGCTCAACTTTATCAAGTCAATTTTATATTTAGACTTAACTTTATTGATTCCTGGGGGAAATTAATAGATGCCACAGCATTAGAGTGGGTGGGGGAGGGAGGGAAAGCAATACTCAGAAGATAAAGCACAACTGTTGATAAATATTAAATATGCATCCTATTGTTGCACTGTTTATTGTCCCTTTATGTTGTGGTGTAAAGACCTGCTGCTCCTTCCATTCCTCCGTTCTTCTTTGTTTTTAAATTGAAAGCTATTTTCACATAATAATGGCTTCATTTAACCATAAACTCAACTAATATTACGACTAAACTTTTAAGTGATTCTTTGTATTGGGTTTTAGGAGAATTTAAACATGCACACGTGTAACATGTGCATATCTAGGTGTATATAGGACTGAAATACTGTATGTCAGTTGAAAATTTCACTGATCAAAGCACAAAGTTTGAATAAAACTTCACAAGCACGTTGGCACGAGGTACTGAGCATTATGCATAATTCCTGAGGCTGTAAACTGGCACGGCGAGCAAACGCTGGGGTATTATAAGGGTTGTGCACACAGTGTAAAGTTAAGTGAGATTGTGCAATTACTCCCCTCTATGGTACGGAACAGCAGGATTTCTGCAGCAGGGAGGGGGGAGTGGGGAGTGGGGCACTAATGAACACAACAGCCCAAAAGATGGATGGGCTGAACAAACACTAAAAGAAGATTCAAGCTGTAAAGTTGGAATTAGCTCAGTGTAACAAAAGCAAAAGAGTTTAAAAAACGTATGTGATTTTGAAGAATTTTTTATGAATTTGTAAACATCAGACATGTCAACTTTTATCACAGCAGGGGCCACAAAGATGTGATTGTCTGATCCGAGGGACACATTATCAACATTCATGTGTGCAATTAAATAATGACCAATCTGAGCATTAATACAGAAAGAAATAATTGTCATATTGTATATATGTTTCTTCTTTTTTGTGTGTTTTTGTTGTCAATTCATGTTATTGTGGAGTTATTTCATGTATTTATGTTGTCCTTTTATTAATTTTTCCATCATTTTGTATATTTATAGTCACTTTTGTGTAATTTGTGTTGTTGTTTCGTATTTTTTGAGTTTGTGGCCCTTTTTTGTATTTTTATGTTTTTTTGCGTTCTTAGAGTCAATTTTGTGGAATTTATTAAGTCATTCTTGTGGAGTTTTAGTTGTTTTCTGCATGTTTTTGGGAGTCATTTTCATGTATTTTTGGTGGTTTTTTTTGTTGTATTTGTGTTTTTGGTGTCCTTTTGAGTTGTTGCCTTTTTGTGTATTTTTCTGTCATTTTCTGTGTTTTTGGAACCATTCGGGGGTATTTATGTTGTTATTTGGTTTTAGATTACTGCTAATGCTAACATGCTAATTGGTCACAAATTAGCTTGTGTCAAACTGCAACTTTAAAGCTACTTTAACACTGTTGACTTTTGTCAAGTTTTGTGATAAATAAATGCCACCCTAGCCTTGGAAGTTCTTTAGGGGTAAAGAATGAGCATTAAGGTTGTTTACTTTTGTGTTTATCGTAAGTAATGACTGGCAATACGCAGCGACATTTAGCTATAATCGTACATTTTCTTTAAAAAACACATCCAAAGCTTCATCTGCGTAATTTCTGAGGGATAGACATTTTAAATGAGTATATTACATTTACACACTGTGCCATAGTTTATGTGAAATAATCTCCAAAAAACACTCTTACTGATTTTTCTCTCCCACAACCTAGTGGTGAAGAATTTAAAGTCAATCTTATTCTTTGTTAATAAGTTTTTCCAATCTTATTATCACCGTCACACCTAATGTCACAACTTTAGGTTGGACTGTCATTAAATGAAGCAGCACATCAATTGTAGTGGATCCCCACCTGAGTCATTACCATTCATTCCTTTATTAATTGATTTGTCGTCGAGCGTATTCATGCCTTATTTAAACTCCTGCTGGCTGTCAGTGGGTATATTGTCAGAACCTCCACTTCAGCCTTAGCTGATAGTTAGGGATGTAACGATTAATCGTAAGGCAGTTAAAAATCGATTCATAGGTATCATGATTCACATCGATACTGTGAAAATTAAATCGCAGTACTTGTTTTAATCCAGAAGTGTTGGCGGCGGCCGGAATCTGCTAATACTTTCTTTCTGACCGCCTTCTACTTTTGAACATGTTCATAAATGATTCCTTATCCCTTTAGCACCGAAAAAATATCTGTAATATTATGTGAATATCTGTAAAAGTCACATTTTTCTATTAGCTCTGTCTACTAGCATAGCATCTCTTCTTCACTGCAAGAATATCTGCATGCCAACCGACCACTGGGTTACCAGCGTCCTCTGCTGGTCCAAACAAATATCTGACCTAAATACAGTGAAATAACTGTTTTTTTTTTTTTTGTTTTTTTTAAGTCCAATTGTTAAGGCACAAAATACATTTTCAGTTGCACTTTTAAAAGAAAAATAACTATTATGCAGTTTTGCATTGTTTACTATAGAACCAGAATTTAAATTAATAGGCATCTTCTTCATTTGTATTATTCCTTTATTTATTTCATTCAGATTTATTTTTAGTTAAATTGCATTGTTTTGAATAGTTTATCAAGGGATTCTTTTGACAATGAAAAATAAAAGGAAAATAATACAGTATTTTCTAGTTTTTTCCCAAAAATTTTTTTGTCTACATTCCCATTTGTAAAATAAATCGTGAGAGAATCGTATCGTGAACCCAGTATCGTGAATCGAATCGTATCGGGAGTTGAGTGAATCGTACATCCCTAGTGATAGTTCATGCAGCGCTGCAGGTGAACAGAATAATTTGATATAAAGCAAGAGCCGGAGGCAGAAGGGCCGATGCCATCACTTACACAGACAAGATCAAACACAACAAAGACTATTACATAGTCGTAGTTATTGTAAAAGGGATTTTTCTGTTTGTCAAAATTGTGATTAATTTGAAAATGTCAACAGATTATGTTACTTTATTCTTAATTAACCCAGGGTTGGTTCTGGTTCCACTCCGGTTTTTAAAACTGTATTCATACATTTTCCGAGCAAGGTTTTTCCAAATGCTAGGTTTTATTTTTATGGTAATGACACTGCACTGCATTGCTTTCACACCAACTGAGCAAAGATTATATATATATATAGTATATCTAAGTACAGGTCACACAGGAGACATCCAGAGAAGCTCTGTGTTGTAAATGTCACACTTCATACAAACTAAATGAGTATATACTGTCTACTGTATACTATAAGTATGATTAGGATGATGAGCGTTCCCACTGGAGTATACTTCCAAGTTTCCCAAGATGCATTTGCAAAAACCTGTTCACACTGAGGCTAAATATCTGTGTTGATTTTCCACCTTTACTTTGAAAGTTCTGAAACATTTTAAGTGAGAAAGTGATCAAGTTATCATATGTGCTCATTTCATTCACACATTTTGGAGATTTTTGGAAACCCGATCCATTGTGCTATTGACAAAATGTCCTGTTAACTTCAAAATAAGAGCCCTATTAACAAAAGTTAAAAAAAAAAAAAAAAACAAATAACAATTGGAAGACGAGAACAGGGGCTTTTATTTTGAAAAGGGGATGTTTGATTTTAAATTGAGGCCAGTCCCAGGACCATTATACATTCTGCTTGCAATGCATCATGGGGCAGTTGAGTATGACTAATGTGCCCACCGTGCATACTTAGAAATGTCCCCATACATCTGGGTATTTCTCACAAACTATCTAATGTGAACGCACTGCATACTCATTTAGACGTCACACTTAGTATGAGTAGTACGTTAGTATGACATTTACAACACAGCCATAATCCCTCCATTGTTTCCGAGGTCGCCCTTTTTCTAAGGCTGAGAACGACCAATTGTCACTCATCATTTGGTCATTATCTAAAGCTCATGGTTGAGAGAGATCTTTTCAATTCAAACCAATTGAATGAATAATAATAACTAATAGAATAAATGTGTAAGGGATTCCGTTTCAGAGTAGTTACACATCTAGTGGAAATCCAGTGTTAGACACTCCCACTCAGTGTTGGGAGTAACGCATTACAAAGTAATGCAATTACAGTAATGTATTACTTTTTGCTGTAACGCAGTAATGTAACGCATTACTAATAAAATTTTGGAAATATTATACCTGTTACAAACCTTAGTAACGCGTGTTTCAACGTATTTTAACCTGAGATGTGAAAAACAGCACCGGTAAGTTGAAGAAACACCTGGACCGGTGCCACGCTAACACCAAGTTGACAGAGAGAGATGCAGGCGCTGCGAAAAGAAAGAGAGCAGAGGACAAAAGAGTCAGACAGAGCAGCAGAAATAAAGTTTATCTCGGTCTACCGTGAGAGTAGAACGAGAGAAGAGAAGGACGGTAAAATCCCCACCAACGGCCTCAATGACAAGTTAAGCTAAAGTTGTCATAGAGAGTGGAACCATACCATACAGTATGGTCTCTGGGTCTCTGTTATTATTACAAACAGCAACATAACGCTAATACCGGTAGGGCTTAAAGTATTCTGACATTGTGCCGTATGACTGAGACTGAGACTCGTACAGATCAGATTCCAGCTCTTAAATGTGTGGTGTAGAAGTTTTTGGTTTAGAAGTGATTTTTGTAGAGATATTCTCTGTAGAAATGCTGCGAGCTGGCAGCTAAAAACAACAGCAGAACTGACCAAAGCCACCGACGCTGTCATCAGTTTGACTGGTGGTCATGTTACCTCGTGACTGGTTTGTATTGAGCGCTCATAGAAAACAGTGTTACACTTTTACTGGTCACCATGTTAGCAGCAGTAAAAAACAGATGAATGCATCTTGTCATGTCATAAGGCTATAGGTTACATTCTAGTTGTTTCTAGCTCTATGTGTTTCATATGAATAGCCTAGACTTTAAATATTTATGATATCTTTATCATAACGTACCAGACTTTAACTTTATTTTTATTTTTTTAATTTTATTTATTCAGTTTATTTCTGACATGGTTACATTCATTTTTTTTTTTTACATTTTTTTTTTTTTTTGTACATGCCGAAAAAGGAGACGAGAGAATCAGTTTGCTTGACTCTCGCTTAACTTTGTCTGCTTTTGTGATTCTGATGGTCATTATTACTTATTGTGCCATGAGCCTTCACTGTGCATATTATATTACGTTGGTAGTCATTATGCTATACCACATCACCCTCCACTTGTTATATAATCTGCTGCAATAAACTATATTTTAGCATTTTAGAATGCTAGTCATACTTCATGTTATTTTGGTGAAACTAACTCAAAAGTAGTGTAATTCATTACAATTCAGAGATGGTCATATTGTAATGTAACTAATTACTTTTAAATGACAGGAACTACTTATATGTAATGTATTGCATTTTAAAAGTAACTTGCCCAACACTGTTATTGGCCGATGACATCGCCCATCTCTGGGTTAAATACATTTTCCGGTTTCATCAAATTTTTGAAAAACACACTTTCTTTCGAATGGCCACAGCTGATCATTCTTATTTCTTGCTACTGTTTTCTGTCACTGAGCTGTCCACCCATGCTGACTTCATTTGTTTCCAGTAAAAAAAATACGACGTAGGAAAAACTGGCTCCGTGTCTTGGCTTGTGTCCGACACATTTGAATGTTGAGCTGTAGAGGTTGTCAGTCCGTTTGTATGGAGAGGTAGGAACCGAGTGAGTCCACGTGCTGTGGAGGTGTGCAGTGGAGGTTTGAGGTGGGTGACAGAAAAAGAACAGCACATTCCCACAGCGCTCCTTGCTGTAGTTCTGCACTCAAAGCAACACAATGTTTCTTTCACTCTTCAATTGGCTCCATTACCAACCTCCTGACAATGAAAACACTGGCTGTCTGCTACAATAAATCAGCTCTGCCTGTGCTCCAAGGAACCACATTCAGGGAATATACAGCAGACGCTCTACAAAGTTAGACACCAAAGGAAACATTACCTCCTAAAAACAGGAAAAGGACCGAGTGGAGGAACGGCTGAAGATAAGAGGATGTTGATGTTTACAATCCACATTAGAAATGCACAGTTAATCAGAGAATTTTTCCAATATTTACGAAAGCCAATTTATAAATGTGTTTTTCCGCGTCTTGAACGGACCATAAAGCAGCTTTGTACTTGACCAAGCTTGTTAATATTCTATTTCCTCATCCCTGAAAATCAAACACAAGATCAACCAAACTATTACTTTATGCAAAACACCCCAAGACTTTGCAACGACTTTCATTACTTACAGAAAAAAAAAAAAAAAAAGTCTTCTCTTACGCGAGTTATTGGACTAAACCCAAGCAGAATGTTCACATTTAATCTTGGGTTACACTGTTATTTATTTAGTTTTTTAACATCAGAGCCAAAGTGTGCAGACGATGGCCAAAAAGCATTCATAACTGCTCCATTTGTCTGGATAATCCTCATTTACCTCCATTGTTGGGGTGGAATTTACATTTATTGTTCACATAATTAAAATATTTACTCATCACTCTTTGCTTTAGTGTTCTTCTGTTTTTGGGCGACTGCATTTGGACTAATTTTGTCAAGTAAAAATTCTCGTCATCATTTGTTACTATTCAAAAAAATTATTTAAGTAGCAATAATGACACTATGACTAATTAAAAAAAAAATACCTGTGGACAAAAGCTATATCAAAATATATTGATATTATAATCAACTGATCAAAATAAAACCCTAATGTTTACATGGGATTAAATTAAATCAGAAGTTATCCAAGGTATCCAATCAAAACTACTTATTGATCTCTGTGTGTATTTACAAACAATAATAGCATCCAATATCAGGTTTATCAATGCTAATTGAACATATAAAAAAAAAATTATGGACTTTTATGCTTTATATTTTAGTCGATTACATATGTAACAGATTTAGTCGACTAAAATATTAATGAC
The DNA here is from genome assembly GCF_900634775.1 of Gouania willdenowi. NCBI lineage: Eukaryota > Metazoa > Chordata > Actinopteri > Blenniiformes > Gobiesocidae > Gouania > Gouania willdenowi. Next base: position 2,449,840 of record NC_041058.1, on the reverse strand, counting down.
GTTTAGTTGACTAAAACACTACTTTAAATTAATTGTGGTCAAAGACAAGAACGTGTATGTGAAGTGTTCATTATATCCAGGAGTGAAGACTTTGTCCACATCTGTTGTAAGCAACTCAAATTTAATGAAGCACCTCACAACAACACACGTATCTAAAAAATCTGAATTATTTGACATAGCAACTTTTTTTTATTTAACAGTAACGCAAATAGTTAATTTCCTTGGTAATGAGTTACTTTTATTATAGAGTAATTCAGTTACTAACTCAGTTACTTTTTGGAACAAGTCGTGAGTGATTATAACTAATTACTTTTTAGACCAACACTGGTCTGGACGCAGGTAAACTGCGCCCACAGACACTCCATTGACTCGTATTGAAGAGGAGTTACTGTGAATGCAAAACTTTGAACGAGAGTGGACAGTAAAGATTTTTGCGCCCAAAACAGGAAACATGTCATCACCAATCAGACACAGAAGAACAAAACAACTTCACACATCATCATTATTATCTGTATAATATTTATTCTGATTATCTAAATACACATTTGTTTTGTAGTATTTTTAATTCATTTTATTTTTTATTATTTTTTTGTCTCACTCAAACATGGTAAGTGGTGGGCGGCGCCCTAGCGCCCTCTATTGGCCAGCCGCCACTGCTAATAAACTCTACTAGTCAGTATTAAACTCAACTTCCAGACCAGACTTTGCTCCAAGTCTGTGTCTTCTATCTTCTGATAATATTCTTGAAGAACTCTTTTATCTTCTTCCATCCCTTCATCAGAAAGTTGATGAGACGCCTCAACACAGATTTTTTTGTTGGAGGAACTTTCTCAGATTCACTCCTGTTCGTGCTGAGTTCTGTTTCTATTGAAGCAAAGACATTCTCCTCACTCAGTTTTTTTAGTTCAAATTGAAGGTCCTCCTGATATTTTATGGCCTGAAGGCATTGTTCTTGAAGTTCTCCTTCCTTTATCTTCAGCTGGGACTGAAGAAGGTGGATCAGCTCCTTGTTCTGTTTTTGAACGTCGTTCAGCTGTTTGCATTTTTCTCTTGTTTCTTCAAGCTTTCCCTGTGTAGTGGTGATAGAAACATTCAAGGTGGAAATTATATTTTCATTTTCAGCCTCCAGATGAACTTTATTTTCCAGTTCCAGGGCTTGGATGGAGACCGTACGCTTAGCCGTTTCCCACAAAACGCTGAGGCGGGAGATTTCCTCTTCTTTGACTTTAATCCTCAGATTGTTTTGATGTTGTTGAGCATCTTTTTCTGACACCAGCTGCTCCTTCAGCATCTTAACGTCTTCTGATGATTTCTCCAGTGTCTGTTTGAGGTGGTCAATCATCCCTTGTTGTTGCTCAAAGATGGTCTCATTCTCCTTCTGTGTGTCCAATAATCTGGCCTCTTCCTTCTCCCACTGCTTCTGTTGGGCCTCTGATGCTTGTTGGGCCTTGATCAGAGACAGTTTAAGGTTGGCATTTTCCTTCCTCAGTTGGTCAGCCACAGAAGTGTCATTTTGGACCTGAGAACGTTGGAGGATGACCATCTGCTGAGAGTCGAGGAGTGAAGTGTTCTCCTTTTCAGGACTAAAACCATTTATTTCCTGGTCCTGTGGGGTCTGTGTGTCCTTCAGATCTTCTGTTTCCCCAACCACTGAAGAATCAAGCTGTGTGAGCTCGTTGTTAATCATCTCCAGATCTTCTAGTGTCTCATGTTCCACCGTGGAAAGGGTTTTGTCGTCATGATCCAAGCACAGACTCTTTTTAACAGACTTTGGGTTGTGAACGTTCTTGCCTGCTACTGTTTCTTTAACAGGCCCCTGGTGTTGAGATGATCCATCAGGACAGGATGTAGATGGTGTTTCGATGAGGGCAAAAAGCCTTGTCCAGTCGAAGTCTGCAGTGGGAGCCACTGGATCATCTTTCTTAGATTTCTCCAAATGGCGTCGACCCTGTCTGCGTGTGTTCTTCTTAGGCATTTTATAAGTTGTCTTTTGAGGTTTAACAATGATAATGTTGCTTCTCAGAGTGGTGAAATGCTTTATGTGGTGTCTCTTCCCATAGATCAAAGGCTAAATGAGTTCTATATTAAAGTTGAAAGAAAAGTTCCAAAATCACCATAGCAACGATTTTAGAATACGTTAAACATATCCATAAACTGCCACTCTATGCATACGAAGCACCCCTCATTGGCCAGTTTAGGTCATGTGATAGGTGCACCACATGACTTAAAGTTCAGAAAAGGTCCGTCAATGTCATCGGTCGTACCCATAGTCCCGAGGGCTACGTTGACGTATCTCTAGACACTTTCTTTAGATTATTAATAATTATAATTGTATTACTCAAGATAAATATTGCAAGATGCTTTATTTATAGTTTTTATATATATATATATATATATATATATATATATATATATATATATATATATATATACGTTTTAAATTTAATATGAAGAACATTTGCATTTGGTTTCTTTTATTTCATTTATTTTATTTTTTTATTTATGGACGTAGTTTGTAACAGTGACTTCTTCTGTTTTTATGGAGATGTGAATACAGATTGGCTCTATATTAAGTTTTTAGAAGAAAAAAAAACAGTATGAAACACATTTAATGTAACAAAATGTTGAGGAAATATATTTAAATCTGATTAATAAAAAAAATTAAAATGACCAAAACAGTGATCACGTGTGGAAGACAATATTCATTTATGCGTTTATTACTTTGCTGTGTAAATTATTCTAGTCCCCATATGACCTGTAACCACTAGAGAGAACCAATATAAACGTTATATAATGAGATCAAAACCTGAAGATCAAAGCTGTAATTTAGCTCTTTTTTGTGTGAATTCCTCTTTTTTTAAGCTATAACAACAACTCAACTCAGAATTTATAATAACTATGTACGGATTTACGGAAAAATATTAGCCACACTTTAATCAATTATTAATTATATGATAGGTATTATATTGAGTACCAAATAATTTAAAATTAAATATATTATTTATTTGAGAGGTGCAATCTAGGACACAATAATATTAGAATTGCTTGTTTTTCCCGCCTAAAATCTGTAGCCTACTTTAGATCAAACTGGTTTATTATTGGCCCCTGAACTAAAATGAGTCGTAGACCCCTGATTTATGGAATAGTAACAAATGTAATGGTTGTAATGTCAGGTAATAACATACTTCTTGTTTTGGATTGGGTGTATCAACAGCAATAAAAAATAAAAATATCTGTTTTTTATGTGTGACAAGGGGTTACAAGGAATTTTTTTCAACTTCTGGAAAATGCTGAAAGATGCGTGAAGTCTCTGACTGAGCTTGGTGCTGGATTGGACGCTGTGAGAGAGAAACCTGAGGCTTGCTCAGCAACTGGATGGGACGTTGGGAGCGTGGAAACTGAGGCTGACCCTGAAATGGCATGGATTGTGGCACATGGGACCGACCATGGAGGTGTTGCAAAGGCTGTTTTTGCTGCATGCGTGCCATCGGGGCTTTTGGTTGCAATTTGGGGCTGGCTTGAGGGCGCTGAAAATTAGGCGTAGCAGAGTCAAACTTGGAGTTCTGAAAGAGTGTCGCCTTGGACTCCAGCTCAGAATGCTGCATCTGAGGTCTCAGTAACCGTGGCCACCCAAGCTGGGATTGAGAGCTTAATATCTTAAGGCCGAGACCCTCGGGTTGAGGCATGCGTGGGACAAAACCAATCACAGCAAGTGGATTTAAGTTAAATGTGAAGGAGGCACTGGAATGTTTGCTCCAGGTGTTTCCAATCCCATAATGAGCCACCACATTGGCTGATGACTCCTCACCACAAAGAAACAGCATCCTCCCTCTAGGACAGGCATGGGCAACAGGCGGCCCATGGTCCATATGTGGCCCTTGGACTAGTTTTGTGCGGCCCCTGAAGTAAACTCACAAAAAGACTCCAAAAAACCCTCAAATCAAATTACACCAAAATTACAACCAAGAATCTACAAAATCACTCTAAAAACACAAAATTACAACAAAGTATACAAAAGAACCACAAAATGAAAACAAAAATACACACAAATAACAGAAAATATACAATGTGACTCATAACCAGTGTTTGGAATAACGGCGTTTAAAATAACGGCGTTATGTAACGGCGATTTTTTTTTGTTTCAGTAACGGGGTAATCTAACTAATTACTTTTTACTCCGTTACAACGCCGTTTTCGTTATTAAATGTTAAATGCGGTGCGTTACATGTATTGATTGAATAAACTGTGATCTGAAAGCATCCCTGGCTTTTTACTCAGCTGTAGTGAGGAGGTGAGTTAAAAACAAGGTGAGCGATTATGATTGGCTAAGGCGGCGTCATGTGTCATGGTAGCCAATCAGTGCCAGTGTTTTTACACATGTGCCAACACACACACACACAGCAGATTGGATAAAGCAGCAGAGATGGTGAGCGTGGAGCAGTCTGATGAAAAGTTGTCATTTTTAAGGTGACGATACAAACACTACTTTAAATTAATTGTGGTCAAAGACAAGAACGTGTATGTGAAGTGTTCATTATATCCAGGAGTGAAGACTTTGTCCACATCTGTTGTAAGCGACTCAAATTTAATGAAGCACCTCACAACAACACACGTATCTAAAAAATCTGAATTATTTGACATATAGCAACTTTTTTTTTTTTTAACAGTAACGCAAATAGTTACTTTCCTTGGTAATGAGTTACTTTTATTATAGAGTAATTCAGTTTCTAACTCAGTTACTTTTTGGAACAAGTCGTGAGTGATTATAACTAATTACTTTTCAGACCAACACTGGTCTGGACGCAGGTAAACTGCGCCCACAGACACTCCATTGACTCGTATTGAAGAGGAGTTACTGTGAATGCAAAACTTTGAACGAGAGTGGACGGTAAAGATTTTTGCGCCCAAAACAGGAAACACGTCATCACCAATCAGACACAGATGAACAAAACAACTTCACACATCATCATTATTATCTGTATAATATTTATTCTGATTATCTAAATACACATTTGTTTTGTAGTATTTTTAATTCATTTTATTTTTTATTATTTTTATGTCTCACTCAAACATGGGAGGTGGTGGGCGGCGCCCTAGCGCCCTCTATTGGCCAGCCGCCACTGCTAATAAACTCTACTCGTCAGTATTAAACTCAATTTCCAGACCAGACTTTGCTCCAAGTCTGTGTCTTCTATCTTCTGATAATATTCTTGAAGAACTCTTTTATCCTCTTCCATCCCTTCATCAGAAAGTTGATGAGACGCCTCAACACAGACTTTTTTGTTGGAGGAACTTTCTCAGATTCACTCCTGTTCGTGCTGAGTTCTGTTTCTAATGAAGCAAAGACATTCTCCTCACTCAGTTTTTTGAGTTCAAATTGAAGGTTCTCCTGATATTTTATGGCCTGAAGGCATTGTTCTTGAAGTTCTCCTTCCTTTATCTTCAGCTGGGACTGAAGAAGGTGGATCAGCTCCTTGTTCTGTTTTTGAACGTCGTTCAGCTGTTTGCATTTTTCTCTTGTTTCTTCAAGCTTTCCCTGTGTAGTGGTGATAGAAACATTCAAGGTGGAAATTATATTTTCATTTTCAGCCTCCAGATGAACTTTATTTTCCAGTTCCAGGGCTTGGATGGAGACCGTACGCTTAGCCGTTTCCCACAAACCGCTGAGGCGGGAGATTTCCTCTTCTTTGACTTTAATCCTCAGATTTTTTTGATGTTGTTGAGCATCTTTTTCTGTCACCAGCTGCTCCTTCAGCACCTTAACGTCTTCTGATGATTTCTCCAGTGTCTGTTTGAGGTGGTCAATCATCCCTTGTTGTTGCTCAAAGATGGTCTCATTCTCCTTCTGTGTGTCCAATAATCTGGCCTCTTCCTTCTCCCACTGCTTCTGTTGGGCCTCTGATGCTTGTTGGGCCTTGATCAGAGACAGTTTAAGGTTGGCATTTTCCTTCCTCAGTTGGTCAACCACAGAAGTGTCATTTTGGACCTGAGAACGTTGGAGGATGACCATCTGCTGAGAGTCGAGGAGTGAAGTTTTCTCCTTTTCAGGACTAAAACCATTTATTTCCTGGTCCTTTGGGGTCTGTGTGTCCTTCAGATCTTCTGTTTCCCCAACCACTGAAGAATCAAGCTGTGTGAGCTCGTTGTTAATCATCTCCAGATCTTCTAGTGTCTCATGTTCCACCGTGGAAAGGGTTTTGTCGTCATGATCCAAGCACAGACTCTTTTTAACAGACTTTGGGTTGTGAACGTTCTTGCCTGCTACTGTTTCTTTAACAGGCCCCTGGTGTTGAGATGATTCATCAGAACAGGATGTAGATGGTGTTTCGATGAGGGCAAAAAGCCTTGTCCAGTCGAAGTCTGCAGTGGGAGCCACTGGATCATCTTTCTTAGGTTTCTCCAAATGGCATCGACCCTGTCTGCGTGTGTTCTTCTTTGGCATTTTATAAGTTGTCTTTTGAGGTTTAACAATGATAATGTTGCTTCTCAGAGTGGTGAAATGATTTATGTGGTGTCTCTTCCCATAGATCAAAGGCTAAATGAGTTCTATATTAAAGTTGAAAGAAAAGTTCCAAAATCACCATAGCAACGATTTTAGAATACGTTAAACATATCCATAAACTGCCACTCTATGCATACAAAGCACCCCTCATTGGCCAGTTTAGGTCATGTGATAGGTGCACCACATGACTTAAAGTTCAGAAAAGGTCCGTCAATGTCATCGGTTTTACCCATAGTCCCGAGGGCTACGTTTGACGTATCTCTAGACACTTTCTTTAGATTATTAATAATTATAATTTTATTACTCAAGATAAATATTGCAAGATGCTTTATTTATAGTTTATATATATATATATATATATATATATATATATATATATATATAAATACGTTTTAAATTTAATATGAAGAACATTTGCATTTGGTTTATTTTATTTTTTTATTTATTTTTTTTTATTTATGGACGTAGTTTGTAACAGTGACTTCTTCTGTTTTTATGGAGATGTGAATACAGATTTGCTCTATATTAAGTTTTTAGAAGAAAAAAAAAACAGTATGAAACACATTTAATGTAACAAAATGTTGAGGAAAAATATATTTAAATCTGATTAATAAAAAAAATTAAAATTACCAAAACATTGATCACGTGTGGAAGACAATATTCATTTATGCGTTTATTACTTTACTGTGTATATTATTCTAGTCCTCATATGACCTGTAACCACTAGAGAGAACCAATATAAACGTTATATAATGAGATCAAAACCTGAAGATCAAAGCTGTAATTTAGCTCTTTTTTGTGTGAATTCCTCTTTTTTTAAGCTATAACAACAACTCAACTCAGAATTTATAATAACTATGTACGGATTTACGGAAAAATATTAGCCACACTTTAATCAATTATTAATTATATGATAGGTATTATATTGAATACCAAATAATTTAAAATTAAATATATTATTTATTTGAGAGGTGCAATCTAGGACACAATAATATTAGAATTGCTTGTTTTTCCCGCCTAAAATCTGTAGCCTACTTTAGATCAAACTGGTTTATTATTGGCCCCTGAACTAAAATGAGTCGGAGACCCCTGATTTATGGAATAGTAACAAATGTAATGGTTGTAATGTCAGGTAATAACATACTTCTTGTTTTGGATTGGGTGTATCAACAGCAATAAAAAATAAAAATATCAGTTTTTTCTGTGTGACAAGGGGTTACAAGGAATTTTTTTCAACTTCTGGAAAATGCTGAAAGATGCGTGAAGTCTCTGACTGAGCTTGGTGCTGGATTGGACGCTGTGAGAGAGAAACCTGAGGCTTGCTCAGCAACTGGATGGGACGTTGGGAGCGTGGAAACTGAGGCTGACCCTGAAATGGCATGGATTGTGGCACATGGGACCGACCATGGAGGTGTTGCAAAGGCTGTTTTTGCTGCATGCGTGCCATCGGGGCTTTCGGTTTCAATTTGGGGCTGGCTTGAGGGCGCTGAAAATTAGGCGTAGCAGAGTCAAACTTGGAGTTCTGAAAGAGTGTCGCCTTGGACTCCAGCTCAGAACGCTGCATCTGAGGTCTCAGTAACCGTGGCCACCCAAGCTGGGATTGAGAGCTTAATATCTTAAGGCCGAGACCCTCGGGTTGAGGCATGCGTGGGACAAAACCAATCACAGCAAGTGGATTTAAGTTAAATGTGAAGGAGGCACTGGAATGTTTGCTCCAGGTGTTTCCAATCCCATAATGAGCCACCACATTGGCTGATGACTCCTCACCACAAAGAAACAGCATCCTCCCTCTAGGGCAGGCATGGGCAACAGGCGGCCCATGGTCCATATGTGGCCCTTGGACTAGTTTTGTGCGGCCCCTGAAGTAAACTCACAAAAAGACTCCAAAAAACCCTCAAATCAAATTACACCAAAATTACAACCAAGAATCTACAAAATCACTCTAAAAACACAAAATTACAACAAAGTATACAAAAGAACCACAAAATGAAAACAAAAATACACACAAATAACAGAAAATATACAATGTGACTCATAACCAGTGTTTGGAATAACGGCGTTTAAAATAACGGCGTTATGTAACGGCGTTTTTTTTGTTTCAGTAACGGGGTAATCTAACTAATTACTTTTTACTCCGTTACAACGACGTTTTTGTTATTAAATGTTAAATATGGTGCGTTACATGTATTGATTGAATAAACTGTGATCTGAAAGCATCCCTGGCTTTTTACTCAGCTGTAGTGAGGAGGTGAGTTAAAAACAAGGTGAGCGATTATGATTGGCTAAGGCGGCGTCATGTGTCATGGTAGCCAATCAGAACCAGTGTTTTTACACATGTGCCAACACACACACACACAGCAGATTGGATAAAGCAGCAGAGATGGTGAGCGTGGAGCAGTCTGATGAAAAGTTGTCATTTTTAAGGTGACGATACAAACACTACTTTAAATTAATTGTGGTCAAAGACAAGAACGTGTATGTGAAGTGTTCATTATATCCAGGAGTGAAGACTTTGTCCACATCTGTTGTAAGCGACTCAAATTTAATGAAGCACCTCACAACAACACACGTATCTAAAAAATCTGAATTATTTGACATATAGCAACTTTTTTTTTTTTTTAACAGTAACGCAAATAGTTACTTTCCTTGGTAATGAGTTACTTTTATTATAGAGTAATTCAGTTACTAACTCAGTTACTTTTTGGAACAAGTCGTGAGTGATTATAACTAATTACTTTTTAGACCAACACTGGTCTGGACGCAGGTAAACTGCACCCACAGACACTCCATTGACTCGTATTGAAGAGGAGTTACTGTGAATGCAAAACTTTGAACGAGAGTGGACGGTAAAGATTTTTGCGCCCAAAACAGGAAACATGTCATCATCAATCAGACACAGATGAACAGAACAACTTCACACATCATCATTATTATCTGTATAATATTTATTCTGATTATCTAAATACACATTTGTTTTGTAGTATTTTTAATTCATTTTATTTTTTATTATTTTTATGTCTCACTCAAACATGGGAGGTGGTGGGCGGCGCCCTAGCGCCCTCTATTGGCCAGCCGCCACTGCTAATAAACTCTACTCGTCAGTATTAAACTCAACTTCCAGACCAGACTTTGCTCCAAGTCTGTGTCTTCTATCTTCTGATAATATTCTTGAAGAACTCTTTTATCTTCTTCCATCCCTTCATCAGAAAGTTGATGAGACGCCTCAACACAGACTTTTTTGTTGGAGGAACTTTCTCAGATTCACTCCTGTTCGTGCTGAGTTCTGTTTCTACTGCAGCAAAGACATTCTCCTCACTCAGTTTTTTTAGTTCAAATTGAAGGTTCTCCTGATATTTTATGGCCTGAAGGCATTGTTCTTGAAGTTCTCCTTCCTTTATCTTCAGCTGGGACTGAAGAAGGTGGATCAGCTCCTTGTTCTGTTTTTGAATGTCGTTCAGTTGCTTGCATTCCTCTCTTGTTTCTTCAAGCTTTCCCTGTGTAGTGGTGATAGAAACATTCAAGGTGGAAATTATATTTCCATTTTCAGCCTCCAGATGAACTTTATTTTCCAGTTCCAGGGCTTGGATGGAGACCGTACGCTTAGCCGTTTCCCACAAAACGCTGAGGCGGGAGATTTCCTCTTCTTTGACTTTAATCCTCAGATTGTTTTGATGTTGTTGAGCATCTTTTTCTGTCACCAGCTGCTCCTTCAGCACCTTAACGTCTTCTGATGATTTCTCCAGTGTCTGTTTGAGGTGGTCAATCATCTCTTGTTGTTGCTCAAAGATGGTCTCATTCTCCTTCTGTGTGTCCAATAATCTGGCCTCTTCCTTCTCCCACTGCTTCTGTTGGGCCTCTGATGCTTGTTGGGCCTTGATCAGAGACAGTTTAAGGTTGGCATTTTCCTTCCTCAGTTGGTCAACCACAGAAGTGTCATTTTGGACCTGAGAACGTTGGAGGATGAACATCTGCTGAGAGTCGAGGAGTGAAGTGTTCTCCTTTTCAGGACGAAAACCATTCATTTCCTGGTGCTGTGGGGTCTGTGTGTCCTTCAGATCTTCTGTTTCCCCAACCACTGAAGAATCAAGCTGTGTGAGCTCGTTGTTAATCATCTCCAGATCTTCTAGTGTCTCATGTTCCACCGTGGAAAGGGTTTTGTCGTCATGATCCAAGCACAGACTCTTTTTAACAGACTTTGGGTTGTGAACGTTCTTGCCTGCTACTGTTTCTTTAACAGGACCCTGGTGTTGAGATGATCCATCAGGACAGGATGTAGATGGTGTTTCGATGAGGGCAAAAAGCCTTGTCCAGTCGAAGTCTGCAGTGGGAGCCACTGGATCATCTTTCTTAGATTTCTCCAAATGGCGTCGACCCTGTCTGCGTGTGTTCTTCTTAGGCATTTTACAAGTTGTCTTTTGAGGTTTAACAATGATAATGTTGCTTCTCAGAGTGGTGAAATGATTTATGTGGTGTTTCTTCCCATAGATCAAAGGCTAAATGAGTTCTATATTAAAGTTGAAAGAAAAGTTCCAAAATCACCATAGCAACGATTTTAGAATACGTTAAACATATCCATAAACTGCCACTCTATGCATACGAAGCACCCCTCATTGGCCAGTTTAGGTCATGTGATAGGTGCACCACATGACTTAAAGTTCAGAAAAGGTCCGTCAATGTCATCGGTCGTACCCATAGTCCCGAGGGCTACGTTTGACGTATCTCTAGACACTTTCTTTAGATTATTAATAATTATAATTGTATTACTCAAGATAAATATTGCAAGATGCTTTATTTATAGTTTATATATATATATATATACGTTTTTAAAATTTAATATGAAGAACATTTGCATTTGGTTTCTTTTATTTTATTTTTTTTATTTTTTTTATTTATGGACGTAGTTTGTAACAGTGACTTCTTCTGTTTTTATGGAGATGTGAATACAGATTGGCTCTATATTAAGTTTTTAGAAGAATCACGTCTTGCCAAAAAGTGCTATTCCCATTGTTTTTGTCTCAAATTGAAAAATACAATTTACAATTTAAAGTATTTTTAAAGTGTGCTGTTTATCGATAATCTATAAAACATGACCAGTAGGCGTACACTTTAAAATCCAACATTAGCTGCATTGCTAAAACAATGTCTAAACAATGTTCAAATTTGGTAGAAAAGTGAAAAGCCATCGTTCTGTGGCCGTAGTACTATAAACTCAAGATTCATTTTGTTAATTAATTGATTTAAAGTGTTACATCTTACTTTCCCAAAATGTAATACCTAATTGTGGGAACCTTTGTCATCAACTTGTACCAGGATCAGATTGTATTTTTGGTTCATGTTTGTGGGCTGTTATGTTTAAAGTTGTTACAAAACCTTTTCGTCCTGTTTTTTGGCTAATTTGGTCTAAATTTTCCCTAAAAAATTCCAGCAGTATTGGATGGTCCAATAATAACCTAATTTCAATGACTATATTGGTACTATTTGGATCAATTTTGACAAAAACCCCAAAAACCCCCCAATTGTAATGACTTTATTTTGGTTAAATGAAGGCTAAGACGGACCGACCAGATTGATCCCAAAAAAGAACGTCTACGTTGACGTTGGGTGTTTGGTGGGTAACACCGTCGTGTGAAATGTGCCTAAGTAGGATTGGGAATTGTAGCATTTGTTGCTGAGTTTCTAATGGAAATTGCTCATTATCCACTGACTGACTGAGGGGATTAAATCAGGCTGAAAATGTTATAAACAATGTTTTCCACCAGACGTTAACTAGAAACTTTTCCCGCAGAGTAAGAATTAGATGTGGAAACATGAAAACAATAAATATCAGTCTCTGGCCTGTATATTGTGTTATTATCAGGTAGCCACTAATACACGCTGGCCACACACATAGGAAAAACCATTAATCACAGCACTAATGCTTTTGCTAAATTGGTATGGCAACATATTGTCCAGCAGAGCAACACTATGACCCCACTGGAGTCCTATTTCTGTCCACTTGGCTGAGTAAGCTCGCCCTTCTTGTTCCACTATTACTTCTCTAAACTTCAGGTGAAAATATCACTTTCCTAAGCTTCTTACATGTTCCACTATCTACACTGTGTCTGGTTGCTGTTTGTGGCTGCCCAGGTGGTGGAAGTTGCCTTTATCAGAGCAAACAGGCGTCCTGCTGCTGCTGGAAACCAGGTTTATTAAAGCACTGAGGCTGAACTCAAAGAAAATGTGCTTTAAACTGGAGAAAGTAAGGATGAAATCCTTACTTTGAGAAGCAGCATTTGTAATTAAAGTATTATAATAGCTCATATAATGATAATGTTAGTAATATTATAACAGTTGAAGTGACAACCCATCCCAAAAATGCACTTTAAATGATCTGGTTAAAGTTGAATAACCCTCGGGGCCCCTTTGGGGACCAAACGTGTACCTTCTATGTCATTTCTATGTCATTTCAACAAACTAATATACAACTAAATATTATTAGACACAGAGCCTAAAGCTACAATGGCCTCATGTAAAGGATTTTAAATATTCACGAGTGGTGAAATAACCCAAAGTTGGGGTTCAAAATAAAAATGAAGAAGTTGCATGAAGATAAATTGTTCTTTATTGCAAGAAAGTGTAACCTTTATACTATAAATTAAAACAGAAATCAGATTTGTTCTTACATAACCACGTGCAGTCAAACGCCAATGAAAATAGTAAAAAAAAGTTGAGTTTTTTTGGATTTCCAGAGCGTATCACCCTAGAACCAATGCATATATGTGACTATTTATTAGTGATATGAACAGTCTATGTTCATAGCTCTAAGCTGATCAAATTACAGGGAGCTGAGACATACGCTAAGTAGTTTACTGAAGACCCAAACATGTTCCAGACAAACTTTTTTCCAAATTTGAATGGCTGGCATGTCCACCAGATAGGATGTATAGCACATTCTGAGAGAGTAGGTGGAGCTATATTAATATACCAAATTTCAGTTTCATGTGTTATGTAGTTCCTGAGATATTGGACGCTGAAAATCGGAGAAAAATAACGATGCACTAAAATCAACACAAAAATGTACAGTGTGCCTATTGAATAATCACAGAACAATTGGTTCAAAATTTCAGAATGTTTTTAGGCCAAAGTGCGTGGACCATTTGTTGAAATTATCCATATCTAATAACTGAAATCCAGTGAAGTCAGTTGAAGCTAAATCCCTTTTCTCCCCTTTTGTTTAGAAGCTGAAGCACACGTGTCTGACCCACCTTTTGTTTCGTCTTTGCGTTAATAAATTACTTTCTTCACTGAAGTTCGACTCAGTACGACACCTATTTATTACTCACTGTCTAAAACAAAAGGGCTGGGAACAAAAATGGGGCTGAACCATTGGGACGAAGGGTGGGGAGGGATAAAACTGCTGCTATGGGGAGGCATTTTCTGTCATTCTGAATATTTACGACATTTTTGACCACTGTGGAAAAAGTGTGTGAGGTGCTGTATGATGATGTAACACCCCAGGGTTTTTAGGTATAGTAGAAAATATGAAAACCTACACTATTCACATTACTATTTTCATTATTTTTAGTGTGAAAAACAATGTTGGGCTGCTGATTTAATAGATGATAGATGTGAGGTTGACATGTTTGCTGTGAATTTTAAAACAGAATTTAGAATCTAATCTTCGTGACCTCCATCGTCTATAATCTCCTAAAACTGGACGCTCTGCTTGTGGCTAAAGGTGTGCGTGTGCATGTGTGTGTGTCAGTAGTGAAAGTTGTCAGCAGCGTCGCACTCAGACTTCCTTATTGCTACTATTTGGTCAGACATGGCACCAGCTCGCTGCAATTTAAGAAAAAGTAAGAGGATGGCTGTGAGAAGGGAAAGGAGGGTGTGTGTGTGGTGTGTGTGTGTGTGTGTGTGTGTGTGTGAATGGAAGAGAAGAGTGTGGCAATTTAAAGGAAAGCAGTGTGCATTTCAGAAATGTGTGTGTGTGCGAGTGTGTAGATGGTTCAACTGAGCAATTCTGAGCAAACCAGTGTGTGCGTGTGTGCGTGTGTGCGTGTGCGTGTGTGTGTGTGTGTGTGTGCGAGTGTGTAGATGGTTCAACTGAGCAATTCTGAGCAAACCCGTGTGTGTGTGTGTGTGTGTGTGTGTGTGTGTGTGTGTGTGTGTGTGTGTGTGTGTGTGTGTGTGTGTGTGTGTGTGTGTGTGTGTGTGTGTGTGTGTGTGTGTGTGTGTGTGTGTGTGTGTGTGTGTGTGTGTGTGTGTGTGTGTGTGTGTGTGTGTGTGTGTGTGTGTGTGCGCGCGCGCGTGTGTGTGTGTGTGGACAGCTCCAGGAGCATTTCGAGTGGCCACTTTGATGTCTGACCCACTTTGGCTGTAGCTGAGTATAAAGCTATTTTTTTTTTAAAGTTTGTTGTGTGTGTTGTTGTGTGTGTGTGTGAAGCTATTTATGTGGCCGTCATTCTCTGGACTCTTGGTGTTGAAAAGCAGAACATCTCCCGCTGCCCCCCCCCCATATCCACTTAATGTAATATCTTCTCCTCGTCCTCGTCATGCTCCGTACCAACCATTCCTTCCATCTTCCTTGTGCCATTAACTCGCTCTGATGTAGCCGTCGTTGGCTCTGATTGGCTGAATCGCGTTAGAATCTGATGCAACAGACAAATCTTTCACTTTTTTTTATTTTTCATCCCTGGCAGACTTTGCTGAGAGATGGGTAGCATCCAGAGTTAAGAAAACCAGTCTGGACTCATGTTTCGAGGGACTGTAACTGGCAGAAGAGAGTATGCTACCAACATCCAAATCACACTGGCTACAATTACATGGAAGCTTTAATTCCCCTTTAATAAAGAATACAAGTGAAATTGTTTTTAAAAGATTAAAAATAATATTGTAAACATCTAATTCTGAATTAAAACGGCCATTCTGAATTTAAATTAAATCCGAAGTACCGTAATTTGAGGACTACAAAGTGCACCGGAGCACTTTCTTTCCATGTGTCAATATTTACTTCAGCTGATCTCTGCGTGTGTTTGCACCTGCTTGTTAGTCGTACTATTTTCCAGTGCTAAAACTCTCTCTGCAAACAGCTCCATATTTGATGAATTGCATTGCTTCCCCTGCATTCATTTATTTGCATTTCCTCCTCCCATGTTTCTGTGCCCCTCATGAGATCCGTCTACTTTACATAATAATCAGAGGGAAACATGCTAAATGGATTGCGGGACACGCAGAAGACACACAGTCCTGATTCCCTGGGGTTTGTACGACGTATTAGCGCGTGGAGTGACGTTTGCACTCGTTTTAATACCTCTAAACCTTTAGTGAATCCGCCCCTGAGTGAGAATATGGACGTAATTGTGTCTGAACAAATTAAACGTGGTGATTTGGCAACTTTATGCTGTTTATCGTTTCCTTTTTTCCGGACTATAAAGCTCTACTTTTACTGTAGACGTAGCAGAGATCAGAACAGTTGATCTCTGTCTGTCCGTTCTCCTTACGTCAGCTTCTCCATCAGCCTAAGAGTCCACAGCACCGATCACTCCTCAACAAGACTAACGCAGTGATTTAACAACTTTAAGCCATTTGTTTCCTTCTATTACAGACTGGATTTTACCTTATATTACTTTATACAGGCTGCTGCAGTGCTCCGTGTCTTTGCCATTATGAGGGTGTGTGTGCATGACAAAATGACTGATTCAGTGGGAGCGCGAATTATTTAATGTAAACAGTTTCATTAGTCCACCTGGTCTAATGTGACGGAGCTCAATTTTTGGTGGCACGAAGCTCGAAAACCGGAAAAATCCACAAATGACCCTAGTCATTGTTTAAGCCACAGGGTTCAAAGCGTGGGGAAAAAAATAGTCCGAAAATTACGTTGGGTGGGTGGTTTTTTTTCGTTAACACTTTACTTGAAGTTTTATACATAAAAGCTGACATTAATGCTGACATGACACCTGTCATTAGCATGAATAAGGTGTCATGAAGGCTGTCATTAAGTGTCGTTTGTTACCCTTAACTCTAACCCTACCTAACCCCACTAGATCCTTCCACCTCACCCAAAAAATACCAACCTAGCTCCAAAGGTGTCATAATATAGTGAACGACACTTAAGGACAGTCTTTAGGACACCTTATTCATGCTAATGACAGATAATGTGATAACCTTTCCATGTAAACACAAAGCAGAATACGTTCATTCCAAATTATGTGATCAGGAATAATTAATTCTGACTTAAGAAAACATGATGTTACCGTGTGCAGAACTACAATCCTAATACAAGAGGCCATGTTTAGTTTAAAAGTAGTTGCAGCAGCTATAAACATAATATCCTCAGGCTAACTTTACCTGTTTGCATTTCTTAAGTTGTCAACCAACCCAGATTGGGAGACGATTACTGTTTTCTTCTTTATGTGGAGTCAAAGTGTCGTTAGTGTAGAATCCATTAGGGAATCCCATTAGAGCTTCTTGTACCACACACAGATAAACACGCAGCAGTGGTGATTACTTTACGGATGTAAAAACAGATGTTGGAAATGAAAAAAAACCATTTAAAGTCTGCAGAAATGTTTCAACAAAAGCTTCGGGTAATGAGGAACTTGGCTCGATTTGCATCTTTTCTGATCAATAATATGCGTTTTTTTTTTTGTTTTTTTTACCACAAGGTACGCTATTAGCTAAAGATATCAATTAGCTTAGCCAATAGGAACAGAAGGAACTGGGGATGGGCTCTGGTTTTAGTCATTCTCCAAAAAACGTTACTTTTCACTTCTTTAACAGCTTTTCATGCTGATTTTTTTTTAATTTACTCTAGCTAGCATGCTGTGCTAACTGTCCGTTACGAGCTGGTAGAAACTATTTTTCATTAGTCGCTATGCCATATAGGTTGCTTCCTCAATTTAAATGAAAAAAAAGTCATAATATTTTGAGAATAAAGTCAGAATTTTATTATAATAAAGTCGTAATATTTCAAGATAAAAGTCATAATATTTTGAGAATTAAGTGGTAATTTTATGAGAATAAAGTTGAATCTTAAAAAACTCAGAATTTCCTGTTGAAGTGAACGCAACATAACAGCGATAGTCCGGTGTCATGTACTGATTATACATCATACTGAGATTGATTATAAGCATATCTGCGCATGTGCGTGCATGCAACCCTAACACTAACCTAATCCAATAAAGTAATAAAACACGTGTCCGTTCACTTTGAAAAGAAAAATAAACAAAACTGAATACATTTTTTTTCCGTAAAAATTCATTTTCCAGTAGTGTGCATGCGCATATATGTTCATAATCAATCTCAGTACGAGGTAAACTCAGTCCGTGACACCAGAAGTTGACCACTTCCTGTCAGTTCCTCCTCCACAATAAAAGAGACTACTTGCTCCACATCAGTCTGGTTCTTTGGTCAGAACTAAACACAGACAAGATCCTGTTTGTAACTCAATTTTGTTCTCAGAAAATTACGACTTTATTCTTAAAATATCATGACTTTAATCTCATAAAATGACAATTTTAGAAAGATACGACTTTATCCCATAACATTGAATCTTTATTATTATTGAAATATTAAGACTTTAATCTAGTATTGCTCATATTTCTTCTTATTTTAATGTGGCTCTAATACGCAGTCGTACTTATACTCAGGAAAATACAGCATT
This sequence comes from Gouania willdenowi, assembly GCF_900634775.1. NCBI lineage: Eukaryota > Metazoa > Chordata > Actinopteri > Blenniiformes > Gobiesocidae > Gouania > Gouania willdenowi. The sequence goes on along the minus strand of NC_041058.1, from coordinate 2,431,694 downwards.
TAGCAGAATTCTCTGCTCTGGGGTGTGTAGGGTTTGGCTTGTGTTTTAAAACTTTAAAAAAAATGAACATTCAGGTTAACAACCCAAACTAAAACAAAAAAAGCGTAACACACCTGCCTAAAAGTCGTTAGTTGATCATTTTTAATGGATGAGAAATTCAGTCTCTGGTCGAAGTAAAAGAAAAAGAAATGAACTACTTGGATTTATAAGTTTCTTCTTAGATTTAAAAGGAAAACTTCCCTCGACAGTGCTGCAGAAACCTTGTTGTAATCCTGATATTTGATTCAGGTCACTGACGGCAAAGGTAAATACACACTTTGATCCTCCACTCACACTCTGACTTTACACTTCACAATTTCACTGTCAGAACCTGTGAGAGTAGGAGTAGCTGCTCTCTGTGTGCTTTTCATGTCCAGGGAACACATTTCTGTTACTTCTCCTTTTGTTGTTGTACTGCAGCACCAAATATGATAAAAAAAATTAAAAAAACTAAGCCTCACCTTGGTCAGGCTGTGCTCCTGCACTCACTGGAGTTCAATCAGGTGTTTCTACGAGTTCAAACAGTAGCTTTGGTGGAAGTTTACAAGTCATAGCTAAGAATAACTGTACAGGTGGTTATTGGCTAACCTAGCATTAGCATAGATGCTGAATGGCTTTGGTATTTGAAGGTGACATCTTACACCAACCACTCAATAACAATTCTTACTGTTTGGTATTTTTGTTTGATTGCATTTTGAATTTGGAAGTAATAATAGCACAAAACCATCTTTATTAAACTCGAGTCTTTTTCTGAGGGTGACAAGACAAGGCATTGGACAGAAATCAGCATTTTTGTATTATTATGTGATCAATACTGTTGAATACCAAGGATAGCTGTGAAGTTTCTACAGATTTTTCACTCTTGCAAATCAACTCAAGCCCCCCTCAATCTGTGCAGGAGTTTGTGTGCTCTAGGTCAGTGTTTCTCAAATGGGGGTACGTGTAACTCTAGGGGTACACAATGGCACTACAGGGGATGCTTGAGCGAAATGATGAAAAACTATAGAAATAAATCTATTCAGGAGCCACTAAAACAGTGTTTTTCAACCTTGGGTTCAGGGACCCTATGTGGGGTCGCCAGAAATTTCTGAAAAATAAAAAAAATTTTGAATTATTATTCTTTTTCTCAACTCACAACTCACAATAAAACAACTGTATTTCTATACTTTCACTTTGTGAAATGTAAATCTAGTTCAGCTATGCAGTAAATAAAATAAATATCTGAGCTCAAACATGATCAAAAACTAATGTCTTTGGGGTCACCAGAAATTTTTCATTTCAAAATAGGGTCAAGATCCCAAAAAGGTTGGGAACCACTGCACTAAATACTGTTTCTTTCTCACTTATTTACAAAATGAGATTAAAATGTGTTATCACTTTTTTTTATATATATATATGTTCATTTTGGGTTTTATTACTTTTTTTTAATATAACAAATCGGGTCTTGCTCTATTTCGTGTCATTGTTTTAATTGTATTGTACAGACAAACGCCCACTACTCTGGGAACATACAGTGATTTAGTCTATGGTATTACAGTGTTGACTTTATTACTTTTACAGCTTACTGTGATATTAAATGAAGAACAAAGTCTTCTCTCGAGGCTTATTCTCCAATTTTCTGCTCCCTGGTCTCCTGTCTGTCTCCTCTTCCTCTGTTGGTTCTGTTGTGTTTGGATGTAATAGAGGAAGGGGCGGGGCTCCTTTTTCTCCCCCTACAACCCTCCCTGAGTCCAGAGAAGTGAACCTCTAATCAGTGATGTCAACAGGCTGACACGTGGCAGACTGTGAAAAGAAAAGAAAGACGAAGTCTCTCGGTTCTTGGTTCTCGGCCCTTAATGATTGTTGGAGCTCAGATAACGTTCATTTCAGGCAGACAACAACAAAAAAGCCGGGAAGCATGAAAAGAATAAAATAAAAACACGTCTCGTAGCCTAGACCAGCCGCAATGTTAATAAATCCACAGTCGCCCTTTTTCAGTGTTGATGTGACATCGCTTAAAGTGATGAATGCCCTCAGAGGCAGAGCGGGAGATGTGAAGCCTAACATTTCTTTTACAAAACACAGATACGTAACGCTCCCTGATTTAATAGGGAATCTTCATGGAGAAAAAAAACAAAAAATACACATTCTGGCTCCTGTCAGAACACGAGCAGCAATCTTCTTTTTGGTACATTTAATTTTAAAAAAATGAATATTAATGCATGTGGCCCTCGTTATGATTTTGTGCGGCCCCCACAACAATCACCAAAAATTGTATTTCAAGAAGTGGGAAGGAATATAAAGCCCGACATAATGCACAAATTAACTCTTAAAACACACAAATCAACAGCAAAATGAACAAAGTACACAAAAGCACACAAGAATCCAATCCACTTTATTTATGTAGCACATTTAAACAACAAAATGACTCGTAAAATGCAAAATGACAAAAACAAAAGCAAAATGACATCAAAGACAGACACAATAACCACTTAAACAAACAAAATGACAAGAAAAACACTAAAAAACAACAACACATTACAGAATAGCTCCAAACTGTCAACAAAAATGCACAAAATGACAGAAACATACAGAAAACAACAAAAAAATTATGAAAATGACAAAAAAATACATATAATTACAGCAAAAACACAAAAATCAACAACAAAAATGCAGAAAAATACAACGATAACAAAACCACAAAGACATAAAAAAAAACCTTTTCCCCCAGTATTAATCCTCAGATTGGTCACTATTCTGAATGCTGACATAAATGTTCATAATGTGGCCCTCAGATCAGATACAATCACATTTTTGTGATAGAGTTTCTCATGCCTGGTTTATTGGGTATTTACAGTAACTATGGCTTAAGCTCAGCCAATCACCAGCGAGGACTAGAAAGTATCCATTTGATCATTTATGTCATCATTTATGTGGCGGGCGTGGCAGATGTCACACTCTGCTTTAGGGAGTTTATTCCTGACTTTTCCTAGACCCCCCCAACTCCCCCTCCCCTCTACCCCTCCCCCCACTCCTCTCCAATGGCAGGAGCTGATGAATGAACAGCAGTTAAACGAGAGGCCGAGCTCAGCACTGTCATCTGTAAAGCTTTAGCTGGGATGTCACAGTTCAGTCACTATGGATTAGAGCTTAAAGAGGGGCCGACTGCTCAAATGGCCTCAGTGTGGATCAATGTGCAGACGGAGGAGATTTTAAAGACACACAGGATTGTGTTTACCTCGGAAGCAAGAAATAACAAAACAGAAATCTGGAAAAATACAAAAAAATCAGTGACACAAAGTTAAGTACACACAAAATCATTGAGTAATATTTGCATAAATCAAGACCTTTGGGTACATGTGCGTTGTCTGCATATGTCTAGAAGAAAAAAGTCTACATTTCAACCTTCAAGTGTGCATTTTTAGTCTTTTACACATGTTTTAAAAGACCTACTTTGATATGAATAGGCCTACATTGTTTTTAAACATCACTACACTTCAGATTTTAAAATGATTTTGGGGAGAACCTGTAAATGTCTCTGCTCAGGCCTCTCTACAGGTGACAGACAATACTCAGCCATGTCACCGACATGTCACTGGATGCTCCTGCCGCACGAAACATACCAAAGGTTTTCGCAGGATCAAAAAATTTCCCCATTCGCTTCATATGCGCTTTTGAAGCAAAGCCCCGCCCACCAGCGACACATCCAACTCGGTGAGTTTCACTGCCTGCTGAAGCGAGGAGCTGTGCTCCTTTTTCTCCTCTCATAAACATAAACCACCAGTGAAAAAAGCCGGTGTGATTAGCGGCTAATGCTATGCTAGCTCAGTGCTACGGACAGAACTTTTACCTGCTGCTACCACCTCCTCACTGATTCTCCTCCACACCAAATCCTTCCTAGTCTTGTCCTGGTTATAAAGGGCGTGTCCTACAGCTCCAGGTGGTCACACACAGCTTCTACTCCATGGTTGAATGGGTGAACAGATGGGTGTCCGTGTTGACGGCCTGACGTCATCATCAACAAAGACTCTGATTGGCTTTCTTCATGCGAAACAGTCGCAGGAGTTCAATATTTTTAACTCTTGCAAATATGACAAAAAATCGGGAGCGCGCTCGCACGGCTAACGCTCTTGACGCACGGATCGGACCGCACCGCCGCACAGGAAAGATTTCACCGCTGGGACGCATCTATCTATTGACTTTGTAAATAATCTGGATGCACAAACATTTTGTGATGCATCCAGTGTGAACGCATCAGACAACAGAAACACACGCTGTGTCTTTTAACTATGGACGGCAACTGACGCCGATTCACAGACAAACCAAACTTTAACAGACAGCTGATTACTGGAGGAGGGGCCACAAAAATAAATGCGACTTCTAATGTGAACGGAATGTGTCCGTGAAGGGACCTGAATATGCACAAAAACACAACGTTATGTGGCGCAGCGTATTTGCAGAAATTAATATGTATAGACCACATACTGCCGATTGTGGTCTATACACTCTGGTGCTTGTTTTTATAAAAGGGGCGGGGCTAATAGTGCTTGTTTTTCGTAACGCATGACGACCACAATGACGTCACATGAACTCGTTGTCAGCCAATAAGAAAAATAAACTGTAATAGCCTGCTTTAAGCCCATAGAGGGCAGTCACTGACATTTTACAACAAAATACGTTAAATTGAAATACTTTGACTAAAATGTTGAGAGTTGGACCAGAATCAATAAACAGCACTACCTCATACCAAAATACATTTGTTTTCAGAAGAAAAAAGTGGTTTTGGGGTTTAGTTGCACAAGTAAAAAACTGCCACATGTCTGTAAAAGTCATAACAACTGGCGAATAAAAGCCTCACTTTCTGCTGTGTGCACTTTACCAGTCTGATTTAAACCAAGGTTGTGCCACAGCTCTCTCTATACTTTTTTTGAGTTAACTTTCCAATCAATGCATTACCCAGAAAGGCTGAATGTGCTGGGGTTTGTTCCAGATTTTCTGTAAAGTGCTGTTTTCAGTCCACAGAAGAGACGATCGAGGCACTCCAAGAATGTGCGTTATTGAGCACAGGAGCCGCTCAAGGCTTTCTCCCACACTCTCTCTCTCTCTCTCTGCTGTACTTCGTGCACAGAGTTGGCAGCACTTCCCTGGACGAGTCTGTAAACTTGTTTCTGCTCAAAGACGATGCGGCTGCTGTTTTGCTGATTACAGGTAATGAATCACTTTAAAAAGTGCAAAAAAGTTTCCAGTTCTGTCTAAACGGGAGCAGCAATCAAAAAACAGCAACTCCAGGCAGAAATTTAGATGCGGTAATTCGTGGTAATTGAGCAGGAAATGTGGAATCCGTGGAGTTCATCAGCGTTAAAATGTTGTCAGCTTTGAAATGCGAGCGCGCAGTGAACGAGTCGATCAAAAGGAACGACTATGAGCTGTTTGATTCCTCGCTGACAGACGTGACCTGTTTCTGCACAAATGAAAAACAACCTCAGAACAAGAATTTATCCTTTCTTTTTGCTCTCCTGTGGGTTTTCTTTTCTTTTTTCACAACTTCCTGCATCAAAGACGAGGCCTTTGTGAGCCTCTAAAGTGGGGCTGGTGCACACACACAGTAATAGCTCATCCACCATCTCCCTCAACGTTATGCACAAAGGTAACAATTAAACACGTGTGATGCTACATTAGCAAGTCACCAGCAAATAGCGTTAAGTAGAACATTAGCTGTAACCTTCTTTCTAACTCTCTTATCTGCATTTTCCTCCTTTTGCTGCCAATCTACTTCAAATAGCTCTGCACTCACTGGTGGAGGGCGATATTTCAACATTAGAAGTTGTAGAAGAAAACATTAGGAACATGCCAACTCTTTGAATTTATCTTTGTTTGCAGTTTAGAGTTCTGTGGCATTTTGCGTTTTTAATCGTTTGTCCATAAGGCTATAATTTAAAGTTTACAAGTTTTAAAAAGTTGAAATTGCCACTCAAAAGTTTGTTTTGATGTCCACTGTAAGTACTCAGCTTAGGGATATTGTCATAAAAGTTTCACGCATTGCATTGTGGGATGTGGAGTCGCGTGGAAAGTGTTTTTATAATATGTTAAGGTTTGATGTTCTTTCAGGAAGTTTACTTTGATCTCCTGACATGTTTCGACCATCAACTGCCAGTCTTCTTCACAGGCGTCTGCTAATCGCTTTGCGTGTGTGCGTGCGCGTGCGTGCGTCGCGGGTGCTGGCACATCGCCTAAGCCAATCATAATCGCTCACCTTGTTTTTTACCCACTTCCTCACAACAGCCGAGTCAGAAGCCGGGGATGCTTTCAGATAACATTTTATTTAATCAATGCATGTAACGCACTGCAATTAACGTTCAGTAACGATAACGACATTGTAACGGCGTAAAAAGTAATTAGTTAGATTACCCCGTTACTGAAAAACAGTAACGCCGTTACCTAACGCCGTTACTTTAAACGCCGTTATTCCAAACACTGATTAAGTCTGATGTTTAAATGAGTATGTAGTGCGTTCCATTTGTTTTTTGTGTTTTTTTTTTTTAACTCTTATGTAAATAGGGCTCTTGTTTTGAAGTTAACAGGAAGTTTCGTCAGTAGCACAATGGCAGAATCTCCAAAATGTCGGAATGAAACGTGTCTTCATGAGTTTTATGGATGAAATGAGAACATGTTGATATTCTACTTGGTCACTTTCTCACTTCAAATGTTTTCAGAACTTTCAAAGTAAAGGTGGAGAATCAACAGAGATATTTAGCCTCAGTGCGTGTCAGGTTGTTGTCGTAGGTTCCAAATGCATCTTGGGAAATTTGGAAGTATACTTCATTGGGAATGCTCATCATCCTAATCATACTAATAGTAGATAGTATATACTGTATAGCCCATGTGTGAAGAGAAACAAGAAATGGGCAAAAAAAAAAATGTTTTTTTAGCTAATCTACATAAAAATAATGCAGCGTACAGTACTTTGCTGCTCAAACTAAAGGCCATGTGATGCCTTTTATTGTTGTTTCATGTTTTGATGATGCTCTGACTCAGTTGTCCTTGTTCATTTGCTTAAATCTTTACACTTGTAGAATGTCAATGTTTTCACTCACTGCCTTGTACCGTCTAACAGTGATACCGTCATACACAGATCATGGGTTCGAGTCATTTCAACTCTGTGTTCATATCGCGATGGCTGCTGCTTCCTACTGTATTATTCCTCTAGTAAAAAATGTGCCTGGAAGCCAAAACAAATCCAATCTGCTTTATAAATACTGAATGACTGGGGTGGCCTTGATCGAATAAAAACGCTGTGTCACTATTTAGAAGCTCCGACTGCCTAAATACAGTTAGAGGGATTAAAATGTAATGGATGTTTGTACATTCAGAGGCTTTTTTTTGTATGTTTGCTAAAGATCTAGGGCAAATCATACCAGAAAGGGTAAAAGGAAATAAATAATGTTTTTAATGTAAATATTTATAGGTTTTAGGGAGTAAAGCGCTCATGGAGGGGAAATAACTCAATAATCATTGTATCTTGGATTCTAAAGCTCAGCGGCACACAGCGATGTGTGTAGCAATACGTATTGAAATGCTTCCTTTTAGGTTCGTGTATTTGTTCTCCATCTGCAGATTCAGATTCTCAGATGTATGAAGATGAAGATGAAGATGCTGCTTTCCTTGAGCTCAATGACAAAGAGCTTTTATCTGAAGCGTTGGAGAGAAATTCTCTCTCTGCCGTTAAAGAAGCGTGTAATCCGTCTTCTGTCAGCTCTCACACGTTTTATCTGCAGCTTTGTGGAGTTTCCCTTTACTATTCTAATTTCTACAGTTTCACAGATACAAGATTGTGACGCTGACTCATGGTTTCAATGAGCTGTTATTTCTGACGTGCCTTTACTCTTCATGTTGTCCAATAAAAAAGAGATTTAGGTATTTTGCATGTGATCCAGATCAAATTTACGTTTCTGCTCACAAGTCAAAAACACGGAGACAATAATTATTTTCAGATAAATACACAGTGTAGGCCTCATAGATGAAGATCATTTGCTCAAAAAACAAATGTAAAAGATTGAAACTGCTGCTTTAAAGTTGGTTTTGATCTCTCCCTCATAGACTTTGTCATAAAATGTTCCTGCATTGCATTGTGGGATGTGGAGTCCTGTAGACGGACACATAGAAGTGATTTTACTTCATTCTTACTGTGAATTCTTGTGTTTTCCACCCAAAACGTGACTTCCCAACACATTTCTGGTGTTTGCACAGGCAGTGTTGTAAATGTCGTTGAATGTACTACTTATACCAGGTTTGACGTCAAAATGAGTATGTGGTGCGTTCACTTTAGATAGTATGAAAAGAACCAAAAGCAGCACAATTTGATATTTGGACCGAAAAAGTTACTAAATGATGTAAAAATCAGGCTAAATGTTTCATTCCAATAGAAAACAATGGGATGTTTACAGGCAGTGGGGCCGTGTGACATCATAAGATAAGATAAGACAATCCTTTATTGATCTCACAATGAAGAAATTTACTTGTTACATTTGGCATTCAGTAAGATCAATCACATGATTTCAAGATGGAGGAACACAGGCTCTAAAACTGTAAAGTAATCCTATTTTTAAAAGTTAATAAAACAAACATGGTGCATAATAATGTGTTTTGATAGACATAGATCTTCTAATGATAACATTTCAAAGATTTTAGGCCAAATGTGTAAAAACAGTGGAGGATCCGTTTAAGGCTAGCTAACTAGCTTGATAGCATGTCCAGACGGCACACAGCAGTGTGATACAGTGCAGCCGATATGTTCATTTTCACGATGATGCATTTCTTTTGGATTTAAGGCATCAGTAAAGTAGATTACCTTTCTGTGGCGCTAACTTGTTCCATATTTTAGTAGCTAGAACAATACCTTGTCAGGTTGTGTTTAGTTCTGTTATCTATAGCCCCGTGCTCCTCTTTTTGTTCCAGACGTCTTTGTTGGTTCTGTTTAGTTTCCATTATAGTTCTAGTTTCATGTGTTAACTCTGGTCTTTGTGTTTCCAGGTATTAGTGATTAGCTGCCTCATGTTTCCACCCAGGTGTGGCCCATTCCCAATCAAGCCTCCCTCACTATTTGGCTGAGTGTTTGGACACAGAATGAATGCTTTGTGAACGTTAACCACCTCGTGTCCTGCTCCGTGGTTTTCATCATGTTTGTGTCAATATTAAAAATGGACTCTACGCCTGATTCTGTCTCTGTGCTCGGGTCCTCATCCTCAACCCCTAATTGTGACATACCTGTGTTGTTCTTCTGGAGAATCAGGATTGTTATTGGAATCCCAGAGACAGAGTAAATTCTGCCCCATGCTGCATGCACAGGTTGAAATATCACCAAGTTTATCATTGTACCAGTTGTTAGAGCCACTGTCTTTATCAGGGAGCAAATATTTATTCCCGGTTATTGTTTTCCAGAGTTTTATTGGGCTTTATTTACTGGGGACTAGTTCCTACTACTCGGAAACACATGGAAACCAGTTGTATTGTTATTATTTATTCATTATTTAATTATTATTTAAAAGGTTACCTCATTCAGACGTAGCCTACGTATATGTTCATATAACAGAAACTATGCACAATAGTATAATAAATTTATAAAGTTGTAATTATGCAGTAGGAACTAAAACCCTATTAAACTCTGCAAAACTATAACCAGGAATAAATATTTGAGTGAGGCTCAATGTTTCCTTTTTTACCTCCTTTAGCCTAGGAAATGAGACGAGATAATGCTGACCCACAATTCCTTGCGGCGACAACATTTAAAGGGACACGCACACCCGAGCGCTCACGGAAACTCAAGGGAGGAGTCAGAGATCATGTGATTATGCTTTAATATTCTAAAACCTTATTATATGTAAGCCATATTATCAGATTATAACTGACATAAAACAGACACTTTGTGGTTCAGAAAAATAGACATTATGTTTTATTCAACATAAATCATATTTTTGAGTGGAAGGTGATTCTCAACCAGACGTTCTTTTAGTTTCACTTTTGTTCCTCGTTGTCTAGTTTGCCTCTTTTCCTTTGATTTACTTTCAAACTGTGTGATTTTTGAGATTATATCAGAGGAAATTAGTAGTAGTAGTTTTTTCACCATGGCCGACGTCACTAATCTTTGTGGCCGTCAGATTATTACGTCACCATGTCAAAACAAACGTGATGGCCTTTTCCTAACACCTTTCCTTAACCCTGTGACGTCATCCATGGGGTTAAGGAAAAGTGAATAGGAAAGGAGATAGGAGGGACTATTCAGAGCAGCCTATGTCTCCGATATGATTCCAGGTTTTAGAATCTCTCGGGATCTTCTTAGTTGTAAGAGAAGCAGTTGGAGCTGCTGATGTGAGAATTATGAGTCAAGCTTTACAGGAAGAGCAGAGAGAAAATCATCTACTGTGGTGTTTTCTGTTTTCATCACTAATCCAAATGAGCCGTGCTTGTCCTATTACTACCAATTTAGCTTTAACAAATGTGTTTCTTGTTTGGCATCCCGTCGGCATTATTTATAAAAGTTGGTCTTGCACATGCTTTGTTTGATGTTGTTCACATAATTAGCTGCCAGTTAGCGTAGCTGCCAGTTAGCGTAGCTGCCAGTTAGCGTAGCTGCCAGTTAGCGTAGCCTGGAGTCTGGAGGCTTTAGCCTGGAGTCGTGGTGCGTGGCAGGAAAACCAGCGTCGGCCTCCACGTCTCTAACTCCTCACACACGTCATCACTTGCAAGTATTTGATCAGACTTAGCTCAGCTCTCTGAGGGTCAATGAAATACTTGTTGTTGAATAATGTCATAAAGATTTCAATATTTTTGGAGTTTCAGAAGAATCGGCAGCTGTTTGCACCAGAAAACTCCAGGAGAATACTTTTGATAATCCCCCAAAAAAGCATCAACTGACGCCAGAAAACATGGATTCAGCCTCTCGGGCTTTTTCCTCTTCCTTTTTTCCTTTTCCTCTTCCTCTTCCTCTTCCAGCCTGGGTGTCAGTGTTCTAGTAACCTTTACTTTGGCTTTGCGTCTCATCTATTATTTCCTCTTTTATCTCCTCCAGCAGCTTCCATGTTCTCCTACACAATGGCTGCATTTTTATTCTGGTGCAAACCATTAAAACCTGAGTCAACATCATGCGTAGTAACAGCTTGAAGATAAGGGTGACATTTGTGTTTCTTTGTTTTAAAGCTGTCGGGGAATCATGACATGTCAATGTTATTTAAATTAATGCTACATAAAGGTTTAATGTACGTCTACAGTTTTCTTGTTTATAACATCTATATCTGTCCAGAAAGTCAAATTATCAGGAAAAATTAGCTTTTAATGAACTGGAAAATAAGTAGTTTAATGTGTATTTATACTGCTAGCACTGCTAGCGCTGCGGCTACTTTTTAGCATCTGTATAATGAGGGTATTTCTAATTACATAATTATTTTTAGGAGCCCTGACTGATTTTTGTCTAATGTTTTTGATTTGTAAATGTTTTTTTTGTTGTTGTGTATTTTTTCAATCGCATTTGTTTTTTGGAGTGATGTTGGAAATTTTTCTTGTTATTTTCTGTGTTTCTTTGAGTAATTATTATGTATTTTTGTTGTCGTTTTGAATCTTTGGAGTCATTAGTGTGTATTTTTGTGTCATTTTATGTGTTTTTCTGTGGTTTTTGAGTCATTTCTGTGTATTTTTGTTTTGGGTCTGTGGAGTCATTAATGTGTATTTATGTGTCGTTTTACGTGTTTTTCTGTGTTTTGTGAGTTATTTTTGTCATTGTTTTGGGTCTGTAGAGTCATTTGTAGGTAATTGTGTGTCCTTTTATGTGTTTTTCTGTTTTGTGAGTCAGTTTTGTGTGTTTTTGTTGTCGTTTTGTGTCTGTGGAGTCATTAGTGTGTATTTTTGTGTCTTTTTATATGTTTTTCCGTCATTTTATGCATTGTTAATATGTATATGTATATGTTAAGAGCCCTTCCCCCCCCCCTTTATCAGTCATTTTTTCACCTTCTCCATGACTAGAGATGCATTCATTTATTAATATTTATAGTGGAAAACACACTTCAGTAACTACTTATAAAATATTGGAGAGCTTGATGCATATCAACATTTTAAACCAGAGTCAGACATTTCTCACTTAACTGACATAATACAGAAGTTAATATTAAAAAAATAAATAAATGCCCCTATTGCACTTTAATAAAGACTGATCAGCATTTTATTCAAAATAAATACATTTGGTAATAAAACAAGTAAATTCTAGTTAAATGAAATAGTTTAGAAAGGATGAAGTATCAGTATGTGGCCCTCACTGTCAGAAGAGGATGTTATTATCCCTGACAAGCCCCCATCTTTCTCTTTTTGTTTTGTGTCAAACTCTGTTGTGGTTGTAAAATTTGGAGGTATGAAGTAACACGTTTTTAACCGCTGATATATTCACTTTAAAAAGCTGCTATAGTGTTTTTATTTCCTTTTTTTGGGTGTGAAATTCAGTGTTTCTTTCACAAGAAGTGACTTAAAAGCAGAGAAGCAGCTTTTATTTAACACCTTAAATCATTAAAGGGGTTATTTTTGTGTCTGCAGGTTGTCCCGTGTTTGCAAATTGAAAAATCATCTGTTGTATCTAGAAATGGGTTCTGTTGGCTAAATAAACAGAAATAAATCCGTTTTCTCTTTTGGTCAAATTTGAATGTATAAGAAGGTCAGAAACATTTAGCTGCAGGTCATTTAGCATCAACACATGTTAATGCTAGTGTCTCATTTCATCCAACAATGTACAGCCTACGTTTTCTTTTTCTAAAGAACATAGACCTCATTACTATTTAAATATATCAGTATATTTATAAGAAGGACCTCGTATAGTCGACACATTAACATGAACAGAAGCGTAAAGCCTTTATTCTTTTCACAAAAACACAGTTTTCTCTCTGATCTCCTGAAAACCTGAATGTTTTTCTCCTACTTTGGTTCTATAAAGTGAAACTGTAAAAAAACTGATCCTTTTGTGTATGTTTGTTGTTGTCTTGCCTGTTCTAAAGCATTTTGTGCATTTCTGTAGTTCTTTTGTGTATTTTTCCCTGTAAAAAATGTTTTTTTGAGTCATATTGTGTATTTGTGTTATCATTTTGCATTTTTTTGAAGTAATCTTTGTGTATTTCTGTTGTCGTTTTGCTTGTTTGTTAGTACCGTGGTTTCATGGAGTCATTTTTTGTGTTCTACTAGTCTTTTGTGTACTTTTGTTGTCATTTTGCATTTTTTTGAAGTAATCTTTGTATATTTCTGTTGTCGTTTTTTTTTTTTTTGTGTGTGTGTGTGTTTTCTTGTCTTTTGTGTACTTTAGTTGTCATTTTCTGTAATTTTGTGTATTTTTCTGAGCAATTTTTTGAATTAGTTGTTTTTTTTGTTCATTTTTGTAGAAGTTTCGTGTGTTTTTTGACTATTTTCTGTGTTTTTCTTTTGTCTTTTACTGTATTTTCCTGCAATGTTGTAATTCTATTTTTCTGTCATTTTGTACATTTACTTTGAGGGCTGCATAAATTTAGACAGAGGGCCAAATGTGGCCCCCGGGCCCCCAGTTGTCTGCTCTACTTTGAGCTGCTTTTATCTCTGATTGACTGGAACTGGTTAATGGACGTGTTTGTGTGTGTGGTCGTACACGACAACCACAACTTAACGCTGATGACTTGTTTGTCAGACCAAAGGAAGTGGATGATGATGATGATGATGATGATGATGATGCTTCACCACAGACTCTATTAACTCATCATTATAAAGCAGGGATGGGCAACTGTTATCATAGCTGTTGTTTGTTGTCTTTTTCTGTATTTTTTTCTGAGTTTTTAGTCATTTTGTGTGTTTTTGGAGTCGTTTTGTGTATTTCTTTGTCATTTTGGGAATTTTTGCTCACTGTGTATTTTATAAGTCAATATATGTGTTTTGTTATTTCTTGTGTGTTATGTTTGCGTTTTGTTTATTGTCAATCTGTGATTTTTGGATTCTTTGAATATTTTTCTTATTTTGGGCAATTTTTTTTTTTTTTTTGGCATTTTTGTGTAATTGTTAGCGCTGTGTGTTTCTTTTGTGTCATTTTGTGTGTCTGATGTCCTTTTGTGTGTATTATGAGTCATTTTTGGAATCTTTATTTGTGGTTCTGTTGTTGCTTTGTGTATTTCTGTTGGTGCATTTTGCTGTTGTTTTGTGTATGTTTGCATTTTGTTTATTGTCAATCTGCCTTTTTGGATTTGTTTTGACCATTTTTGTTGTTTTGGGGTTTTTTTTTTCTATGTCATTTTGTGTAATTGTTAGAGTTGTGTAGTTTTTTTTGGTGTCATTTTGTACATGTGTTATTGTTGTGTGTGTCTGATGTCCTTTTGTGTGTATTTTGAGTCTTTTTTGTGTATTTTTGCAATTTTTTTTGTGCTTTTTTTTGTTCTTGTGTTGGTGCATTTTGCTGTTGTTTTGTGCATTTTTCAAGTTATTTAAGGTATAATGTTGGGCTTTATATTACTTATATTAAGCATGTAGACACACACACACACACATACACACACACACACACACATACATAAATACATATACAGGGACTTTTATTTGCTGCGTTTTTAAAGGTCACAGAAGCAAATTATTAAGAGCCAACGATTCAGTAATGAAGTCAACTTGACTCGTAACACACACACACACACACACACACACACAAAGTCACACAGCCCCAGGTGTTGAACATGTTGAATTTTGATGCTATTTTAGTCATTGGACATGATGGTCACAGCTGTCGTGGGGCCCTCTGAACACACACACACACACACACACACACACACACACACACACACACACGGTTCCTGTCCCTGAGCACACATTAGCTCAGTGGAGGGAAATGTGTGATTCCAGGCGTGTTTCATTTTTTTTTAGAAACATTCATGTATTTTACATACGTGAATAAACTTAATTTTAAAAAGACAAAAGAGATTTAAATAATTTATTCACTCATTCACAAACTGTACATCATAAATTATCACTTTGCAAAGGATGAGCCATTGTTAATAATTTTAATAAATCTTAATAAATCAGGGGCTAAAATAGAACAAAACAAACTAGTTTGTTATTCGTGAGAAAATTTAATTCATCTTTTTTTTTATTATAAAATGTGAACGTCAGATCCAAGGGCCATGTTATCAAAATTTTTGTCAGAATTTAGAAAAATAACCAAATCTGGTTTTTAATACATGAATGTGTGTTTTTGTTATTATGTGTGTGTTCCTATATTCTTTTTAAATATATTTTGGCTAATATTCTGAGTGGAGTGTTTTTCTTTTAATTTTCAATATTTTTTAATATCATTTTCTGCGTTTTGTCGTTTTTATTGAGTCTTTTTGGAATAATTTTGTTCATTTGTGTCTTTTTGCACGATGAGTCATTTCTTGTATTTTGTTTGTGTTTTTTGACAGTTTTTTCTGTCATTTTCTTTGTGTTGTTGTTTTCTTTGTGTGTTCTTTGGAATAATTGTATTTATTTGTGTTGCTGTTGTGTGTGTGATGAGTCATTTTCTTGTTGTTCTTTGTGTTTTTTGAGTCTTTTTTGTTGTAATCTTATATTTTCTGTCATTTTCTGTTTTGTGGTTTTCTTTGTGTTTTTTTTTTTGTAATAATTTTGTTTATTTGTGTGGTTGCTTTGTGTGTGATGAGTCATTTTCTTATATTTTTCAATATTTTTGTGCTGCTGTAGTCTTTTTGAGTGTTATTGTAGTGATTTTTGTTGTTATTTGGTGTCTTTTGTGTCTTTTTTTAATAATATTGTGTGTTTCTGGAGCAATGCTGTGTTACACAACATTATAACCCAGTACGGAATAATATTTTACAGACTGATTACCAACAAAATACCTTTTCAGCTCATCATTTTTATTTTTTTATTTTTTTAACAATAAAACGCTCAAAGTTTACTCCAAACTGTATAAGAACTCCTTTTATCTGTGATTCATAACATCCTGATGTGATTAAGCTGTGTATGTAAACCTTGTTGTTGGTTTTCTGACTTTATTATTTCTCACACTAGGGAAATTACGCGAGTGCTGTGTTGTGTTTGTGGGACATCGATCCTGCTGCAGTTTGCGTTAATGGAGCTTTTATGAAAAGTACACGAACAAAAACAAGAAGAAAAGAAACACAGTGACAACAGAACGCTTTGATATCAAGTGTCTACAGTTTATTTTCATTTTCAGAGAAGTTTGTGTAGATTTCACAGCTTTCACACACAATTCTGACCCTTTTTTTCAGACTTTAGCTCCCTTTACCAATAAATATCAATTTTTCCTTTTTTTTTAATCCATTTTTGCCAGTTCTTTTTGACACTTTTATCCAACTTTTGTCATTTGGCCACTTTTCATCCAAAGAAGTTCACTTTTGCCCAATAAATACCACTTGTTCCCTTCTCACCCAACATTTGACCTTTTTTTGCCAGCAAATATACATTTTTTCAGTTTTGCAATTTTTTTTGACACTTTTATCCAGTTATTGTTGATTCTTTAACAATTTTTAGCCACTTCTCAACCAAATAAGCTAAATTTACCCCAATAAATACCACTTAATTCTTACACATTTTGCCTCTTTCCGTTCCACAATTTTGCCCTTTATTACTATTGTTTGCCACATTTTGCCAATAAATTTCCCTATTTATTTATTTTAATAAATTTTAGTCCTTTTTTATTTTGTTTGGCCACTTTTAACCCAAATAAGCTTACTTTTGCCCAATAAATACCACTTGCTTTCTTATTTCAGTACATTTTGCCTTTTTCTGTTCCACAATTTTCCCCTTTTTCAATCATTTTTGCCACATTTGACCCTTTTTCACTATTGTTTGCTAACTTTTGCCAATAATTATCCTTTTTTACTTTTCTTTGTTTGTTTTTTCAAGTTCTTTTTGACACTTTTATCCAATTTTTGTCAATTCTTTAACCATTTTTGGCCATTTTTCATCCAAATAAGCTACATTTTCACCAATAAATACCACTTGTTTCCTTTTTCCTTACATTTTGCCTCTTTCTATTCCA
The DNA here is from genome assembly GCF_900634775.1 of Gouania willdenowi. Taxonomy (NCBI): domain Eukaryota; kingdom Metazoa; phylum Chordata; class Actinopteri; order Blenniiformes; family Gobiesocidae; genus Gouania; species Gouania willdenowi. The sequence goes on along the minus strand of NC_041058.1, from coordinate 2,414,644 downwards.
CAATTCCACCACTTGTTTCCTTCTCACCCTACATTTTACCTTTTTTGTTGCACATTTTTCCCCCTTTTCACTATTGTTTGCAACATTTTGCCAACAAATATAAATTTTTTCGGTTTTTTTGTCAATTTTTGCAATTTTGCCCTTTTTTCTCTAATGTTTGCCATGTTTTGCCCATTAAAGTTACCATTTGCCATTAAACACCACCTGGTTCCTCTTTATTTGCCCATTTTTTGGCCACTCTTGACTGCTTTTGGCCTGTTTTAGCCACTTTTCACTCTTTTCTTGCCACTTTTGGACCATTTGTGGCCACCATGTCTGCCACCACTCGCTCAGGTATAGCGTATCACATGTTTAGATGAACACGTGCACACACAGCTATACGGTGCATTTAATAGAGAGGATAATAGGATTTGGTGGGGGTGAATTAGCATAGCAGTACGTGTGTGTTCAATGTGTTGATGACAGTGTAAATAAAACCTACGCTGATGTTAAACATAGGCCATTAAACCTCTGATGTGTTTATACGCTGGGATTCTTCTATCCTAAGCTGGCCGTATGTCACCGCCGGCGCCATACTGGGATACTGGGAATGTGGCGGCGTGCCCAACATAAGGGGCGTCATCTGGTGGGTAGCTGCAGTTACTTACTGATGACCTCAGGGAGGAGGAGGAGGAGGAGGATGGGGAGCCTGTGAGGAAACGCTGATAACAAAAGTGTGTCCATGCTTCAGTGGTTTGAACATTTCACCATGAGGCACTTTGCTTAAATACAAGGAAACGTGATGGATGGAGGCTGAAAATGCTGATTCTGTTTTTAGTGCATGTTTACCACCTGCACATACGTCTGTCTGTACAAATGTTTGCTGATTTGCCTCAAAGTCAGCGTTTATGTTTGAGGACTGGTTCACCTTTTATTCTTTTTGATACAAAACACACATTAAAGAAATGAAATTCAATAAAAATGTATCTGTATATTATCACACAAAAATGTGATCACATTATCAACATTCATGTCAGTATCTGAGCGAGAACACAGTTAAAAACAAAGTTTTTTGTGTGTTTTTTGTTAATATAATTATCTATATGCTTTTATTTATGTATTTTTGTCAATGTTCTGTATTGTTGTTTTTTGTTGGGTTTTATTGTGTTTTTGTTTATTTTTAGTTGTATTTTTCCATTATTTTTTGTGTTTTAATGTTTTTCTTTGTGTGTTTTTGAAATAATTGTGTTCATTTGTGTTGTTGTTGTTTTGTGTGTAATGAATCATTATCTTGTCCTTTTCAATATTTTTCTGATATTTTTGTGTTTTTGTAGTCTTTTTGAATGTCTAATTTTATTTTGTTGCTTTGTTTGGAATATTTTCCAGCCATTCTTGTATATTTTTGTTAACATTTGTGTGCTTTTGTTTTTCATTTTTGTTGCTTTTTGTGTGTTTTTGTTGTTATTTTGAGTTGTTTTTGCTGTTTTGTATATTTGTCTGTTATTATTGTGTATTTTTGTTTTTCACATTTGGTTTTTTTTTTTTAAATAATGCTGTAAATTTGTGTTGTCATTTAGTGCATTTTTCTCTCATTTTTGTGTTTTATTTTTATTCATTTTTGCATTTTCTTGTATTTTTGTTGAGTCATTTTTGTGTAATGTTTTTGATTTGAATATTTATTCTGTTATTATTGTAAAGTTTCTGTAATCAGATTTGTTTTGAGAGTCATTTTTGTGTATTTTAGTCACATATTAAAATAAAACCATTACTACAAATTACGTACAGATGTTTGTCTGATAAATCAATATCATATTAGAATTGTAAACGGATGTTCCCCAATCTCAATAATGTACATCTTATTATTTGATGCTGTTAATGAGGTTAACGTTTACTGATGACAGTATTAAGTGAATACATTAAAAGTGCTGTGAGTTATTTTATTTGTCCCTTACATGCCCCCATATTTCTCTTTTTCTCCTTCTGTCAAACTGTGTTTTCAGATTTTGACAAAAATTGTGAAATATTAATTTTAAAAAGCTGCTAAATGAGTAGTTTTTGGAGATTTTTTTCATATATATGTGTATGAAATGTATATTTCCTGCCCTTCGAGTGGTTTTTACTCAATTTCTTGGGCAAAAAGTAAGTTAAAAGCGTGGAAACAGCTTTTATTAAACATTTTAAATGATGAAACGGTTATTTTTGTGTCTGCACGTCATCGCGTGTTTGCGAATAGAAAAATAATCTGTTTTATCTGGCAACAGATTCTGTTGGCTAAACAGAGATTCAGTGAATTTAAAGCCACAATCCTCCAATCCTGTCTAATTCTGCTCTTTCGTGACACATAATATCAATAAATAAATGTATCACACGTGGTATTGTCAGAAGTCAGTCTCTTTGGCCCTAATTTTTGCATATTTTTGCAGTTGTTTGTGTGTTTTTGTGCAATGTTTTTGTTTTGAATATTTTTCTGTTATTATTGTGGAGCTTTTGTCATCAGATTTAGTTTTTGGAGTAATGTTGGCATTCTTTCATGTCGTGTTGTTCTCAAATTTTCTCTCATTTTGTGTGATTTTTCTGTCATTGTTGGTGTTTTGCGCTTCATTTTTGTGTATTTTTGTCACATATAAAAATGAAATCTATTAATACGTACAGATGTTTTAATAGAGAGATAATAGTTTGGTTTGTCCCTTACAAGCCCCCATATTTATTTTTTTCTCCATGTGTCAAATTGTATTGTCAGATTTTGCCAAAAAAAACCAGTAACAAGTTTTCTAACAGCTAATATATTCATTTTTAAAAGCTGCTAGATGAGAGTTTTGACGAATTTAAGTGGGTTTTTTTTTCATAATAAAGTATATGGGTGTGAAATTTCTATTTCCACACCTTTAATTGGGTTTTACTCAATTTCTTGGACAAAAAGTAATTTAAAAGTGGAGGAAAAAGCTTTTATTAAACACTTTAAATCAATAAACAGGATATTTTTTTATGTAGAGAAGAGAGATTAAGTAACTTTAAAGCCACAATCCTCCAATCCTGTCTATTTCTGCTCTTTAATGACACGTAAACTCACTAAATAAATGTTTCACGCGTGATATTTCCAGAAGTCAGAGTCTCTTTGTGCTCAAAAGACAGAACATGATTGCAGATGTGCTTCAACTCCATTACACAGCCAATGAATGACAACAGGTTTATTGGAGGGCGGGAGCTTTAATCAAAGGAAGGTTGTTGTGTGATTGCCTGACAATCAAACCCCCCTCCCTTGGTCCCTCGTTCCCCTGCTGCACGCGGTCTCAGTGGGACGGAAACATGCTAAATTATCGTCTGCTGGAAACAACCGCTGTGTGCTTGAAAATGTTTGAGTCACTACATGTAGAGTTTCCGTCCACGGGGAAAGAACTGAATGTCAGGAGTAAAGGTTGAATGCGGGAGTTGATATAAATCAAAGAGCAACGGCCTTTACACTCAGCTCGATATTTTAAAGTGACACAAAAGAATGATTCATGCACTAATGGTGGCTTTCGCACAACTGTATCACAGTGTGTCCTACGCAAAGCTCACATTTCTGAATATGTTTTTTAAATGTTAAGTAGTTTGGCCAGAATGTCAAACATAAATTACACGCACTGATCGTTGGATAAAGAGATTTTTAGATCTTGACTTGGAAAAAAAACACAAAATAACAGAAAAAACACAAAAATGACAACGATAAGGCACAAAAATAAAACAAAAACCCACAAAATAACAACAAAAAGCAAAATGACTACAAAAAAATCATAATCTTCAACCAATTCAGATGAAACTCGATGAGGTAATTGAGGAACAAACCTAACATAAAGCTGCGCTAACTTTAAAAAGATGGATTTATTACAAAATTAGATATTATTATTATTTTATTATTATTTCACCAATAATGAGAAATAGGGATTATTTTGATCCAGAATCAGTATTAATTTATTGATTTATTTATTATTTTATTTATTGGTTTATTCAACAGGGACAATGTATATTAATATCCAGATAGAAAATGTACCAGATTTAGCCAGAAGGCTATTTTTCATATGTCGTCCCTGGACAGAACGTTTAAATGTCACCAGAAAAGGATACAAATTAAAAGAAATATACAATAAAACTTACAGTGAAAAATGTAGCTACATAAAAACGTATCACAATTCCATGTTTCATATTAAAAATAAACAGTATTTGACATTTGAACATTCTGTCCAGCCTTCTGGCTAAACATTGTCCCTGTTAAATTAACCAATAAATAAGAAACTTTATCCACAGTTTCTAGTGTGCTCATCATATTTAAACTAGTTCTTAGGGTCTTATTATAGCCTTTTCTAAAAAAAATAAATGAATAAAATAAAAAAAAAAACAGATTCTTTTTCCCATTTTTATGCTTTACATCCGTATTTAGGTGTTTTTCAAAATGTTCTCATTTTTCATGCCTAACTACATTTAATCCCCAGTTTAATCGATTGATCCAGCCTGGGCCCGCCCATTTTTTTATCAAAAAGCCCCCCCCCCCCAAGAGCTGTTCATCCAATCAGCCAAAGGAAAGATTTGGGTGAACGCTTTTCAGCCAATCAGCAGCTTGTACCTCACGAATGGACTCTTAAGCCCCGCCCACAGGCTGCATGGTCACCAGGAAGACTCTGTCCTGCTTTAAATGTAACGTTCGTTTGTCACAATATTCACTACATTCACAGAACATTATGAATATTTTAAAATGTTTTTTTTTTTTTTTTAAAGTCTTAAATCCCTTTGAATGCATTGTAGCTTTGCTTTGTTGGGCCAATATAAAGATGCTATACAGAGTAATCATAGGTTTATTCACATAAATATGATTTATTTTATTATAATTTCTCTGAATCTTAACTGATAAAGGCAAAGTTCAGAGTTGCCTTGAACGGAGATGAAGGGAAACAAAAACATAAATACAGTTATTAAATGGTTTATCCAGTTTTCTGAAGGCCCACCCTCTATCATAATCCTGGCACCGCTACTGCCGGATCCTTTCCCAAATGTAATGGAATCTTCCATAACGTAGTGTATATCTGTAATTAAAAAATGCAGGTGTTTGAATGTTTGTAGAAACTCAGAGGAATAACCAGGTTTTAGTCAACAGAACACCTACGGGAACACATGTACACAAGGCTCTGTGACTCACTACGAAGTGAGTCAGTGACTCATTATGACCCGCTTCACCTTTGCTTGTTCACTCTACTGCTTTTTACCGCTGAAAGCATATAATGACACAGTTTCATGTGAGTCAAAAACAAGCCGTTTTTCTAACTGTCAGGGTTGATTCATAAAACGTATTCTGAACGCAAACCGAGCCAAATCCAGGCGTTAACGTAATGAGCCGTTCCAGTCTCTCTCTCACAGCCTATCAAGATCAACTGGAGGCTTTTGTGTTTTAGCTTTAGTTTCGACTTTTTAAAAGTTCATGTTTTTCACCTTGTTTGAAAAGTCACAGAGGTCATAATCTTCTGACGACGCGTAGAGAAAAAAAAAAAGAAAACATTCTCACCTCCCTCTAAAGCAATTTAAAGAGACTCAAGTAAAATCACCAACTAAAGCAGAAGCTCTCAGGCAGAAAAAATGTAAATCAGGGGGAATAAAACCTTGCATTTATTACCACAGAGTGGAGATATCTTAAGAGTCTACAAGGATGATTTTGTCCTTAAAAGTTACAAGAATTTTCCAGCATGCCTTGCAAGCAAATCATTTGGTTTTTAAAATGCAGAACGGGAGTGTGGACTGATTTGTGCAGTGGGAGGGCCGGCCCCAGCTGCGTCTCCCACCACTTCACCACCGGCTGCACACCTGAGGCTCATTCCGAGCGCCATTCAGGCTGATGAAGATAATTAACCGTCATTTCTTTTCCGATGTGTGAATCAGCGTTGGAGTGTTTGATGTTGTGATGAGGATGCTGATCATTTGGCTTAAAGTTAGTGCTTCTGAATCCTACACAGATTTTACAAATAGCAGTTCTCCAAAGGCTGTTTACACAACTTTTCCACTGTTTTTCTAAGTCTTTCCTCAAAAGACTTTGTTCTGGATGTAGCGGGGTAGGAGGGATAGGTTCATGTTAGGGTGTACAGTATGGATGAGGAGCTTTAAGGAAAAAACCCTAAAAGAAGAAAAAATTAATCATTGGAAATGGCGGCAAAATTCAAAATAATTAAGGGGATATTCACACCGACGGATGCTAGAGCGGTTAAAAGATTTGTTTGCTCAGATAGCGCTCCTCGTTGGGGTTAGTTATTGGCTTCCCTGGATATCAGTTAGGAATATCTGCAGCATAATTCCGCCTTGCATTCGTATCGCCAAATTCCAGAGCCTTTAAAACACCCTATTTTATTTTGCTTGGATAGTCCTCCTTGTTTGGTTGGTGTGAACATGCAAACGAAGTCTAGAGCGGATCACACAGGCTAATTCTAGAGCAATTATTTCAGTCGGTCTCAGAGCATTTAGGAGCACCGTAAATGCAACTGCTCTCGGAGCGGATTAAGAACAGGAAGTATCGGAGATGAAGTAGAGCGCAGGGCATTGTGGGTGATGAGTAAGAACCGGAAACGTCGCAAAACAAAGCAATAAAACCACCAAAAGCACGGCAACTTGTTGCTGCTCCATTGTGGAATGTTGTGGTAGATCAAACGGAGAAGGAAGACATTTCTGCGCACTCTTTGTGCAACAGGCACGCACACGCACTCGCAACCCAGCGCTCCATCAGGCAGCACACACACATTTCCACACTGCCTTCCGTATTACTCCCACAGCATTCATTTATTTTACTTGTCTCTCTTCCTCATACTGTTCACATGGTCACATGGGACTATATGTGTGAAAGCATGTAGCTGTGTGGGGGGGCAGGTGGCGGGGGGTGCAGAGTGTTTACGACAGTGACATAACCAAAAGGACCTTTAGGGGGAGCTCTAAGCACAAGTTACTAAGTTCTGCTTAAAGCACTGGCTTGAACCCATAGATGAGAGCCTGTTAGCTCATGGAACTGCACCAGAGGCTGTTTGGATCAGATAATAAACACACAAATCTGAAGGCACACTGTACCCAGGAGGCTTAAAGCTGCTGGAGACAATATTTTTTATCAAATAAAGGGATTATCTTGACACCATTTTTGTTCTAGATTGTTCCCAAATTCCCCATGATATCACCTCACTCTGATATTCAATTTCGTCCAAATTCGGATTCAGATCTTTCGGTTTAAAGATAAACATCGGTCATTGTTTTGCTGCAACTTTCGATTAATGAAAACACCAGAAATGTGTTGGGAAGTCACTTTGGCAGAGTTTTTTGGAGGCAAAGAAGGGAAATCACACTTTTACGCATCCGTAATGCAATGCACCAAACTTTTCCGGCAATGTCAAAAAGAGATTGTTTACAGCGGAGATCAAAACAAACTTTCCATCAGCAATTTCAACCTTTTAAATCTTTGTTCGAGCAAATCATCTTTGACTTATTGATCTATGAGGCCAAGACCATGTCTTTATCTGACAAAGAAAATATCTTCTCCAGCAGCTTTAAAATAACTGGTAACATTTCAAATAAAAGCTCATTGTGGAAATCTTTGTGCAACAAAATAGTGAAAACCTTTATTCATGTTCCAAATAAATCAAACATAGAGTCTATGCCTTTTTACTAAGTTCACCAGATATTATTCTAACTGTACAACTTCACAGAAAACAGCTGGTGACAGTTTTGTCATCTACTGTATATGTACCAATAGTTCAGTGCCAGGCTTAATGACAATATAACAGCAATTGCTCCACACACTAGTTATGTAAGACAGGGGTTCTCAACCTTGGGGTCAAGACCCAATTTGGGGTCGTCAGACACTGGGAAGGGGTCGCTAGATGTGTTCAAGAAACAGAAGATTTATTTAACAATTTGAGCCCATTTTTGCTTATTTTTACCCTTTTTCTGCAGCTACACCAAACTTGCCATATTTTCATAATTTTTTCTTGCCATATTTTTTTATCCTTTTAATATATTTTTGCTACATTACTCCCTTTTCTGACACTTTTTGGCACTCATAAACCCTTTCCACCACTTTTCCCACCTAATGTCACATATGTTGACCCATTATTGTCATTTTTAACGTCTTTTCACCGTATTTCATGCTTATTTTTGCCAATTTAACCAAATTCATAATTTATTATGACAATTATTTGCTAGTTTAAACCATTTTCCCCACTTTTTGTGTCCGTTTTTGCCCACTGTAATGTGCAACTTTAAAAAAATGTAGTTTTGGGTTTTCTTTAAATCCCATTTCACCACCTTTTCCACCATTTTTGGTCACTTTTAATGCATTTTATTTGTGATTAAAACAAGGATTTCCATCTTTAAGATGATAATAATATTAATATTAATAATAATAATAATAATAATAATAATAATAATAATAATAATAATAAACGTTCCTGGATAACAGTGGATATTATTCAGATGAATAAATAAATGTGGTTATCACAGATTCATAGAACAATGGACCATCATTTTACTGACTTTATGGATGGACCCCAAACATCTCTCCCCTTTATTCCCCCTTATAGATGGTCCTGTCTCCACATGACTGTTCAATGTTCATGTCTGTGTTCAACCAGCTTTAGGTACAGTGGGGGTCCCCGCTCTCTGGAACCTTTATTTTGGGGGTCGCGGGCTGAAAAGGTTGAGAACCACTGTTGTAAGACACAGAAACAAACTGGACTGGGAGGACTGGGATTGGCACACCGTTGGCCTGACGTTCCTAAAGAGTTCCTCTATGTTAGAATAATACTTGTAAGGGCAGAACTGCAGTATGTGGAGGAGGGTAGAGGGAGGGATGGTGACCCTGCACTGGGTGAAATGTTAGCGGGTATGGGCCGGGGGCTTCCAGGAGGGGGATGGGGGGAGAGGCGTAGAAAGAAGGATGAAGAGGAGGAGGAGGAGGAGGTGGAGGTGCATGTGCTGGAGCAAGGTGGAACAGGTGAGGGTATGAGGGTACGGGGAGATGAGAGGGAGGCGGCAGGATGGAGAGGTGGTGACGGATGATGGTGTGACGGAGGGAGAAAGAAGAGGAGGCTGATGGTGGTGGGAGGATGTGGAGGGGGATGCATGGCGTAGGGAGATGATGATGATGATGGTGATGATGGGGAAAGCAAGGCCTCTTTTCTGGGTAGAGTTGATCAAAATCAATGTCTCCCTCCTTCCTCCTCAGCCTCTCCCACACTTCCTGCTTCTCCCTTGAGTTCCTGCACCTTCCTTCCTCTTTTCCTTCTTTACCATGCGTATCAGTCCCTTTATCCATTCTGATTCTCCCATCACGTTGACTGCTGCCAACTGCGTCACAACCACGTGTGTCTGGGATTCGATGCTGCTGTGGTTTGGTTTTATCTGACTCGCTTTGGGCCGTTTTGTTGTTCTCAAGCTTGAGGTGTTGATCAAATCCATCGCGGGGTGGTATATCGATGTGTTCGTGAGGTAGCACACAATCACTGAGTGCTTTGACGTCAAGCACGGCGTCGGCACGTGTGTCTTTTGTGCCACACATGTGCAATTCTACATGGACAGTGCGTTGACGTATTTTGTCGTTGTCTCTGGTTAAACTCTCAATGACATTTGTTGTATTGTTCAAGTCATTGCGTTCATTTCTGTCCTGATTCATCTTGCAGATTGTGTTACACGTGTGATGGTTCTCCTCCTTCTTTTCTCCACCTGCCAAAGGACCAAAGTTGACCTGGCTGATGCCATTTGAGCTACTACTACAGGTGTCACAGACTCTCTCAGCCTTGTTCTGTGAGTGCTTTGTTCCGCAGTCAGGTGCTTTGTCCTCTAAAGTGCTGCAGTTTCCCAAAAATGTCTGAATGTCATTGCTTTTGAGTTCCAGAGCCACTGAAAGATCCCGACTACAAAAAGTCTCACCCACGCTGGCGTCAGAGGTCAACGCCTCCGAGGCTTCTTCCAGTCTCTGCTGCTGCTTCAATATCCCGATAGCTCTTTTAGTTGCCTGTCTTCCTTTTTTCCATCTTTGCGTTTGTGCCATTCCTGCCCCTGGTAGTTTCTCTGTCCTCTGTGCTCTTTCAGATACTTCTACATTACTGACAGGGAGTGGCGTGTCAGCACAGGATGATCCGATCCTCACATCTGCCTCAGAGCAGCATGGGGTCAAACTTGGCACAGGGTTGTCGTGTCCCATGGGGATTGTTTGTCTTTGAGTGCACGCTGTTTCTCTAAAGGGAGCAGGGACGGGTCTAATCGCTGGATGGCATGCTGCTTCACTCTGAGCTCTGGGTACAAGATGGATTTCTGTGTCTCGACAGGGAAAAGATACATCACTAATCGCTAGGTTATACATGTTTTCCTTAACCTTCTGAGCAGCAGCTCTTATCTCCTCCATCCTTGGATTCCTCCACTCCCTGTCATCCGCCGACCCTCCGTCCTTCCCTGCTTTTGTGTTTATCACCTCGGCTTTGCTGTCGTTTTGAAGCAGGTTGTGTGTAATTGCAGGACAGCGTGGCATCTCTATAGCAGTCCCAGGGTTGGGGCTAATCACTAAGTTGCATGCAGTACCCCTACTGAGGAGCTTTCTAAGCTCTGGGTCCCACCCGATAGCTGATTGCTGGGCCAGATGCAGGCATCCCTCCCTTTTCGCCTCCGCACACAGCTGGGTACACCGATTACACCGATTCACTGAAAAATTACTTAATAGCTCCCCTCTCTTCTCCTCATTTCTGCTTGCCCTCTCTTGCTCTGCCAGATGTCCTTTTATCCATTCCTTTTCTCCTCTCATCCTCTTTTCTCCCCTTCCTGCAAGTCGATGTGCTGCGAGATTACTAAATAGCCCTTTTTCTCTGCCCTCTCTATTCAACCTCTCCTCTGCTCTGCCTTCAAACATCTGATTCACACAAAGAGCTCCTATTATCCTTCGTCCCTTTTCTGAGTCTTTTTTATCTGTCTTTTTTCCTCTTCTTCTCCGCCCCCTCTTTCTTATTCCTCTCCTGACACCTCCCCTTCTCTTCCTCTTCCTGGATGCTATCTGACGGTCAGGTGCAGGTGTGGGGTGGCATTCCTTAGAAAGGGGAACTAATTTTAAAGCGCTATCATCATGGAAAACGCCGTCACTACGACAGGCCTCAAGTTCAGTCGGATTTCCTGCCTCTCCTATTTCATCCACTTCTTTTCTTTCATCTACTCTCACCTCTCTTCCTTCCTCTGTATCTCCAATCTTTTGTTGGCAGTCGGGCTGTTTGATCACACATGGCTTTATTCTTTCTCTCGCTTCCTCCAACCCACCTTTCTTCGCCTCAACCCCTTCTTTGGCCTTGTTATGAGCCCTGAAGTCATACAGTAGTGGGTTGATGCTGTAGGAGATGATAGGAGAGGTTTTGGTGTAGCAGAGCATCTCTGTAGGCCAGAGTAGGACCCGGCTACCATCACGGTTAAGGACAGGACAGAAGGGTTCTTTGGGACGACCCGGGTGCACAGAAGCAGAATCCAATGATGGTTCTACTGCTTGAGATTGGGCTGAAACATTGTCAGAAACACCATTTAGTGGGTCATTCACAACCACATTTTGCGTAGTCTCTTTGTTCACAGCATTGTGCGTTTCTTCCAAGATGTTGCTGCACGTTGGTTCTGCTAACCCGCTGTTTAAATAAGAACGAGCTCCACTTTCACTTTCCTGTCTGACTGGGATTCCAGTCTGATTTCCCTTACATAAGGAGAACTGTGCTCCACTCGTGATAATTGAGTCCTCAACACCGATCTCATTGCAGTTATTTAAAGAAGCCTGGGCTCCGTGCCCGCAGGGCTCTGTATTTCCCCTCTCGACAGACATAATGGATCCAGCCTCTGAGTGCCGGATTGCAGCGTTGCAATCCATATCGCCCTGGTTTTTACTATCCCACCCATCTACATCTACAACTTCCACGTCTGCAGTTATTGGAGATTTAAGCTGCTTATCAGGATGTTTCTCCTTCAGACTTTTGGCGCTTTCCTCGGCTATCGCATCATGTTGTTTTCCCGGCGAGTCCTTGCCCCGCCCTGCTTGTATGAAAATGGCAGCTGATTGATGGAGAAGAATGCAGCTTCTTTTAGGCAGTGCAAATGAGACGGGACGAACTTTATTGGGAGGTTTCCTGCTGTTGCTAAAGGAGTCGGTGGTTGAGTTTTCTATGATTTTGTTCAGTCCGGAGCCATTACTATGAGCATTACTGGCACTTAATGTGTCATTGTTGGGAATAACAGTGTTTAAATAACCACCAGTCCATGACATTTGGCTGTTTTTAGAAGAGTTGATGGTTTTTGCTTGATCGTCGCTCACAAAGCCACCGGCGGCAGTCAACTGTTTGCAGTTCAAGCGGTTCTTGTTGACAATGCGAGCCTCGGCAATGGGATTAGTGGTAGTTGTGCTCTTGGCATCCATTTTTCCGTACGCCCACTCTGCGTTGCTCAGGAGTCTCGATTCCAGTGTGTGGTCCAGGGGAAGGAAAGGCTGGATCTCTAAACAGAGGAGAGAACAGAAAAGGATTAGCGTGGCCAACATGGGTTACATTTACATGTAAAATACAACAGGATTAGCATGCTAACCAGGCCATAGAAGGATGTATAGGAGCTATACAGGCAAAGCTTTTATTTTTATGATTGTAGGAATGATACAACTCGTATGCGTTTGTTCATCCTTTTAAATCATCTCTGCTGCCCCTTTGTTGTTTAATCCCAATGTATATGTGTAGGAGTGAAAACAGGCTTTATTCTGATGTTTAATATCTGTGTTTGTCATTTCTAGCACAGCATCCAGCGATCACTCCATTTGTTTGATAAATGATGAGTTATGACCCAAAAAGTGTTTCATGCTTGTGGAAGCTATTTCAGCTTTAAAAAATAAAACAGCTAGTTTCTGCTATAATCACATTCCTGGATGTGAAAACTGCAAGAATCAGTTTCATGTTAAGCATCAAATACTAGAAATTCAACAATCACCTGTCTACTGAAAGAGTTTAAAGTTCAATGATATTTTGCTTCTGTATGCAAGCATTATGTGTGACTAAGTGTATACTCCCACAGTGGGATCAAACTCTCTAAATTTACTAAAATAAACTTTTTCCTTCACTGTTGCAATATGCCACTGTTGACATTAACAATATACAGCTACATTAGTTATGGGTGATGAATGTAGAAACTTGGTCACTTTCATTTGAGACATAAATTCATGTAAAAAAAGAACATTTGCTATACCATTGTTAAAAATGTGTACACATGAAAAAGAAATCTAAATGTAAATGTTAAATGTAAATGTAAAATCTAAAGATTAAATTTAAATCTAAATGTTAAATGGGCGCTGACCTGCCCACTTTGTATAATTTCTAAACATTTAGCTTTACAATTGGCAACCAATTTAACATTTAGATTTAACATTTAGATTTAGATTGAACATTTACATTTGCCATTTAACATTTACATTTGACAATTACATTTAACATTCACATTTAACATTTAACATTTAACATTTAACATTTACATTTAACATTTACATTTACGTTTACGTTTAACATTTACATTTACATTTACATTTAACATTTACATTTACATTTATTTTTCATGTGTACACACTTTTAGCAATGATATAGAACATGTTGTTTTACATAAATTTTTCTCTCAAAAGAAAGAAAAAATTACTAAATGTTCAAAATATGTCACCTATGAAAAAGTGACCTAGTTTTTACATATAGCACCCCAAACATTAGCGGGAAAACAATCTGCTTTAGCGTTCTTACTGCTGATGTAAAGCAACATTGATTTGATTTTGTTTTCACAAAGACAATCTTTTGGCACAGCTTGTTATTAATTTCATTTATTCTCACACATAGCGTCTACATGCTTTGCAGGTTCTCTGCGTAAGGCATTGGTACAACACGTTTGACTGAAATCCTTTGAATTTCTGCTGCTACAAATGTCACCAAGTCCCTGAAGCCGTTTCTCATTTGTTGTTTAATTGCTGGCTTCCTGTTGTCACTCTTCTGACTTCAACCTCTCATGAGTCTGCGTTTCACGTTTCATTCTCAGACGTCGAAATTGATTTCTCAACATTTCTACACGGTCTCTTTAATCCATTAAATATCATGAGCGATGCCGTCTTCACAGTCTTACTTGTTCCCAGCGTGGCGACGCCTGGACGCAGAGCCTCTGGTCTGGACTGAGCAGCTGGGTCCACGGCCACAGTGGTGGACCGGAACATTGGACCAGAACCAGGAGCGCTGAGGAGATGGAGGGATGAGAAGAAACATATAAACGTTCTGTAAATCATGTACTGTGAGGGAGAAACAGGTGAGAGGTGAGGGGAGTGTTGGAAGATGTGTTAAATGGAGAATGAAGGGGAAAAAGGGCAGAAATTTGTAGAAATGAGAAGATAATGGTTAAAAAAAAAACCAGGTTAATGAAGCCGAAAGGACAAGATCATAAGAATGAAATAGAACAAACAAAGCTGGATGTAAACAAAAATGCAAAATATTGGAAAAGAAAAAAGAAAAAAAGGAGAAGGAAAAAAGTGAAGAAAAAAAAAAGGAAAAAAAAAATAATAAAAAAATAAAATAAAAAATGTAAATGTGTAATTGAATTGTAATTGAGTTCAGATAATTGACAGCAGATCAAACCAAATGTCAAAGTCAATTTTCTGAAAAAATAAAACCTCAACATATTAAAGTGCACTGCTGTTCTATTGTTTTAATTATTATTAATTAATTAGCTGCTTTGCCATTCAAGGTCAGAGAACATGCAAACTCCATTTTTAAAGGCTAAAAAACACTATTCCAGTAGTCGAGAGGCACGGTTGGTTGAATCTTTGAAACTTATAATCGTGTAAATATAAAGTCTCGGTGTATTTATTGGCTTACAGAGGGACTATTTTTTTAAGTGTAGATCTACACTGTGGGTGAGTGGGCGTTCTCAGGTTGTGACTTGCAGCTTTGAGCTCATATTGTGCATTCATGTGTCAATGTGTGTGTGTTTGGTAGCTCGCCAGATGAACCTGCCTCGTGGCTTATTTTCCACATGAAGCAGCCAAATCCACCTCTTCAGATTGTGACCCTCACTGTTTGTTTGTTTGTTTGTTTGTTTGTTTGTCTGTTTGTTTGTTTGTTTGTTTGTCCTTTGTCTCAACACACATGAATAAGTGCAGCAGTGTTTGTCAGCCCACGTCCACGTCCCAGATGTTTCCTATTTACATTTGTGCACATTTTTCCAGCACTATTGAAGCTGAAAATCACGACCAACTGAAAAAGTAGGAAAATGTTCCATAATCAATGATCCATGTCGGACACATTGATCGTTTCTGATAGGATGAAATAAAAGGACAAGGAAGAGATTTAAAGTATCTCTGTAAATCTGCAGTAAAAGGGTTTTAAGTGACTGTCTGCCACAAAACTCCAATTTATTAAATGCATTTAAGAAATTAAGAAACATTAATTTAATGTTACAACTTAGTTACATTGTCATTGTTTATATTGTTTTCTTTATGCAAACAGAATAATTTTAATTATTTTGTATTTGTATTCATATCAAACTATGTTAAATAAACTTGAAAAGAACTGTATTTAGTTAATTATTAATTTGATCTTCAAAATTACTTAAAAGTATAGAAAAATAAATGTATTATATTTATTCATTTTTATTTTCTATTTCACCAGTTAATTTTTTTTATTTATTTTACTTTTTAATGTATTCATTGCTTGATTTTTTTAAAAAAAGATTTATAATTTTGGTCCTGTTTGAAAAAATTTATTGTTTTTTCAAGGTTAATTATTTATTTATTTTGTTTTTGTTTAGTTTTTTCAAAGTATCACACAATCATTTGTTTCCATATTTATTAATTGTTTTATTCATATATCACTTATTCATTCAATTAATTTAATTAATTAATTAATTGAGTCATTTCTTGATTTATTATTATTATTATTATTATTATTATTATTATTATTTAGCTATTTAACAGTATTATTTATTTATTACTTATTTTATATTTATATATATATATATATATATATATATATTATTTGATCCTTTTTGTTTTTGTTTTATTTTTTATTATTAATGTATTCATTGAATTGATTTAATTAATTAAGTCATTGCTTGATTTATTTTTATTTGGTTTTTATTCAGCTATTTAGTGACATTTATTTACTTTTTAACTTTTCTTGATTTTCTTTCTATCACACAGTCCAAAAGTCCAATCATCATCATCATCATCATCATCATCATCATCATCATCATCATCATCATCATCATCACAGACACAGAAATGAACTCATAGTAAAAAGCAGTAGAAATGAACTTTTAAATGATTTCACAATAAAACATATTCCAATATGATGTTCTGACCCTGGGGTGCAATTATCATCAGGCAATAAAAGTAGTTAAGATGAAAGCAGAGAACATGGTGTAAATGGTTGATATAATAACTCACCATTCTCCTGTCCTCTTGTAATTGTTCTGATGGAGACTCTTCAACGCTCCTCGCTCCTCACGTCGCTCCTCACGCCTCCTCCTGTTCCTCCTGCACGACAACGCTCTGTAGAACTCCCTCTGCTTCAGCTCCTTCAGACGCTACACACACACACACACACACACACACACACACGCGCGCACACACAAAAAACGATTTTTTTTTTTTTTTTTAATCAGTGCGTCTGTGGATGATAACTCATGCTTCCATAGGAAAGCTTAGACTGGTTAATTCCATCCAGGATTCTGTGGAATGTTTCAGATAAATGAGTCCAATCAGCTGATGTTTGGTTGATGATGTCATCAGTAGATTTTATGGTTTAAACATGAAAAAAGCTCTTTATTAGAAACTGGAATGCACCACATTTGGTTTGGACTTTAAAAGTTAACAAGTACAGTGCATAAACCTACCTACCGATCATATACCTACTTATCCATATACATACTTACCTACCTATCATATACCTACTTATCAATATACTCAATTACCTACCTATTCCTATAGCTACATATCCATGTACATACTTACTTACCTATTATATAAGTACCTATGAATTTACATACATACCTACCTATCATATACCTACCTATCAATACCTACTTATAAACATAAATACTTACATACCTATCCATATACATACTATTTACATACTTACCTATCAGCTATCGACATATACATCGACCTACCTATCCATACACATACTCACCTACTTACAATCTATCAAAATGTATACTTACATACCTATCCATATACATATATATCTGTGTACGTACTACCTACTCATATACCTACTTATCTAGCTACCTATTCATGTACCTACCAATCCATATACATACATACCTATCCACATACATACATACCTTCCTATCCACATAGTTTCCTACATACCTACCTACCTATCCATATACATATTTACCTATTTACCTGTACATATGTGCACTTATCTATATACCTACCTATCCATGCGCCTACCTAATAAGTTATCCAAAATATATCAAGATCATTGGCCTATCTACGTAGCTACCTATCTATAAATGTACTTACCTACCTACCTATACCTATCAAATTATTCAAAATTATATAGAGTTCACCTACCAATCCTTTTTCCTTCCTATATACCTACCTATCAAGTTAATGAAGACATTAAGATCATCACCATCAAGACAAGCAAGATAAGCTTAATACTTGAAATATATTTTAATGTACTTGTTTTTCTACATTTATATTTCCAGACCTAAAGTAACAGACTCTCATCACTTACAAAGCACAGACAATAACCATGATGAGAATCCATACCAAGGTGTTTAATGACGTTCTCAGAGTTATCTTCACCTTTTCCTCACACACAGGATTAGAGAAGGTAGAAAGGAGTGAACCCTCTTTGTTTGCACACGTTTGCAGTGAGTTGTTTGATCAGCAGCCCAAGTGTTATTGATCTGCTGCCTTTCTTGTTTAAAATGCTTGACAGTGCATACAGTACGCGTCTATCTTCCTATCGATTTAGTCATAAACAAACACGTGGTCCACTGTTGCACCGCTGAGATCAAATTAATCTAAATATCATCAACTGGACAACGTATAAAACAGATTCTTTTAAAATGCATTTACAATTTATAAACTGCATTTACATAGAAAAGTGAATGTTAACAATTGTAGTTAATAGCAAAGGTATAAATAGAGGCTGTGAGAGTTTTTCTATAAAGAAATGATGGTCCATTGTTCTATGAATCTGTGATAACCACATTTATTTATTTATTTATATCAATCTGTTATCCAGGATGTTTATTATTAGTTGTGCCACAATATATATAATCATCTTAAAGATGTAAATCCTTGTTTCAATCAGAAATAAAATGGTTAAATTGACCGAAAATGGTGGAAAAGGTGGTGACGTTATTTTAACAACCACAGAAAATTGGTTAATTAAAGTAGGCAAAAATGGACAGAAAAGTGGTTTTAAAAAAAAGGGGGGGTTTAAAGGGTCAAAATTGGAATACTTAGTTTAAACTGGCAAATAAAGGGCATGACAAACTGTGAATGTGGTTCAATTGGCAAAAAATTAGTATGAAATATGGTGAAAAGAGGTTAATCGTGACATTAATGGGTAAACATGTGACATTAGGTGGAAAAGTGGTGGAAATGGTTTATGTGTCTTGAAAGTCTAAAAAAATGTGCAGAAAAGGCATTGAAATTTGATGAAGTGGCAGAAATGGGAGTGATGTAGCTAAAATACATTAAAATGAGCAAAAATATGGCAAGAAAAAGTGATGAAAACAGGTTAAAATATGGCAAATTTGGTGTAATTTGTAGAAAAATTGTAAAAATAAGCAAAAATGCACTCAAATTGTTCACTGGTGACCCCAAATGAAGCCTTGACCCTAAGGTTGAGAACCCCTGTATTAGAGAATAAAAAATAAATACTTTCCAGATTATTTTCAAAACACTAGCACATCAGTTTCTTTGTTGATTAAGTTATAAAATGAGTCCATTGTTTTCAGGCTGGTGTTTATATTTTTGACTGCTTATTCTGGTTTTAAAGTAAAACTTGGTTTAGCTCCAGTTACACTTAATAAAAACACGAGTCGAGTTTTAATTGATTAATATGAAAGCTTATACTTTAATCCATCTACTAATCCCACTAATCCCTTATTGCTGGCAGCATTATTCCAGGAGGAAAGTATGACTCTCAGTTGTGCCTCGTGTCACAAAGTCAATCACGAGTCAAGTGTGCGGCGGCGGCGGCTCAAAGTGTGCGAATGATGGGGTGTTGGTGGTATTTGTCGACCTTGGTGTGTGGATGTAATGAACCTGTGACCTTGGTGTGTATGGATGGAGAGGGAAAGAGGGAGGGATGGAGGGACATAGGGAAGGAATTAAAGGGATAAAGCAGCAAGTGTATTCAGCTACAGACCTACAGGCCAATGTGAAGGAAGATGAAGGAAGTTGAACCTCCAAATATGGTCATTGTGGCTGCGACAATGGAAATGGCAACAATGGAAATGAAAAGTTTGCAGTGAAACATGTGGAAATGAAGCATTTACAACAACGCAAATAAAGTATTCGCAGCGTAACACGTAGAAATAAAGCGTTTGTAGTGTAACACACGGAAATAGTGTTTGCAACAACAAAAATGAAGCGTTTGTAGCGTAACACACGGAAATAAAGTGCTAGCATAACACGCGGAAATAAAGCGTTTGCAACAACGGAAATAAAGCGTTTGCAGCGTAACACGCGGAAATAAAGCGTTTGCAACAACGTAAATAAAGCGTTTGCAGCGTAACACCCCTCCTTTGGAGAGTCAATAGCCTAAGAAAGAAAATCATAAATAAATGTTCCTGAAAGTAACTGTTTTAAGGTTAGGGTCTCATTACATCGGTAAACGACGAGTAGAGTTTGTTTATAGTTTCTCTTTATTCAAACATTGATGAATATGCTAATTGTAGCTGCTAACATTGCTGGGTTAGCACATGTGCTACTTAATGACCATATTTGGAAGTTCCACTTCCTTCCTTCACGTTCAGGGCCTGCGGCTGCAGCTGAACCCTTCTCTAGAGCAGACCCCCTCAGTGACTCACCTGCTTGTGATGGTGGTCGTAGGAGTTGATGTGGTTCTCGTACTGCTGGTGTCTCACGTACTGCTTGTCACAGAGTTCACAGTAAAACCTGCAGTCGGCCTCTTCCTGTACATAGAGACAGTTTACCAATATTAATACGAGAAAATTACCATCATTACACATAATGTTTAACGAGATAAAAACATATAGCACAATCTGTACTATGGATGGGGAGCGTTCCCACTGAAGTATACTTCCAAGTTTCCCAAGATGCATTTGGAATCTACAGGCTAAATATCTTTGTTGATTCTACATCAACATGTGCTCATTTGATCCATAAAACTTACATAGACACATTAAATTCACACATTTCTGAGACTTTCGGAGATGATGCTTCTGACAAAACTTCCTGTTAACTTCAAAACAAGAGCCCTAAGTGTTCAAAAAAAAAAGTAATGGAAGACAAGAAAAGATGCTTTTATATTGAAAAGGGGATGTTTGATTTTTTTGCTTGAAGTCGGTCCCAGGACCATTTTACATTCTGCTCGCAATGCATCATGGGACGGTTGAGTATGACCACCGTGCACACTTAAAAATGTCCTAATATACTATACATCCTGTCCGGTGCACATTTTAGGGCATCCTCAGGTCTCAGAGTGAGGTATCAGGAAAATCTGTCATTTATCAGACCAAACATACTCATGACTCAGCAAAATCTCTGTCAGGCTTCAAAATAAAAGTCATCAGACTCAACGGCTTTCGAATCAATCGAAAACACACATGACGTCATCAATATGTGCCGCTTCAGATACGAGAGTAAAGTTGTAAGCTGTTATTTTCTATTTATTTTTAAAGGTTAAGATTTATCAATGTTTGATTTCATTATGAATTTATTAATCAAATAATATGTTGATAATGTATATCTTAACTTTAAAAAAATAAAAGGAACAAATGACTTCAGGTTCCTTCAAAATAAAACGTCATGTCGTGTTCTACGGCCTGGGGCTGTCAAGTCTGATGACTTTTATTTTGAAGCCTGAGGCCGTTTCCTCTGACAGAGGTTTTGCTGAGTCATGAGTCCATTTGGTCTGATAAATAACAGAGGTTTTTCTCCTAAAATGTCCACTCTATTCCGGGTATTTCTCACTTTTCGTATATCTCATGTGAACGCACTACACATACTAACCATGTGTGTAATACGTTAGTATGATATTTCAAACAAGGCCAAAGTCGGAAAAGTTTTGTGCATTGCATTGTGGGATGTAGAGTGCTGTAAACAGATGCATAGTCGTTTTTTAGCTTTAATATTGTATTTATTTACTTTCTAAAGCGCCTGTTTAACAACAACCACAACACAGACGGGACTAAACCACACACACAAACTATACAAGGCACAGATGATGAAACAGAGAGAGGAGACCATGAGTGGATGATAAACATTGATCATAATAAAAGATAAAACATGAATTACTAATCACTCCCTTTGGCATAGTTGCAATCCTCCAAACTTTCCTCATATTCCAACAGACATTGGAGCAGCTCAATCGTCCAAAAGAGATGAAGAATGAAGAGCGTAAATAGGAAGAATGAGCGCTGGAATAAAGTCTGACAAGTGGCACTCTCCTATCGTTATAAATCACGACCTTGTCTCAGAGTCTGACACGGAACACATCGAGAGAAAGCCCAGGGAGTAGAAACGCATTTATAGCAAAGTGTATTCATCATACTCAAGATATTAATTCATTATCTGTCATATATGGGCCAGTGTGTGTGTGTGTGTGTGTGTGTGTGTGTCATTGTTCACTGAGTCATTCAGAGCGATGCTGTCTCTATAGCTTCCGATGGCTAATGGGACTTTAAATCACAGCTATTGATTAGGAATTTGAGAGTCCAAGATGCACACACACACACACACACACACACACACACACACAGGCACACACACACACACACACACACACACACACACACACACACAGGCACACACACGAATGCCCAGACTCCCACACAGCATTAATGGAAGATTGATTTATCTTTAAAAGTCGTGAAAATTCAATCTTTGACACGACCTTCACTGCTGCTCTCCTCACTGGGAGATGTTTTTAACGACTCGGTTTTTTTTTTTCTTCAAAAATTAAAGAAGAGGTTAAAAAATCAAAGAAAGAGTGACAAAGGACAGACGAGGGCAGACGGGGCGACGGTGAAAAAGCGCAGCGTTCGATTCCCACATCGACCGCCGTCTTTAACCATTACGTTGGGCATTAGCTCGTGGGCTCAGGGATTTACTACATCCCCCATAATTCAGTTAGGCAACAAATTTATGTTGCATTATTCCATTAGACAATGAAACATTGCATTTGCATTATTTAATCAAAGGCGGGATTGGTTTGCATTATGTCGTTAAAGATGTCGTTGGGTTGCATTAGCCAGAAGAAGATGGCTCTGGATGACCATTAAACATGGATGACTGCAGTGAAGTCTAATTAAAACACATCACATTTACAGACGTTTATTACTGCGCTTTGCAACAAAAACAAAACAACCCATGCAATAACACACAGTTATGTGGGAAGAAATGCCAGAAGTCAAAGAAAAGGAAAAGTTTGATTCAAAAACTTTTGCTCGTGTGCGTGTTTGTGTTTTTGGGGGAGATGGTAGACTTTTAATTTGAAACAAACACAGGAAATAGATGTTTTTACTTGTTCTGTGATGCATCCCAACCCGTAGCACAATATGTTAAGGTTTCAACTTTTTTTCCATAAATTTGTGTCATGTTTTGACTGTCAACTGCCAGTCTTCTTCAGAGGCGTCTGCTGATCGCTTTGATGTGTCCTTGACTTCCGCGTAATAGTTCCAGCAAGTCTTCTTTTTTAATAATATGTTAAGGTTTCATTTATTCAGACAATGTTGCAAATAAAAAAATAAATTAAAAAAAAAACTTTAAATCAAATGTTTACGGCTGTTGGACATGCTTTTATTTTGACAGGCAATGAAAAAAAGACAATAAACAAAGTGACATTTTACTAAGCAACTTTTAAGTTTAGGCTTTCGTTCTCTTCTAACTGCTTTTATTTTGAAATCAAAATGCATTGAAATGTATTGAAGTAAATAAATTGCTTTTGTAGGAGTGTCTGTAGACTTTTAGTTTGAAACAAACACAGGAAATGTATGTTTTTACTTGTTTTGTGATGCTCTTCACACAGTGTTGCAAATTAAGAAAAGCTTCATTTGAATATTTACAGTTCCTCTACAGGCTTTTGTTTTGAAAGGTAATGAAAAAAATGTAATAAGTGACGTTTTATGAACCAACTCTTAAGTTTAGGCTTTCCATCTTTTCCGACTGCTTTTATTTTGAAATCTAAATGAATTGCTTGTGTAGGAGTTACTGAGTATGTGACTGTTCAGAATGAACCACAGTAACATTGGATGTGATGTTTATTAATGTATTAACCTGGTTTCTCACACGTTAGATAGTGAGTTTTGTTCCTTTATTGGGTTTATTTGGTTTATGGAAACTAGTTTAAATGTGTTTCTGTGGGTTCCATGATTTTTCTCAGTAAATGTATTAATTTAATAGTTGTGTTGTCACTTTTCCTTCTCATGCTGTGTCTAAATACTCATCAGTGTGTGTGGATCATCTTTCCTCCCTCTCTGTCTCAGGTGAAGCTAATCATCTTGATTAAACCTGCTTTACTAATAAAGGCGTGGCTGCTCCCTGTGTGTGTGTGTGTGCGTTTGGAAATAGTTTGTACAGAGTCAGGAATGCTGTTAAGAACCTTTAGCTAACTTTGGAGTTATTGTGTTAATCAGCACCATGTTTTTATTGTATTTACAATTTGTGAGGGTTATTCTACAGCACACCCAACAATTTAAGAAGTACACTTTGCATTACCTAACGTCACATACTATTTGTTTTACAGTAATTATTCCAGATGGGCTTTATGAGCTGTGTTTCCATTACCAATGTGCAAAAGCCAAATAGAACGCCTGAATTTCAAGTATTGCTTAAAAAGTTTTTACGTGTTAACGAAGATATTTTTCAAGTGTTTTGATATTTAAATGTTTCATAAAAGCTCATAAAAATACTTTTTCCGCAATTAAGCGTCACAGAACGTGACGTAACTGGTCACATGACCACTGGCCTCTGAGAAAACATGGCGCGTTAGTGAGGACAGACATTTCTTAGCATTATACTTGAGAAAAATATTGTTGCCACATTAGACGTGAAACAACAAAGGAATTCTAAGGAGGTTTGGAGCGTCCGTCTTTCCTGCAGAGATTTCATAAGCGTTACGAGAATCCAAAACAACCGCGAGGACATCCTGACTTTTTTAATGACACATGATGAATTACAATAAAATGAGACAAACCAGCAAAACGTTCATTTCAGCAAAAGACTTAGTTGGTAGTAAAGTCTTTCAATGTATTTTCTATTTTAAAAACTAGTTAATTTAACAAATAAATACAAATATAATAGATTTCATTATCCCAGCATTGCTGTTTTTCAGTGAAACTCTCTAGTTGTCCACTGTGGGAAAAAGGTCATAAAATTTTAAAAAATGTACACGTTTTTACACATGTGTAAATATGTGAAAGTTGTTGGTTTAGCTTGAAAGTTACTTATTAATATCATTAAATCTGCAGTTCCTGTTCTTCTGTTTGCAGACGACACCAATCTGTTTATCTCTGACAAAGCTCTGACCACTCTCCTAAAAATTCTAAATAAAGATATAATACAGTATTGTTCTTGGTTTTAAGCTAATAGATTATCTTTGAATGTAAAAAAAAACAAACACACAATTTAATTTTATGATATTTGCTGGATATAAGAAATATATCCAGCAAATATATTATATATACAATAAAAATGTTTATTGAAAATGAATAAATTGCTCAAGGTTTCTTGGGTTTGATATATTGTACTCTAAATATTTACCTTAATTATGAATTAATGCAATAGTAATGTATAATTTTGATCATTAATTAGCAATGTAGCGATATGTAGATATATATACTGTATATAAACTTGTTTTTCCTACTGTAAATGATGTCCAATGTGATGTAAATGTCTCTATGTTCATATATGTGATTGTCAACCATCTTACTACTTCTATCATATGTTAAATTTTAGGGGTGTGGCTTTAAAGATAAGTCCTTCTTTTGGGCTTCTGTCACACTCCCATCATGTTTTTTTATTTTCTACAAATTTCTGTTAATATCGTGTGGAAATTAATAAATACAAAGTGGCAAGAAATCAACACAAAAAAATTCAACGGCAAGATTTTTCTTCCGTTGTTCCCACGGGTTGAATGAATGTCACCTTGTTTCTAAAAATGGATTCTATTAAATGTGAACTAAAATAAAAAAGCAAAGAATAGAAACATAAATGCTGTTTCTCCTGCTGCCCACTGCTGTCAGATCCCAGTATATAAATATAATACTGCAGATGTTGAGCCTAAACGCGTCTCTGAGCTGCACAGTTCAGCGTTTCTGTCTTGTTGAGCATCAACAGTCAATTAGGAACGCGTGTTTCCTCTTGACTCCCCCTGCTTTCAATTCTCACTTCCAATCAATCGGGGGAAAAAATGATAAAAGGTAGGCAAAAAAAAGCATCAAATAATCTTAGTTTTTTGGATCGCACGCTCTGCTCAGCGTCTGGACGTGCGTTGCAGAAACAAAGCTGTCGACTGTAACTAATTTGATTTTGGATGTTCTGTGAGCGGTTGATCAGTGTGAGGAGTGTAGTGCACTGAAGCCCGTCTGTAAATGACTTTCTGCTGACAGATCTCACCCCGCCTCCTCCCTCAGGGTTACGCTTTCTCTCTTTTTTTCACTTTTATAGAACATTCTTAACACTAATGACGAACCACAGCTGGAATGTAGATAGACGTTTTTTCATCAGGTTTCAGGCGAATGGGAGGAGGACAAAATTGGACAAGGCTTTTTCTTTCTGCTGCCCGTGGTGTCACTTAATGATTTCTTTTGTTGCCCTGACATTTGCCAACAAGGTCAAGATCTCAGGAGGAGACGGAGCTGCAGGGCGTCGCTCCTCCTCTAGTGTTTTTACAAATGTGGCCTAAAACCTTTGAAATGTACTAATTAGTAGATCTATGTCTAACAAACACATTATTTTTGCACCATATTCATGTAAATGTCTTAAAAATAGGATTACTTTACAGTTTTAGAGCCTGTGTTCCTCCATCTTGAAGTCACGTGACTGATGATGTCACACGGCCCCACTGCCTGTAAACATCCCATTGTTTTCTATTGGAGTGAAACATTCAGCCTGATTTTTAGATCATTTAACAGCTTTTTTTCAGTCAAAATTACAACTTGTGCTGCTTTTGGTTGTTCTAACTCAGGGGTGTAAAACTTATTTTAGTTCAGGGGCCAAATACGGACCAGTTTGATCTCGAATGGGCCACAGATTTTAGGTGGGGAAAAAAGAGCAATTTTACATTATTGTGCCCTGGTTTTCAATATTAGTTTAGTTCACTTAAAAGACAATTTTTGTGTAATATAGAGAAATTTGTGCAATTCTTTGTGAAAAATTGTGAGTTCTTTCCACAATTTGCGATTAAAAATTACTGCGTTTATGTGAAATAAACAAAGGAAAAATGCAAGCCCCAAAACATATTGTCCAGTTTTATTAAATTTGTGAATTTGAGATATTTACAACTGGATTTACACAATAATTGTCATTTTTACTTTCTTCTGCAGGCTGAATTTGATGCTCTATAGGGCCGGATTTGGCCCCCTGGCCTGCGTTTAGACAATGAAGCAGAGAAGAAGAGCTCTCCTAAGAACCCTTTACTCTGACACTGTGGTGGCTGATGTTACAGTCGAAAGACTCCCACCCAAAGGACTTCCATTCTCAGTCTGTGAGTACTCGCAAACTTCAGCCACCAGAGCGTGTCAGCGCACTGTTTAAGGGAGAGTAAAGGTCCCTTAGGAGAGCTCTTCTTCTCTGCATCATTGTCTACTACCAAACCTCAGAGTTGGAACCGTCGCCCCCTGCGGTCACAGATTTTCTCCTGTCACAACTGTTTTTCTTCTCTTTTTGTAAACAAGAGGTTTACATTTACATCTTTTACTTTTCCTGTTTTTTTAGAGCAACCAAAAGCAGCACAAATTGTCATTTTGACTGAAAAAAGCTGCTAAATGACCTAAAAAAAACTGCTAAATGATCTAAAAAGCTGTTAAATAATCTAAAAAGCTGCTAAATGACCTAAAAAAACTACTAAATGATCTAAAAAGCTGTTAAATAATCTAAAAAGCTGTTAAATAATCTAAAAATCAGGTTGAATGCTTCACTCCAATAGAAAACAATGGGATGTTTACAGGCAGTGGGGCCGTGTGACATCATCAATCACATGATTTCAAGATGGAGGCCCTAAAATGTAAATTGGTCCCATTTTTAAAAGTTAATAAAATGAATATGGTGCATTATAATGTGTTTTGTTAAGCATAGATCTACTAATAAGTACATTTTAAAGATTTTCAGCCACATTTGTAAAAACTGTGAGGGATTCCTTTAAATGTTGTTTCGTTGCAACAATGACCAAAAACAGAATAAGGAGCTGGAGAAGATGAAGCTAACGAGGTTAGCGCGCTAAGCTGTGAAAACTGACTGTGAGCCTTCTGGGTAACATTTAAAAAGTAAAAGAATATGAGGTTTACTTTATTACCACTGTGTTTTAATTACTTAATTTGCGGCTGTAACCCTACAGCTTCTCATCTGCATAAGAATGGCACTTTTTTTCCTACATTGACAATCAACTTTTAATGGGACTTTGTGGAGCGATTGGCTCCAGAAATGCTTTTAATTTCTTAATTCTCTGTCCTTGTTTGCTTCCAAACAGGATTTATAATAAAACGCACTATAAAACAAAGAGTTTTTGTGATACAAACAACTCCCGTCTGGGACATTAACGGTTTAAATGAAAAGGAAAATAATCAAGGGAGTGAGCAGTGGAGCAAATATATCTTTTTTTTTAGCAGGAACTTTGTTATTTATAAAACATTGTAAAAGTGAAATATTCAGATGGAGATTATAAAATAATAAAGTCTAACAGAGCAACATGAAAAACTTGAAGACACATTATAAAATTCATCAGTAGCACAATTTAAAAAGCAATAATAAAATATGTAAATTAAGCTCCATCAGCCTACTACTTTTTTTGAGCTCCTATAACTAGATAATGTGAATGTTTAAAAAAAAAAGGAAAAAAAGTTAAGAATGTAAAAAAAATTAAACTAAAACTAAATAGGAAAAAACAGAACAGTAAGTTAAATCAGTGATTCTCAACCATTTTTATTTATCTGAATAATATTCTCTGTTATCCAGCAAATTTAGTATTATTTGCTCCATAGTATATAGTCGTAAATTACACAAAAAGGACAGAAAAGTGGTAAAAAGGGTTCAAAGTGTCAATATTGGAACAATTAGTTTAAACTGGTAAAAATAATGGACATGGCAAATGGTGAATGTTGTTAAACTGGCAAAAATAAGCATGAAATATGGTGAAAAAAGTTTAAAAGTGACAATAATGGGTCAACATATTTAACATTAGGTGGAAAAGTGGTGTAAAGGGTTTATAAGTGCCAAAAATGTCTTGAAAGTGGAAAAAAATGTGCAGAAAAGTGGCAGAAATGGGCAAAAATATGGCAAGAAAAAGCGATGAAAATAGGTTTAAATATGACAAGTTTGGTGTAGTTGCAGAAAACGGGTAAAAATAAGCAAAAATGGGCTCAAATTGTTAAAAAAAATATATAGACGTATTTTTAGTTTCTTGAAGGCATCTGGTGACCCCCTACCAGAGTCTTGCAATGCCAAATGGGGTCCTGACCCCAAGGTTAACAACCCCTGGATTAAACAACAGTGATCAATTTACAGAATATTGGATCAAACCACTTCATCCGTTTTTCCAAATCTTGATATTGAAATATGTTCAAACTGTCCATTTATTGTGGTTGTATCACATTAACTAAAAAGACAACATGCTCACCGTCAAATAGAGATCAATAGGAATACTAATATTAGTTGATCAGCTGATGTTGGGCCTTATTGGTGCATGTGCTGCAGTTCTCTCTCATTGGTAAATTACCCAAGTAAACAGTAATAAGCCTGTTGCAAAGAGAAGCATATGAAATTATATTACATTATATTAAATTACATTATATTAGTGTGTTCAGGCCATCTGGACTTTATAATTTAGCTGTGCCTGTGGGGACGTCCAGACTCCGCCTCTGAAGCATCAGGATTATAGTTAAAAATAAAAAAAAACAATGGCTGACCCTAAAACACAACACTGTTCTTTGCTTGTGGAGAGACTTTATTAAAAAAAAAAAGTTGAGTTCTACTCCCTCACTTTCCTTCATGAGAGCTGAAACGCCGAGTAGCTTAAAACCTCTATTAGCTCAGCAAATATTGTCTCTTGTAAGTTCTGCAGAAAATTGGCTACGGGTCAAGAACAAAGTAACCCCCCCCCCTCCACACACCCACACACCCACACACACACACACACACACACACAGCTTGTGAATAGACGGACTCATGTAGACATAAGTGGGTCTTTAAAAATAACAGTGGCCGTAATGGGAGATAAGCTGATTAAAGGAAAGATTAAAGGCAGCAGGTAATGGAGAACGCTGTGGTTGCTGCTACTCTGGCTACAGCCTAGCACAGCGTTCTGCTCCCTTTAAAAGGTAATGATCAAGCTCAGCTCTGGTTCCATTGGGGCTGATTTTGGGGATACATTGCTGCCATTTGGCCAGAACGTCATGGGTTTGATTCTTGGTGTTGAGTAAGTTAGAGACTCTGGATCTAACGGATGTAAATTTAATAAATGTTGCAAAGTCACAATCGTTACTATGTGAGGAGAACCTAACCATGACAGCAGAGGTTTAGGTTCATGGGTAATGCATGCTGTTAAAAATGTGTAACAAAAGCAATCAGAGAGTGCAAACCTCCAGCAAATGTCAAATCTCCTTATTTCCAGGTATTAGCAGTTATCTGGATCAATGAACCTGATCATGGGACCAGGATTATTCACACCTTAAAGGCTTGGAAGACATTTATATCCCATTAATAGCCATACAGTAGGTCACAACTTATGGAAACCCACATTTTTTGGGTGAAAAATTGCAACGAAATGTACGATTCGGAACCGAAACAGATGAAACTCAAAAATGTCATAGATATCGGTCATTAAGAACCAAAATATGACATTTTCAAAGTCCACCAATGGTGAGATATAGGGATTTTAATAAATTCATCTCTGACGTAAGGACTATCTTTGGTTGACATTTTGTAATCCTGCTAACAGACAAATAGGTGGAGGTTAGGTTTCTTTTGCTATTAAAGCTTATCTCGAGCCGTTTGGGGACCAACCCATGGTGATATCAAAGGACCCCTATTCTGTCCAACTTTAATGGAAAATCTGCTTCAGAAATTAAGCCATTATCAACAAACTAGCCTGAGAACAAACAAAAAATAGATGTTTTGGTTGTTGTTGAAGTCAAACTCCAAGTGCCTCCTTTGCATCAACATCGTACACATATCGTAAAAAACGGCGGCTTTCAGCTGTAAGATCACTAAGGCTGCTTTACACCGGTTTAGTCGTGGACTTGGTCCAAATGGGTGGAGAACAGCTGATCATTTTATCACCTTGGTTTGGTTTGTTTACGTTTAGTTCACAACTTCTGATCCGCTCCAGAGAGAACTCAGAAACTTCTTCCTTCTCCATTTGTTCTCTTCCAACATTCAACAATGGAGCAGCAACAAGTTGCTGGGATTTTGGTGATTTTAAAGCCCTGGTTTGTGCCGTGGCCGGT
This sequence comes from Gouania willdenowi, assembly GCF_900634775.1. NCBI lineage: Eukaryota > Metazoa > Chordata > Actinopteri > Blenniiformes > Gobiesocidae > Gouania > Gouania willdenowi. The sequence goes on along the minus strand of NC_041058.1, from coordinate 2,383,774 downwards.
TGTCCTGATCACCCACAATGCCGTGCACTCTACGTCATCGTTGATTCTCCCCGTGTTTGATTCGTTTTAAGCGCGGTTGCGTTCACGACGCTCCTAATCTCTCCTTCGATTGGAAACGCTCTGAAACCGACCGCAAACAATCGCTCTAGAATTCTCCTGTTTGATCTGCTCTAGACTTTGTTTGCGTGTTCACACCGTGTTAAGGTGCATTATAAATGCATTATAAATGCACCTTAACTGTTATACACTCGTGAAGATTTAGAATTCTCAAATTTCTCCCACAGTCCAAAAACAAGGGTTAGCTTGATAATGCAGATAATGTCTGATATCGTTATGTATGTGTGTTAGCCTTAAAATAAGTAGGTCTGTCTTTTGTTTCAGCGCTCAAGGCTGAAGGATGAATAATTAATGGAAATAAATATAGACATATTGACATTTATAATGAAAACCATCTATTGCGCAAAGACATTGTTTAGTCAGTTAATACCACACATGTCTCTGAATAGTTCTTGAATAGCATGTGAAACACCAACTATTCCACGTGTGAGGCTCTGAAGTCTGCCTTCCTCCCGTCATCGAGGCACCACAGTGTGAATTTTGTGCTCGTGTGTGAATATCACTTACAGTCACACTGAATCTCTGACGAACGGAGTTTCCGTCCTCGAAGGACGCTGAAGCGGCTATTTGGCCACATAATTGTCATCCGTGTGCGTAATTGGCGAGATGAAAGAGAGAGAGGAGTGCGTTTGTGCTCGATTGGCACAGCTGTTGGGTCGAGAACAGAAAACTGTTGTTACAGACAAACAAGAAAGACGAGCTTGAGTTTTCCAGAAGTGAATTCTGGGATTAGAAAGTTTAGCGTCGTACATCAAACGGGCGGCGTAAACAAATGTGCGGCTCATGGTTTTTTATGTGAAGTCCTGAACACACACAGTGATGTTTGCCAGCAGAGATTAAACATATGTTCCAGCCTCTGGCTCAGCGTCTTTAATGCAGCATTTTATGCATATTTTAAAGTGGTGGATGGAGGGTCTGAAGCATCGCTGCAAACAAAGTAAAAGCTGATACGTCTGATTATAACCAGAGATGTTCATTATGCAGATGGTAAACCTAGAGTTCAACTCACTCAGTGAATTTACACACAGCTTAAGAAAAGTGAATAAACAGCTTAGTATGGTAGTAACTGGATTTAGTTTTTTAATGCATGTAAACACATTAGCTCGGTTGGTCTCACTTCGGTCTCAAAAAAATCTGAAATTTCTACCAATAATTCCTTAATTATCCAATAGTCACACTGTACATTTTAGTTTGATTGGATGAATATTTTTGAGATATAGACAATTTAGTAAGGGGAGTATGTGTTGATGTCCTTGTTTTTCTTCCATTTCCAGCTTCTAATATCTACAAATATACATCACATAGGAAACTGAAATATGGTATAGTAATACAGCTCCACCCACTCTCTCAGATTATACAAAAAGTTCTGCTATACATCCTATCTGGTGGACATGCTAGCTCCTCAAAATTGGAAAAAAAATTGTCATGAACATGTTTGGGTCTTCAGTAAACAACTTAGCATATGCCTCAGCTCCCTGTACTATAACATAATGATGTAATATAATATAATATAGCTTAGAGCTATGTACATAGACTGTTCACATCACTATTGATTAGTCACATATATGCTTTGGTTCTTGGGTGACACGCTCGGGAAATCTGGTTTTCATTGGCCCATAACTTCATGTCGGAATGTAAGAAAAAATCTGATGTCTGTTTTAATGTATAGCATAAAGATTACTCATCAGAAAAACATTTATTTTTGAAAACATTAAATGTATTACAAACAAATTTCTCCTGTTCTACATTTTCTCTTTTTGGGCGTATTCAAAACACATTAATATATTTATATATCCATAATCATTATCATAACAGTAATTAAATGATGCATCAGACATCGCTGAAATGTCAGATTGAAATGTGTACACGCAACTATAGACAATATATATTCATTGAGTTTGTAGTGTAGAGTACGTTAGTGGTTTTCCTCCCAATGACTTCCTACTTATTTCCCCACTTCCTTATTGAACCGATGTCCTCTCGTTCACTCCCGTCTGGTTAATCTCAGACAGTTAACTTGATTTTATAAATTAGATTAAACCTTCTTTTTTTGGGAAATGTGATCGACTTCTTTCAGGAAGTTGTTAATTTAACATGAACAGTTCTCCGGTAGCAGGAATTACCCTGACTGTAAGGAGTCACATGGCTTTATGATGATAACTATGAAAAAGTAGTGAATGCATATAGTCTAATAAATGTAAATAATGGTAGTTTGAACTGGACAGTGGTGGAGTCGACCCCAGCTTTTAAAAGCAGCTATTTGGTCTTTGTTGTAGACTGTGTGTGAAATCTTGACGCGTTGCTAGGCTAGATTAATTTCCTGACATCCAAATTATTATTTTTTTGGAGGAATCACATACACACAAGGACACACATGTAGCAAAACTCCCCCTCTGTCATCACGATGTTTCACAGCTCATTTGTTTGAGTGTCTCAATAATAAAAAAAAAAGCAAGTGAGAATCTGCGAGATGAAAATCAAACGACAAACAAAGAGAAGAAAATGAAGAAAGAGAGAGAGTTTGGTCATAAAAACAAAAGGGAAAATGGGATATAATGGGAATAACATCCATATACATGATGTTTCTGAATTTGAAATGAGTTATACTTTGTGGTTACATGGAAATAGTAATTCCGAATTGAGGTTTACATGGAAAACAGGTTTATTCGCATTTATTCAGTTCCGTCTTTAGGTCTGGGGGGTTGGGAAGGGTTCTGATTGGACACAAAACAAACATTCTCTTTTTGACCACAACATATAAAGAATTATTTTCACTTTTTTTTTTTGATTGTGGAATGAACGTATACAAAATTGAGGAATTATTTAATTTGAAATTAAAACTGAATTAGGTGGCTCGGTTATTCCGATTTTAAGTTTAAATGCAAAGTCGGAGTTGGAGATTCTCTTGGGGGGGTGGGGGGGAAAGAAAATATAAAATTAAATATATACCTGTAGATCGTCTCGGGATTTGTGAAACCACAATGTGTGTAACATACAATTATGCAAAAATGATTAGTAACATACAGTAATTGATAATGTTGACTTCAAACATTTGCTTCGACGCGTTGTTTCATGTTGTGAATTCATTCATGGTAAAAGCATCGCTTTCTGCTTCATTTTTGCTGCAGTTCCATACGTGAACTGCTGGGTGCAGTGTCGCTCCAACATTTACGCTGTGAAGAAGAATTGCGCAACTGAAGAAGAACCAACCTAAAGTCGTAAAAGTTTGTGACCATTTCACTGAAAACTTATACTGAACACCTGAGGTAGAACGAACATCTGTGACATCAAACTAACAGTAGCTGTTTCCATTACAGATTTTTGCAAAATAAAAGCGATATTTCTAAAATTTCAACAAAGTATAATTGCGCTTTGAACGTGTTTCCATCCGAGGTTGTTTTGGCGCTCGTGAGACTTCTCTGCAGGAAGACGGACTGTGTTTTATGGCACATAAAATATTTGTATATAATGTACATTATATTAGGAATTGTATTGTTTTTTTTAATGAATTTAGGAAAACTGTATTGAAAACTTTTGGCCACTACGGGTTACTTCCCCCTGCCCCCTGCCAACTCTGTGTAAGTTTATATTGCCATTTTTATTTGGAATTCGGTATTCACAAGCTCATTTTTAATCTTTTTAAAGATGATTTATTTTATATTCCGAATTAAAGCCCTCATGTAAACATAGCCATTGTCCCAGAGTCTCCGATCTTTGTCTCTTCCTCCTCCTCGTATCTCTTTCTCGGTCGACCTCTCATCTTTCACGTCATTTCATCATCTGCCATACAGTGGAGACGAGGCGGAGTCAAAAATCACTTACAGACTGTTTTCTGTTTCTCGCTCAGACCGCACAGGGCCTCGCTCGCTGTGGTTGACTTTCACAGATAGATTACCCTGCCGATCCCAAATGATCTCACGCGGAAACTCAAAACAAACGCTCCGAGACACACAACCACAATCGCAGGGACACACAAACACAACAAGTGGTTACAAAACGACTGTGAGGAGATGCTGAATAAATGCAGAAGCATGAACAATAGGCCCAGAGTGACCCCAAATCACAGCAAAGAGACACGAGAGGACTGCAGGGGGGGGGGGCAAATGACTGCGGCAAGACTCAAGTGACAACAAAAACCAGTAAAACAAAAGAGAAAAAGGCTGAAGGGGGACCTAGGAACGCTACAAAGAGTTTCTAAATTATGGCAAACATCATCACACACAGAAGAAGAAGGAAAACATGGCAACAAAAAACAGGAGCCAAATGTGCAAAAAACACACAAGAGACATGGTAACAATTCCCCAACAAAATGAGCAAAAAACACTCAAATAACAAAGAAAAGACATCACCAAACCTTCTGAGAGGCAGAAAGAGACACTCGGTGACTGCAGGAATGTGCAACAAGGGTGTAGCACGAGCAGAATTACCAGCAAAAGACTGAATGATTAAAGTGAGATGCAGAGAAAATAAGAAGCAACCAAGAAACGTGCAGCAGAAGGTTAGAAAGTCACAGATTAGAGACGTGAGGAAGATTAAAACTAAACACTACAGATTTAACAACGTGTAGAGAAACACAAGCATATAAACATAAATGCACATAAAGTAAGAACTAAAAAAAAAGGCAACAAACAGAGCCTGTAAACATAAAAATATCATCATGTGACGACTGCAGAGACGACGTGAAGTGGCAAAAAAGACTGATTCACTAAGATCCCAAATAAATGAAATTAAAGCAAGTAATAGAAAGCAAGTTCACGCAGATCAGAACAGGTACAAAGTGGTGAAATGAGTGACTCCAGTGGAAACGTCCCACGAAAAAAACCTGCCGTACAAAATTCAAAGGTTCACAAAATAAAATCAAGAAAAGAAGTTTGAGACGGATCACAGTGACAACAGGAGATGCTACTCAAAGCTGCATAACAGTTAGAGACCACACAGTGAGGCAGTCTGTGGGAAAGTAAACGCTGTGGGGAAAACGAGAAGAACAGCAGCTTTCAGGTATTAGTGTGAGCACAAAAACCTTTAGGAAATCAGGTCCAAAAACCAACTCAGAGAATCAAACTAGCTGTGGAAAATGAATACATTTAAATACTAGATACTGTATGTCACATAACATTAAGGTAGAGATGTGTTATTATTGGCCAATATTTGCCATAAAATGTAATATCGGTCCACATCGGAATTGAGAAATCACATTAAACATGAATATGGCCTTTTCTCTATTACTAAAGTTGAATAAGTATCGTTTTTTGCACAGATTATGTCTATTTGTGGAGTAAATTCATTAAAAGTAGATTTAACCCTTTCATTTTTATGGAGTTGCATATATTCAGGGCTTTAAATGAACTTTTTAGATCAGCAGCCAACTGATTATTTAATATATTTACAGTTCATATACTGTACAAGTCAACACATTGCATATTTAATTTCACGTTTACATTTTATTTTCATTACTTAGTGTATATTTGTGGTGCTTGTGATTGGTGGACACTAATCTCACTGTAACTGTGTCCATCCTGCTGCTCTTTAGGAATGTCCTCACTTTGTTCTTCTTCTTCTTCTTCTTCTTCTTCTTCCCCGTACGTGTCACGAGGGCACCAGGGGGCCCCGGGGGCCCCGAGGGTCACATTTTTTCAAATGATTACTCCTTTGTTAGTTCTCGTTAAAAAGGAATGCAGTTTGTTATGAATACTCCATGAATGAATATGATGAGACGCTCAGAGCCCTTTTTTTTAAATGATCAATTCAAAATTTATGCAAACAAATCAATTCAACATAAATTACGATAATGATTCACACAATCTGATCAGGGGCCCACCCCCCCCTTTTTTTGGCAATTTCTATTAAAGTTGTTTTTTTTATTTATTTGTGAGTCAAATATTGCTACAGTTGGTGGCACAGAATCATTGACACATACCAATATATGAATGTGGCTCATTACTCTGTATGTGCCACGGGGGTGCCAGGGGCCCATTTGACTAAATTCTCGGGAACGTGGTCCGTGCTATTTGGCGTGAAGACGTTCCACGTGCCCACCGTAGTCCATTTCTTACATCCATCTCTGTTCTGAGTTGTTTCCAGGTTTGTTGCCGCTGTCGGCACTAATCTCACGAGAACTGCCACCCAGACCATTTCAGTTGGAAGTTCTCACGAGTGGCAGCGTTCAGTTTAGAGAGGCAGAGGAATGTTTTTATTTATGAATCTATTCATTATTACTACATGAAAATATGGGATTTTTACGGGAAAATACTGATACGGGACGATGGCGAGAAAGAGGGATAAAATACTGGAGTTTCTCGTAGTAGAGACCCCCCCAGACATCACAGTCAAGTCTTCCACCTAATGACCATTGTCACATATATCAACACACACACACATCTCTCAGCTTATTGAAAATGAATAGAATGGTTCTCTAAACTCCTCCACAGAATTCCACTTCAGCTTTAAAGCTGGTCTTGATTAGGCCTCAGACGGCCTCTTTATTAGACTCCTCTTATTGAAACAGGATCAAATGAGTGCCTTTTATAATCATTCCATCTGAATTATTAAAAAGCCGTGAAGAAGAAGAAAAAAAATGCAAATAGAAAATAAAGGAATGAAGTGGTGGTGGTTCAGAGGAGAAACGGTTGATCCCAGATCAGAACTCTTTCTTCTTCGTCTCCCGCTGACCCTCGTCTTTTCTCCTCCTCCTTCCTCCCTCATTACAACATGCTCTAATTAGCCCGTCAGATCTGGCAACCGGACTTCAAAGGAGAGGATGGAGAGATCCAGACTGGGATGGTTTCCTCTTCACTTGTTCTTCCTTCAATGGTTGATCAAGTCAAACAGCTCATTTCATCTTTTTACTACTGTATGTATGTCAGGATTGATGGAGCTAAAGTTAATCAGTTTACTTAATGAACAAGACAGGAAACACCCAGGGAAAGTCTCCAGTTCACGCTCATTAGAACAAACTCCACTCGTTGGTCTACCAGGGCTACGGTGAGAACGAGTCTAATCGAGTGGGAAAAGTGGCAGTTTTTCATACAAAAACATTCATATAAATGAAATACATTTGATTTGTTAAAACCAGACCTTTTTCTACAGTTTCTATGAAAAATCCAAAGACGACAACAAAAATACACAAAAACCTTTGTTCTTTTCTCTGTTATTTCTCAGACTGGTAATTATTCTAAATGTTTCTAAATGAGCAACTATTGATTATCACCAGTGATCATTTTGACAGCAAATTATTGTCTACTGTCAATTACATTACATTTTATTAGATTTTAGTTGAATAAAAAATAAAGCATGAGTTTATGCATTTTTTAAACATTTAATTCACATTGATCGACCTGATATTCTGTGGCATTATTGATCATTTTGATCGTTTCTAGACTAGTTTTCTGTGTGCTTGCATGTTTTTGTTAATATTTAATGTCTTCTGTGTATTTTTGGAGTCATTTTGTGTTTCTAGAGTTGTTTTATGTGTTTTTGCATATTTTTATTGAAGTGTAATGTCTTTTTTATTATCATTCTGTTTGTTTTTAGAAACATTTTGAGTGTTTCTGGACTTGTTTTGTGTTTTTGTTGTTTAGTCTTTTTATTTACAATTGTTTGGTGAATTTTTGGAGTCATTTTGTGTATTATTATTGTTGTTTTTTTTGTGTTTTTAGAATCATTTTGTGTGTTTCTGGAGTTCTTCATGTGTTTTTGTTGATGTTTGGAGTTGTTTTGTGTATTTGTGGTTGATGTGTAGTGTCGTTTATTATAGTTTTGTGTATTTACGGAGTCATTTCGTGTATAGTTGTGGTTTTTAGTGTTTCTGAAATTGTTTTGTGTAGTTTTGTGTGTTTTTAGAGTCATTTTGAGTGTTTCTGAAGTTGTTTTATGTGTTTATCTGTGTTTTTGATTATGTTTAGTGTCTGTTATTGTCGATTTGTGTATTTTCAGAGTCACTTTGTGTATCGTTGTTGTTTTGTTAGTTTTTAGAATCATTTTGAGGTTTTTTTCTGACTTGTTTTATGTTTTTGTTGATGTTTAGTGTTAATTTACTATCATTTTATGTAGTTTGGGTTCATTTTGTGTGTTTTTAAAGGCATTGTGTGTAGTCATTCCTTCCAAAAGTTGTCTTTTATTGTTGTTACATTGAAGTTGACGCTTTAAACCTCATCAAACCAGTGTGAGTTACGTGAATGAAGCACTTCCTTAAGTAGTCACTACGTCAAAGTGATTTTTATTGCATCTGCAGCTTCTAAATTGTTCTTACGAGAAAAGTCTCACTCACACATAGTTGTATAGTTGGAGTTTATTCCACTCAATAGTTTAGAGTATCTATCCACCCTTAAAGCAGAAAAACTGGACAATAAGCCATGATTTCATGTAGATTCTCATTCAGACTTAAATCCATTGATAATTGTGCATCATCCACACATTCGTAAACCAAACATATTGTTAGAAACATGTTCCCGTCTCCTGCTGGTGGCTTTGGTCTGGAGGTGTCTCTGCTATGAGAAACCATATGTTGAAGTCCATTGTGTGTGTTCCAGCTCCGCCCACACACACACACACACACACACACACACACACAAAGCTGTGCTTAACGCTAACAGCTCTGTTTTATTCTGGCTCTCAACGTGAACGACGTGAGAATCCAGGCTTTGTTTGTCAGAATATTCACTGGATTTTTAGAAGAAGAAGAAGAAGAAGAAGAAGAAGAAGAAGAAGAAGAAGAAGAAGAAGAAGAAGAAGAAGAAGAAGAAGAAGAAGAAGAAGAAGAAATGATTCTTAAAACTAATTCAACGGCTAATGCGTTGGGATGTGTTTGCACAGCCGCGACTCGTCTAATCGTCTGTATTATCCTCGCCCTGTGCTCCGCTCTGCACTTTTCTTCTTCTTCTTCTTTTTCTGCCTTTTTCTATTAAGTTCCTCCACTTCGCTGTTGTCAGGGTTGCTTTTGCTTGTGATGCTGCGACTCAGTAAAGCAGCTAAAAGGATTTGATTCCTCGCCGGCTTCCCACAAAACAACAAAACCACTTATTCTTTCTTTTTTTAAACGTTTCCCACACGGCGGCGTTTAAGCTAAAACAACTCCATGTTTTTCTCCAAGCAGTGAAACAGGAAGGAAGTCACCTCCAACATTAGTTTGTTTTACAGATGTGCACCAAGCAACAATTACAAAAACAAATTGAATTTGACTCTGAAAGCTTTCCTATTTGAAGACACTTTATGAACAGGCTGATGTTTACAGATGTGGCCTCAGTTCACCCCCACATCACAGACTCAGCTTCATCCTCCAGCTCAGAAAACACAAAAGCTTTCTACACTTAATCTGAAATGTTGCCTTTTTGTTCCCCTGAATGTTCTGAGGATGCGAGCATTGGGTGAGTAGAAGAAGAGAAGTGTACTGGTGTAAAGGCGTAGTGTGTAATGATGGTGTAGCATCCATGGTGGAGACTTCCCATCATGCCTCATGTTTGAAACAGTCGTGAACATTGTTCTGTGTTACGTTGGTTCTAATAATGCAAATATTTAAATCAGTGCACGTCTGTAATAATGACACATGTAACATTAATTTAAATCAGAGATGAGCAACTTTCATCACAGAGAAAGCAAAAAGGGTCACATGATCAACATTCAATTAGAATAAAGACCAATCTGTGCATTTAGTGAGCTTTAGTGGTCAAAGTGTGTGTTTTCTGAGTCATTTTGTGTGTTTTTGTTGTTGTTTTGTGTATTTCTAGAGTCATTTTGTGTATTTTTAGAGTCATTTTGTGTATTTCTAGAGTCATTTTGTGTATTTTTAGAGTCATTTTGTGTATTGTTGTGGTTCCTTGTGTCATTTTGAGTCTTTCTTTAGTTGTTTTAGGTGTTTTTGTTGATGTTTGGTGTCTTGTAGTAGCATTTTGTGTATTTTTGGAGTCATTTTGTGTATTGTAGTTGTTTTGTGTGTTTTTTCTGCCATTTTTGAGTTTGTTGGTTATGTTAAGTGTTTCATTGGTCATTGTTTTTGTATTTTTGCTGTTATTTTTTGTGTTTTTGGAGTAATATTGTGTATATTTACTATTTTGTACATTTTTCTGCCATTCTGTGTTTCTCGGTTGATGTTTAGTGTTATTAGTCATTTTGTGTGTTTTTGGATTCATGTTTTGTGTCTTTGTCGTCATATTTTGTGTTTTTGGAGTCATTGTGTGTGTGTTATTGTTGTTTTGTGTGTTTTTAGACTCATTTTGTGCATTTCTGAAGTTGTTTTATGTGTTTTTTTTATCATTTCATGTATTTTCTGGGTTCTTTTTGTGTGTTTTTAAAGGCATTGTGTGTTGTGATTCCTTCCAAGAAATGTTCTTTTTTGTGTCGTTACGCTACATGATGGATGCCTTTAACCTCATTAAACCAGTGTGAGTTACGTGAATGAAGCACTTCCTTAAGTAATCACTACGTCACATGCGCTTAGAGTGATTTTTATCACATCTGCTGTTTCTAAATCATTCCTACTATCTTTTTGATGAGCTGACATTGCAGCTTGGGGGGGGGGGGGGGGGTTCTGCTGTGTGGTCCTGTTGTAGATCTCGCTTCAATAAACTATGACACAAACTTAAATTGGAGCTAACCTTCATCGACGGTTAAGACGAGGCTTCATTGACTTGCTGGTAATTTTTGCTGCTGCAGGTAAATCTCTGGTGCGTCTCTGCATTTACATATGATCATAAGTCACAGTCGACAGCAGCTGCAGCTCTGCACGAACCCAGAGAAAACTAGTCCTGTGTGTGTGTGTGTGTGTGTGTGTGTGTGTGTGTGTGTGTTCATATGACTTGCATGAGTGTGATTTGTGAGTGTGTCTGTGTGTTAATTGAAGGGCTGTTGTCTTGAAAGTTCATCCATTTGTCTCCATCTGGCTCTCTGGCTGCAACTACCACTACTACACACACACACACACACACACACACACACACACACACACACAGTACACTCGCCTGTGTTCCTGCACTTTGCCAAGGTCTCCATTTGCTGCACTTGAACACAATATTTCCCATCAAAGCTGCCACTCTAAAGCATTATTTTTTTTTGGTTTATTCTGCGTCTTAAATGTGATTTGATGACATTTCCTCAGCATTCCTGTCGATGAAAGCTTTCACATCGTACTGTAAAGTGGACGAGGACGCCGTTGTTTCTCATTAACATAAAAATGCAGAGGTGATGCTGAGCCCCAGCGTTAAAAAAACACGACACAATTACCTCTGTCTGTAATCCAGCGTTATAAATAAAGCCTCCGTGTGAAGACTAATGCCTGCGCTGAAGCTCAGAGAAGTGGTCACCCCCCAAATGCACAAAATGTATCCTTGAAACACATAAAATGACATAAAAATAGACAAAACCACAGCATGAATACACAAAACAACCATAAAAACACCCAAAAATGATCAATAACACACTATACATCAACAAAGAAACACAGACGGGCAGAAAAATATATAAAACATTAGTACATTTATAAAAAATGACTCCAAAATTACACAAAATGACTGAAAAATACACAAAACCACAGCAAAAATATATGAAAATGACCAATAACAAACAAAACATCAACCAAGAATCATAGCATGGCAGAAAAATGTACAAAACAATAGTAAATATACACAAAATGACTCCAAAAACAGAAAAAAATGTCAACAAAAATACACATGATTCCAAAACCACACAAAAATACACAACATGACTAAAAGAAACCACACAAAATGACTCAAAAAAACTAAAATTATCAATAACATACAATAAACACAAACCAAAAACCACAAGTTGGCAGAAAAGTACACAATACCACAGCAAAAACACACAACTATGGATAATACACACTAAACGGCAAATAAAATACACAGAATAGCAGAAAAACATACAAAACAACAATAAATATACACCAAATGGGTCCAAGACACACAAAATGACAATGAAAATAAACCACATGACTCCAAAACCACAGAAAATAATGCATAAAAAAACACAAAATGACAGAAAAGTACACAAAACCACATCAAAAAGACAAAACAATGACTAATAACGCACTGAACACTAACTGAAATATACAGGATGGCAGAAAAACATACAAAACAACAATAAATACACGCAAAATGGCTCCGACACACAAAATTACGACAAAAATATACAATGTGAGTCCAAAAACACACAAAATGACAGAAAAGTACACAAGATGCACAGCAAAAAGACAAAACAATGACTAATAACGCACTGAACACCAACTAAAATACACAGAATGCCAGAAAAACATACATAACAACAATAAATACACACAAAATGACAGAAAAATACACAAGACCACAGCAAACACACACAAAACAACAACAAAAACACACAACAATGACTAATAACACACTGAGCACCAACTAAATTACACAGAAAGGCAGGAAAACATACAAAACAACAATATCTGTGCGTAAAATGACTCCAAAAACAAGTAAAACCTTTCCTGTATTAATGCTCAATCCTCCTGTGGTGTGTGTGTGTGTGTCAGTGTGTGTGTGTGTGTGTGTGTGTGTGTGTGTGTGTGTAACATGAGCAGTGTTGATTCATAGGATTAGACTGTTTGTCCAGAATGTGAGTCGTGCTCATGAAATAACATGGCAAACACTTCAGAGTGATGCAATATTCATTTCAATGTGCCCGACTCGTTTTCATCACGCTGCAGCTGATTGGCTGAGACGTCCCTAATATAACGCAACCCAACCACATGGAAGACTTTTTAAGTGTTTTATACGTCTTTGAATTTTAGATCATGAAATATTATTGTTACAACTCTGTGAGAGAAACACGTCGTCCTCTGAAGGGTTAAAATCTGCCTGATTACGTCTAATAAACATACGGATCAATGCACGTCATGTGGACAATTTTAACTTTTTACATCTTTTTTTTTTTTGAGCAAATGTCCTTCTATTTATTGATCTATGAGGCGTACACTACGTACGTCTTTATGGGTCATTTCAACAAACTTTGAGGACATTCCACATACTTCGGTTTCAAAAATATCTTAAATTTTGAGAAACTAAAAAACAATAAATAATTATAAGACACAAAGGCCTCATTTAAAGGATTTTCAATATTCACGAATGGTGAAATAACCAAAAGTTGGGTCTAAATTAAAGATGAAGAAAGATTGTTTTATATCCAAAGAAAGAGTAACTTTTATACTATAAATTAAAACTGATTTGTTTTGGGCCAATGAAAATAGTTTTAAAAAGTGTTTTTATAGATTTCCAGAGTGTGTCACCCTAGAACCAAAACATACTGTATCTGTGACTAATCATTAGTGATGTGAACAGTCTATGTTCATAGCTCTAAGATGATCACATTACAGGGAGCTGAGACATATGCTAAGTAGTTTACTGAAGACCCAAACATGTTCACGACAAACTTATTTTGAGAAGCTGGTATGTCCAGCAGAAAAGATGTATAGCAGATTATTTTTCTATATTCTGAGAGAGTGGGTGGAGCTACATTACTACGTATACCACATTTATTTTTCCTATGTGATGTAGAAAATGGAAGAAAAATAAGAACGCGTGGAAATCAACACAAACCCCCCCCCCTCACTAAATTGTCCATATCGCAATACGTATTAATCCGATCAAACTGAAAATTTACAGAAAAAAAATTCTGAATTTTTGAGACCAAAAAACGAAAAACGCTTTGTTTTTAAAATTCAAGCTTTTTTGCTTCGGTACAGAAACCGAAAAAATGGAAAACGAACACCTTTATTCGCTTTCACTGGATTTGTAACAATTCACTCAACTCCTGATACGATTTGATTCACGATACTGGGTTCACGATACGATTCTCTCACCATTTATTTTACAAAATGGGACTGTAGACAAATGATGACTGAAAAATATTCCTTTAGTTTTAGAAATTCTGTATTATTTCCTTTTATTTTTCATTGTCAAAAAAAATCCCTTGAAAACTATTCAAAACAATACAATTTAACTAAAAATAAATCTTGAATTAAATAAATAAATGAATAATACAAATGAAGAAGAAGCCAGAACACACACACACACACATATATATATGTGTGTGTGCTCTTAAGCAGATTTAAAGAAAGTGTTGTTTAAAATATGGAGGCAAACTCCTCAAACTGGACCTTGTTTGTAAAAGCATTAATACTAAACTATAATTTACTTTGTGTATAGTTTTATCATCCTGCTACAGCAGATGAAAACTTTTTTAACTTATTATTTTTTACCTACTGGTTTTAGCAACAACACTTTTTAGCCTAATAAAGGCTAGATAGAGACAGAAATATTAGTTTTCCATATTAGCATGCTAATGCTGCTACAGAGGGTATATACAGTATATGTATGTATTATATACATATTAGTTTATCAGTGAGGTACAGTGACATACATGTGTAAATAATAACAACACTGAGATCAGCGCCCTGCGTAGCACCTCTGTCACCACCATCTAACGGGTGACTGTGGATGATTATGTAAAGTGCTTTGGGACTGCTTAGGTGTTAAAGAAGAGTGGTGAATAAATCACCTCCTTTTTACCGTATGTGGGCTCATAATTAACTACTGTACTGTAGCTGCACAGGACGAATGAAAGCATGTTAGCACTTTCCAATAAGGTTGCTACGGCTAATCCAAAGTGACATTAACTGTACTTTTTGGCCTTTTTAACCAATATATTGATTCATGTTACAGAGCGCACGTGTCAAACTCAAGTCTGGACCCTTAGAACAGTCCTTCTCAACCTTTTCAGCCCCAAACCCCCAAAATAAAGGTTCCAGAGACCAGGGACCCCCACTGTACCACATGTATTTATTTATCTGAATAATATCCACTGTTATCCAGGAAGTATTTGCTCCATAGTATTTATTCATCTTAAAGAAAGAAATCCTTGTTTTAATCAGAAATAAAATGGGTTCAAAGTGACCAAAAATGGTGTAAAAGGTGGTGAAATGGGATTTTAAAAACCACAGAAATTGGTTAAAAGTTGCAAATTAGAGTGGGTAAAAATAGACAGAAAAAGTGGTATAAAAAGGGTTCAAAGTGTAAATATTGGAACAATTTGTTTAAACTGGCAAATAATGGGCATGACCAATCGTGAATGTGGTTAAATTGGCAAAAAAATAAGCATGAAATATAGTCAAAAGCGGTTAGAAGAGACAATAATGGGTCAACATATGTGACATTAGGTTAAAAAAAGGTGGAAAGGGTTTATAAGTGCTGAAAATGTCTTGACATTGGAAACAATGGAATGGAATTTAAAGGAAAAGTAGCAAAAATGCATTAAAAGGAGCAAAAATATGGCAAGAAAAACTGATGGACATAAGTTAAAATATGGCAAGTTTGGTCATGTTGCCTAAAAAAGGCAAAAATGGGTTTGAAATATTCTTAAATTCTTGAAGGCATCTGCTGACCCCCTCCCAGTGTCTCACAGCCCTAAATGGGGTCCTGACCCAAAGGCTGAGAACCCCTGCCTTCGAGCATTCAACTTGGGCCACAATAGAACGTCACAATGAGTAAGAAAACATCACTCATTTTGTAAATTACAAAATAAATCATTCATAGAAATCACTGCAGCCCAATGAGAAATTTCCACAAAATTTCCTTAAACTAAAATAAATATTTGTCACAAAATCAAGCAATTTAAATAAGTATACTGCAGGTACTGATCAGTCACTTATTGTATGTTTAATATAGTCAGCACCCTATATACTTTATTCATCATTTATAAGTGGAAAAGCAAATTTACAGTGTGCTAGTTGAATAATTAAGGAAATTTTGGTTTAAAAAAAATCTGAATATGCATTTATTTAAATGAGTGCAGTGCCCGTAAGAAGTATGTGTTGCTATAGAAAAATGGGAGGTTAAGTAACTTTTTCATGGATGGTTTACATTGGAGCTTTAAATCCTCTTTAAACTGATCATGTAAACACTTAATTCCCGATGCACATTTAATTCTGAATTACACCCGCGCGGACGTCACCCCAGACCCAGGCCACCGCGGCGCCTCCACCCGGGACAGGCTGCCACCGGCCGGACACCGTCGGCCCTTTGCCCCCGCTGACCACAGAGTGATTGGCTCTGGTGCCTCTAACCAGGCCAACTGTGCCGCGTCATCAAAGCCAGCAAAGGATTGATCCACAGTGATGATGTCATCAATTTGATAAAATTATCCGCTCCTGATGGACAATTTCATGAAATAATTTATGAACGGTATCATTGCAGTCCAAACAAATCCGATGCTGCACACCCTTGAACCAAGCAGCAGCCATGTTGAAAGTCTCATGACAGTCTGATCATGATCCGCAGAGATATTTGAGGAACATCCACACAGAGAGACAGACAGACAGACAGACAGACAGACAGACAGAGATTTGTTGCTTTATAGATAGAAGATGACATGGAATGACCCAATATTCATCGTGTTTCAGGGCTTGACTTTTATGGTAACTGTTCATCTGCGTATCCTTATAGTTCCTGAAGCTACGAGGCCTTTAGTGTGTCGTACTGTGTGTGGATGGATGTGGATCAGAGGGGATTCACGGCCCTTTAAAGCGACGACAGCACTGAAACCACCTCTAACCCCATTTAACCACCGCCGCACTACGTCTAATTTTCTGCTTCTGTTGCCAAAAGTCAACCTGCAGCCGTCAGCACGGCGCGGCGTGGAGACCTTTTAGAGAAACTTGGCCCGCAGGTAGAATATTGATCTTCTGTCTCATCCATCTTAAGGGTGTATAATTCAAAAAGAGCCGCATGCAGAGTTTATTAATGGGATTCACAGGAGACGCATTTGACATGAACACCCACGTATAGAAACACTTAAAGGCTAGAAGAAGGAGCAGCGCCATATAGAGCCGGGACATGTGTGGCGCCCTGCTCCAGGCTTCCAGAGGCTGTAATCTAAAGAATAAACTGTTGATGAACTGCCCGACACGTCCACACTCGTATGGATTTCCTGCAGCCTGCAGCGTGACCGCCAATAACGATTTAGGATTGGAGCTGCAGGCGCTGGATTCTGAGCAGGTTAGAGCTGCTTGTAGTATCACAGCCTCGTATTTAACCCCCAGACACACACACACACACACACACACACACGTACGCACACAGCCTTAGTTTCACTCACTAACAGCCATCCTCTCATTTAATAAAGTGACTGCTTGTTGAACCTGAACTCTCTCGTTGCATTCTGGGAGCCCTAAAGCCTGGCTGTGATGCAAACACGCACACACACACACACACACACACACACACACACACACACACACATTCTAGGAGCGTATACGCAAGTCAGTGTATTGGGTATTCATACACACAAACACACAGGCTTGGTGAGGATTAGAGCACACACGTGCGTGCACACAAACACGTATGCAAACACACAAACACATGCACACACACAAACACTCACGTGCGTAGGGCACACATAAAAACAAACACTGCAGATACCAACTAATACTGACAGAGACGTAAACAGATGCTTGTTATATACGCACATTCTCTTTATGCCTCCTCACACACACACACGTGCACACACGCACCGGTGCGCACACACACACACATACACAAGGTTTCTCATTATAATGCATAGCAGTAGTGGTTGCATTGATTTCCACTCTGTCTTAAACTAGGCCCACACAGTGTGTGTGTGTGTGTGTGTGTGTGTGTGTGTGTGTGTGTGTGTGTGTGTGTGTGTGTGTGTGTGTGTGTGTGTGTGTGTGTGTGTGTGTGTGTGGGTGTGTGTGTGTGTGTGTGTGTGTGTGTGTGTGTGTGTGTGTGTGTGTGTGTGAGTGTGTGTGTGTGTGTGTGTGTGTGTGTGTGTGTGTGTGTGTGCTTCTTAAAGGGATCCTCCACTGTTTTTACAAATGTGGCCAAAAACCTCTGAAATGTTCTTATTTGAAGAATTATGCTTTATTTTGCTCCATATTCACTAAAAATGTGACTACTTCACAGTTTTAGAGCCTGTGTTCCTCCATCTTGAAATCATGTGATTGATGATGTCACACACCCCCACTGCCTGTAAACATCCATTGTTTTCTATTGGAGTGAAACATTCAGCCTGATTTTTAGATCATTTTGCAACATTTTTAGTCAAAACAACTTGTGCAGCTTTTGGTTGATATAAATAATCAGGAAAAGTCAAAGATGTCGATGTAACAGTTGTGACCCGAATAGATCTGTGACCGCAGGGGGCGACAGTTCCAACTCTGTGGTTTGGTAGTAGACGATGAAGCAGAGAAGGAGAGCTCTCCTCAGGGACCTTTATTCCTCCCTTAAACAGTGCGCTGACACGCTCTGGTGGCTGAAGTTAGAGAATAAATTGGGCTGATGAAGACACACACACCCTGAGAATAGAAGTCATTTTGGTTGGGGGTCCCACAGTTTAACGGAGAATAAAGGTCCGTTAGGAGAGCACAGCTGTTTTAATTCTCTTTCAGTAAACAAAAGAGCTTTACATCAATATCTTTAACTTTTAATGATTATTTAAATCAACCAAAAGCAGCACAAGTTGTCATTTTTGACTGAAAAAGCTTTTTAAATGATCTAAAAATCAGGCTGAATGTTTCACTCCAATAGAAAATAATGGGATGTTTACAGGCAGTGGGGCCTTGTGACATCATCAGTCAAGATGGAGGAACACGGGCTCTAAAACTGTGAAGTAGTCCCATTTTTTAAAAGTTAATAAACACAAATCTAGTGCATTATAATGTGTTTTCAAAAGATTTTAGGCCACATTTGTAATGGCTCACAGATTTTTCACTCTTTCTTTCTCTCGCCCTCCCTCTCTAACACCACACACACACATTTACACACATTGACACACTCCCTCTCTCTCACCTCCTGTCTCTTTATTGCCGTTCACTCCATCAATCTCTGTCTTCCCATTCCCCCCATTCAAAAAAAAAACAGAAAAGTGTTGCTGAGGATTTTCTAAGCATTGGCCTGAAGGAGGAAAATGGAAATAAAAAAGAGTCGGTGTGAGATGAGATGAGATGAGATGAGATGAGATGAGATGAGACACAGAATGCAGGTGTGTCAACAATCAGACAAAGACGAGGACGTTTTTGGACAAAATCCAGTGAAGAAGAAGAAAACGAGGGTCCGAGCGTCTCATCTGGTTCTTCCAGATATCTAACAAACATTACCCCCCCCCCCCCCCCCCACACACACACACACCCCACCCCGAGCAGCTGGAAGCTCCCGCCGCTCTTTTTCTCCAGTTGGAGCGGTTCCTCAGCCCTGGTCTCTCAGGCATTCCCGTTATATTATGGGATGTCTTAACCGCTGGCATAGCTCCATTCTAATTAACTAGCTCACAGCGTATATCTGGCTCCACAGACATTTAGCTAATGGTTTGCAGTAAGGCATGAGCGATCCACTACTGCAATTAGAAAGGTTTACTCACTTCCAAGCATCAGCTACCTGCAACATAAGTCATTTAAGGCTAATCCCACACCAGTGATTCTAGTCTCTTCTTCTTCACACAGATGGTAACATTAGCATCCCAATAAATCACTGTCAGATGAATATTTCTACTGAGGATAATACCTGCCACGCAGCAGGGGAGTATCCACGTTGTGCATTAGGAGGGTCAGATCACGGGTTCTCAATGGACAAACAATTTGGCGTGAAATACTGGCAGGGGGTCACCAGATGCCTTCAAGAAACTGAGTATTTTTGAACAATTTGAGCCCATTTTCTCTTATTTTTACCCTTTTTCTGCAACTGCACCAAACCTGCCATATTTTAACCGATTTTTATCACTTTTTATTGCCATATTTTTGCTCCTTTTAATGCATTTTTGCCACGTTACTTCCATTTCTGACACTTCTACGTCACATTTCAATGACTTTTCTGCACATTTTTTTTCCCACTTTCCAGACATGTTCAGCACTTATAAACTCCATTCACCACTTTTCCACCTAATGTCACATATGTTGACCCATTATTGTCACTTTAAACCCCTTTTCACCATATTTTATGCTTATTTTTGCCAATTGAACCACATCCACGATTTGTCATGCCCATTATTTGCCAGTTTAAACTCATTTTTCCTACTTTTTATATTACATTACCCCACATTTCTGCCACTTGTCAGACAACATTGACACTTTGAAGTTTGAACCGTTTTTACCACTTTTTCTTTACTTTAATTTGCAACATTTAACCAATTATTGTGGTTTTCCACTATTTTTGGTCACTTATAACCCATTTGATTTGAGATTAAAACAAAGATAACTGTATACTATGGTGCAAATAATAATAAACTTCCTGGATAACAGTGGATATGATTCAGGTAAATGAATAATTGGATTAGCTCAAGACTAGCATGTTCACACCAACTTGGGTGGAACAACCCATGTCCAGAGAAGCTAATAAATGCTAAAGCTGCTTGTCATCACAGTCGGAGAGAATCTGTTTTTTGATTCCAATCATTCAGTCGTGTTTTTCATCAAGATGTCTGAACGTCTTTTGACCTGAAAGGTCTTCATTTTTTGGTCTCCATCACAAACCTATCTGCGCTGTTGTGCAGGCACTTCTGAGAAACAATCAAAACAATACTTTAGTCACAGAGACCAACAGAAAAAAATATGTTTTTTTCTAAAATGTCAACTGGTCTGTAGCTCACGAAAACAAGATTGTTCCTGGAAAAGCCGTTTCATCCTTTCAGTAAGCCTCGAGGTGTTTTCAGCTTTAGCATTCGAAGGTACTCGTGCTCTGTGTTAGCGTTAGACGTGGCAGGGTGAGAGTAATGATTATCAGTAAGCTGTTTAGATGTAATCATTTCTTTATTTTATTGTTGTATCGTGCACTGAAGCACAAAGATGACTTTTCCTCTTTGGTGCGCGTATCAAATATGGGTGATTTATGCCCATTTTGGCATCTTTAATGCTACTGTGTTTGTGTATCTTTAATCTGTACCATCCACTCAACTGAACCCTGTGATCTATAATTTAATTGTTAGAACCTTTAACTTTTCTTTGGTTGTTCCATCCTCTAATCAACATTCAGGAGATCTTTTCTCTTTAATCATCTTAGCTACAGAATGTGCTGGCAACCTTAAGCTCCTGTGAAAAATGTTTGGCACTCATGGATGCTGACGTTGTCTTTGATTCTGTGCTGGACTCTTTGCTTTTTGGCTTGAAAAAGTGCTGAGAAAAGGACCGATGGGAGTTATGAGGCTGAGCCACACTGCAGCAAAACAATAAAACCAGGAGCCAAATTAGGAGAGCAAACTCCAGAGTCAAATATGGATTTTAGGGAGGCTTTTGCGTAGGTTTCCCTTTGATTTGTCCCACAAACCCTTTGTATGCCACTGGTTCCCAGCCTTTGTGTGTTGGCCACTAACCTTTTTGTCAAATCATACTAGGCTCCTATCTACATCACAATCTCTGAAATTGGTTAAAAGTTGCAAATTAGAGTGGCCAAAAACAGACCAAAAAAGTGGTAAAAAAGGATTCAAAGTGTCAATATTGGAACAATTAGTTTAAACTGGCAAATAATGGGCAAGACACATCGTGAATGTGGTTAAATTGGCAAAAAAATAAGCATGACATAAGGTGAAAAGAGGTTAAAAGTGACAATAATGGGTCAACATATGTGACAATAGGTGGAAAAAGTGGTGGAAATGGTTTATAAGTGCTGAACATGTCTTGAAAATGGAAAAAATGTGGCAGAAAAGGTATTGAAATGTGATTAAAAAAATAAAAAGTGGCAGAAGTGGGAGTGATGTAGCAAAATTACAGTAAAAAGAGTAAAAATATGGGCATAAAAAGTGATGAAAATAGGTTTGGTGTAGTTGCAGAAAAATGGTTAAAATAAGCAAAAATGGGCTCAAATTGTATTTTTTTTAAAAAAAATGAATAGTTGTTGTTCCTTGAAGGCATCTGGCGACCCCCTCCCCAAATGGGGTCCTGACCCCAAGGTTGAGAACCCATGGTCTACAGGACTCCACATCCCACAATGCAATGCACAAAACATTTCTAACAATGTCAATAAGCGAGTGTTTACAGTAAGATGAGTCTCAGGCCTCAACAAGATTTTAGGCCCCCAAGGCAAACCGGTGTGATGATGTTTATGTTTTCTGCTGTTCGCATTAGGAGTTGTATCAGTCTGATAATGACATTATTATCACACACACTCACACACACACACACACACACACACGCACACACACGCACACACACACACACACACACACACACACACACACACAGTTATAACCTTGGGTGCGTATTTATTAAAATGTGTTTTTTCTTCATGTTCACGTCGTCTCACATGTTCCTGACCTCATGTCGTTTCGCTCCTCATGGGTAAATTATACTGAACGGGGCTGAGTCTGACTGACAAATGCAAAGTACAACCTTGCTCGACCTATACCTCCATCCCTCTCGTCCCCCGTCTGCACCGGCTGGAACTAATTCTTCCCCCTCTCACCTAATCCCTATACATCTCTTTTTATTCCCTGGCCCTCCATCACTCATTTCCCCAGACCTCTCTCTCTCTTTCTCTCTCTCTCTCTCTCTCTCTCTCTCGCCTAGTCTCGTCTCGTCTCTTTCTCCCAGCGTCTCATCCATCTCCCGCCTCAACACTTCCCATTCCTCTGCCCTCTTCATATCTATCTTTTTACTGTGACTGGGCGATGGGAGGCAGAGCATTATTGAGAGAAGATGGGCTTCTCTGTCATGGCACACACACACACACACACACACACACTTAGCCATGTATGTGGGTTTGGTTTGTCACTGCTAAACCAGACGCTACAGTCTCAGATTAGGTTGTGATTTCACTTCATCTCAAACACTGTGTTGTGACGACTTCTAAAGGTTCTTATTGTGTCTCTGCACATGCAACCAAACCTGATAAATATAACAACAGATTGACTTGTGATCAACCTAAAGAAAGATAACCTGTACGTTACGCTAGTAGAAACATCTCGTGTGTTCTTTGTGAATGTAAAAAGGTTTTATTTAAAGTGATTTAGTCATTTTCTACTCTCAATAGCATTAATATAGGGACGAATAAAGGGATTGTGTGTTTTTGTTGTTGTTTTGTGTGTTTTTTTATTCATTTTGTATATATTTACTGTTGTTTTGGATGTTTTTCTGCCATTTTGTCTATTTTAGTTAGTGTTTAGTGCATTATTCATCATTGTTGAGTGTTTTTGTTGCTGTTTTGTCTATGTTTGCTGTGGTTTTGTGTATTTTTCAGTCACATTTTGTGTTACTGGAGTTGTGTTTTGCACTTGTGATGTCAATTTGTGTGTTGTTGGAGTCATTTTGCATATATTTTATGTTGATTTGTATATTTTTCTGCTATTCTGTGTTTTTGGGTTGGTATTTAGTGTGTTACTGGTCATTTTTCTGCAGTTTTGTTGTTGTTTTGTGTAATTTTGCT
The DNA here is from genome assembly GCF_900634775.1 of Gouania willdenowi. Taxonomy (NCBI): domain Eukaryota; kingdom Metazoa; phylum Chordata; class Actinopteri; order Blenniiformes; family Gobiesocidae; genus Gouania; species Gouania willdenowi. Next base: position 2,360,261 of record NC_041058.1, on the reverse strand, counting down.
GTAGTTTTTTGTAATCTTCTTTCATTGTATGTGTTTTTTGAGTCATTTTGTGTATATTGATTCATGTTTTGTATATTTTTTTGCCATTCTGTGTTTTCTTTGTTGGTGTTTACTAAATGTTGTACTTTCTTTCTTTCTTTCTTTCTTTCTTTCTTTCTTTCTTTCTTTCTTTCTTTCTTTCTTTCTTTCTTTCTTTCTTTCTTTCTTTCTTCCCCGTTGTTGGAACCAACTCACCTACTTTTCACGCACTGAATCATTATGTAGAATCTCAAAAATTCGAACAAAATTCAATCACACGCTTCTCTAATTTCTAGCTATTTCCGATTTTAAAAATGCAAAAATTTGACGCGCCCCCAAGTACGCCAAAAATGCACTACGAGATAGGAATTGCCAAAAAAATATATCATTGTAAAATCATGAAAATTGACACAAAAGTAGACCATGACAAGACAAGTAAAAGTATTATAATGACCACGCCAAAAAACACACAGGGAGTCCAGAATCTTAAATCTTTTTTTTTTTTTTTTTTTTCTTACTTGTCTGCACATGCTGTCAAAGGTCAACACCACAGGAAGTGCAGTCATTATGAGACAGCAATGCATACTTTGTTATTGCAATAAAATACATTGATTTATTTTATTGCTTAATTGTGACCATCACCAGCCCTCCCTAAGGAAGGGTAAGAAATCTTTTATTATAGGGAGGATATAAAAAGGGAGAACAGTGTTACACCTAAGTGGAGGGGGAGGGGAAAGGGAGCAGGGACGAACCCTAACCCTAACCCAGAATCTTAAATCTTAAATTGTAAAATTGCTATTTTCGCTCACGTTGTATTTTAACGCATTTCTCTTCGGGCGTTTCACTGACGAGTTAAAAATTGCTGGAAATCATCTAGAGACGTGGATTTGTGAAAACGTTTACGGTGTTTGCAGACGGAGCCGTGAATTTTGGCCAAAAATGACTAAATATAACATTTTTGGAAAATGCTCCCATTTGCTCATTCAAACCTTGATTTACGTCAAATGTGAATCAGTTGTTAAACTCCCGGCCCTAAACATATTCAATGTAGAAAAATGGACATTGGTGCGTTAGCGCCCCCTACAGAGTGAAGAGAATTTACTATGAGACAAATGTCTTATTTTAAAGGCGGTACAGACTGGTAAAGGACTGTTTATAGCCACCTGCAGTTTTTTGTGTTTTTGGAGTCACTTTGAGTATATTTACTATTGTTTTATACATTTTTCTACATATTGTTGTTGGTTTTTAGTGTGTAATTGGTCATTTATTGTTTGTTGTTTATTCTTATGATCATTTTGGGGATTTCTGTTGTTGTTTTGTGTATTTTGCTTTGGTTTTGTGTATTTTTCTGTCATTTTGGATATTTTACGGACACATTTTGTGCACAAACATATTTGTGTTTGGAGTGTGTGGACAAACTACACACTGGTTCATTTGTTGTAAACATTTCCATGTATTTCCCATCTCTAATACTAAAGAAGCGTTCAATAACTTTGTTTTCAGGACCTTCATTGTTGTTATAAAGTCCAGGTGTTGTCTCTGCCTTCCTTTCTTTAGTTTTCTTTTCAATAAAGTCTTTGAAAAAGGCATTTCCAGGAAAAAATATTGACAGTAAAAGCCACGGTCCTTTCACTCAAAGCACAAATAAAGTCCCCACAATAACACGACTATTCACTGTTTGCACTGTAAAGCAATCACGGAGCCCTTCAGGAAGATCACCCACAGAGCACCGTGGGATAAGTTAGGAGGAAATCACAGTCGGCTCCATAAAGTGCAACTGGTGCTTCTGTTTGGGGAGAGCTTAAGAGGTGAGGGGGGGGGGGGTAGGGGAGAGGGAGTGAGGGAGTGAGGGAGGAATAAGAGTGTATAATGCCAATACTGAGGGAGGAAGAGGAGATGGAAACAGGAATGAAACACAGGAAAAAAGGGTGAGGATGGTGGTGGATGGGGGGGGGGGAGGGGGGGCAAACCAATCCTGTTGGCGCTGATAGATTTCTGGGAGAACAATGTTATCTCTGTCTGCTCCTGCACACACTCACACATGCACACACACACACACACACATGCACACGCACACACACACACACATGCACACACACACACACACACACAGACTTTGTAATAGAGAGACCTAACAAATCTTTGTGGAGAAGTTCATTGAACCCAAACCTTTATTTTACAACAAATGCTCTGAAAGCAGAAAGACACACATCTGTGTGTGTGTGTGTGTGTGTGTGTGTGTGTGTGTGCGTGTGTGTGTGTGTGTGTCACACAGTGTGAAGATTAGATGCACACCAACATCAACACACCTGCAACACAAATATGTGACACTTAGTTCTAACCCTCCTGTTATTTTTGGGGTCACTTTCACCCCATTAGATGTTTATCATTCAAAAAATAATAATAGTTGTAATAGTTGTTTTTTTTACATCATATCTCATAATTTTTCCTAATTTAACGGGTACGATTGAATAAGCATAAAACTATCGCTCAGTGAGGTTTTGGAACAGCTCTTTCACAGTAAAAGTCATTTGCTGGAGGCAAATATCCCTGACCCAGGGGTAAATTGTGCTCTATGTGTAATATTTGAGGATAATAGGAGGATTAATGGATTAGAAATCTGCTTTTCTTTCCTGTCTGAGTGACGTTAAGTAGACGTTTGATTTGTTCCACAGCAGAAATTTCTAATTTCTTTGAGTTTTTAAATGAAACATTTTCTCTTTTTTCACTTTCTGTCACACTGTTGTGTGACGCCCAACATTGCTCTGAGCCATAATTACTTTGCAGGCCTCCCGTTGGTCAGTGTGAGCCAATGTTTCTCTGACAGGTGAGCTGAGCTGTCAGCAGCACATCAGGTCATTTAACCACTGTGTGGGTAAATATGATTAATAATCTCATTTAAGGTCTACATTTATGTCAGCTTTTAGAATAATCACCAATCTGAGCAATAACAGGTATTTTCTGTCAGGTTGTGTATTTTTGTTGTCATTTTCTCTGTTTGTCTGGTGTCATTTTGTTGTTTTTAAGTGATTTTAAGTGATTTTGTTTATCTATGTTGTTGTTTTGTATCACTTCTCATTCATTTTGTATATTTTCAAGGTAATTCTTGTAATTTTTTGTTGGCATTTTGCAGGTTTGTTTGTACTTAGTGTATTTTTGCTGCTGTTTTGTGAATTCTTGGAGTCATTTAGTGTATTTTCATTACTGTGTGTGTTTTTAGAGAAAGTCATTGTGTGTTTTCGTGTTGTCATTTTCTTTGAATTTAGTGTATTTTTCATTGCTACATCACTGTGTTTTTTCAGAGCCACTTTGTGTATTTTCGTTGTAGTTTTGTGCATCTTATCATTCATTTTGTATATTTTCATGTGTTTTATTAGTTATTTTTGTTGTTGTTTTGTGTATTCTTGGAGTCGATTAGTGTGTGTTTCATTACTGTGTTTTTAGAGTCACTTTATGTCTTTGTCTTTAGTGTCATTTTGTGTATTTGTGTTGTCTTTGTTGTTGCGTCGTGTGTTCTTGGTGTCAAACATCATAATGTTCCACGTGAGGAGTGAGGCCATGTGCTTGTATGCAGCTGCAGTTCTTCCCTCCTCTGAATCTGAATCTGAATCAACCAATCAGGTGTGTGTGTGTGTGTGTGTGTGTGTGTGAACTCTCTCAGTGCATATAACGACTTTATGTCTTTATGACTTTATGTTTGATCAGTCAAGGCCAGTCCTTGTTCATGCATGAACACATTTTCTAATGAAAATAAATCAGGAGGAAAAATGCAAGTGTAAGAAGAGCAGGTTGTTGGGAGGTGATGGTAAACTTTATGGAGCTAATATAAATATTTGTTCTTTGAGTAAATCTCCTGAGATGTAAACCCGATGTGCAAATAATACACAATTTGTTGTGTAATTTTGCCATGATTTTGTGTATTTTTTGTCATTTAGTGTATTTTTTTTATTATTTGTTTAGACAGTAATTTTTTGTATATTTAATAATGTTTTGGATATTTTTCTGCCGTTCTGTGTTTTTTGGTTGGTGTTTTGTGTGTTATTGGTTATTTGTGTGTATGTTTGTTGTCATATTTAGTGTTTTTGTAGTAGTTCTATTTATATTTACTATTGTTTAGTATATATTTCTGCCTATCTGTGTTTCTCTGTTGATGTTTAGTGTGTTTTGGGGCATTTTTGTGTATTTTTGTGATAGTTTTGTGTATTTTTTCACTCATTTTGTGTATTTTTTGTATGTTTTTGGAGTTATTTTGTGTACTGTATGTTTAATAATGTCTCGTTTTTTTCCTGCCATATTGTGTTTTTTGGTTGTACTGTATTCAGTGTTTTATTGGTCATTGTGTTTTTGTAGTAATTTTATGTATATGTATTAATGATTTGTACATTTTTCTGCCATTCTGTGTTTTTTGGATGGTGTTTATCTGTGATTTTGTTTTTTTTGTGTAAGAATAAAACATGCATACTACCAGTAGTGTCAACCTTATCTGACAAATGCAGAAGAAAAGAGAAACAAAGCTTCACAGGAGCCTCAGGCGTCTGTTTTAAGTCCCAAACCAAATGATCCCAGTTATCACTCTTTTAAAAAGGTCCTCAAATGTCACACTTTTTCTTTGAATAAGCCACTTTCTATGTGTTCCAGCTCTGGATTTTTCTCTCTCGCTGTTTGATGCACATTGTGTGCACGGTGAGATGAATGCACACCTGCTGCGCTTCAAACGTTACATCGAAAATCAACTTTGCTGCAGTCTTATGATGCCTTTCATCACACACACACACACACACACACACACACACACACACACACACAGCGATATTTCCCACACCGACAACAGTATTGTGAAAAAGAGCCGTGTCGTGTGAGGTATTTTTATGCTTTCTGTGATTCTGAATGGCCACTGCCAACCATGAAAAGAGTGCGACATAAAAGGCTTTCAGCGCCACCTTTCAGACCTCACGTGGTTTTGGGAGAAAGAAAAAAGAAAGAAATAAAGAAAGCAACCAAAAGGAGCCAATCATGTGCAGCTACGTTTGTTTTTTACAGGGCGTAACTAAAAGGAGCTAAAGGTTGGTTTGACCTTAAAAAGTAAAACAAATGCACCACTTCTCCTTGTTTCATACAAATGTGTTCAAACTCACTGCTAGTTTCATTCTTCTATGCAAAAAAAAAGTCATTGAAAAGTCTTTTACAGGCAGAGAAAAGAAAAGCTTTAGTATTATTCAGCTTTGAAACCACACAGAGTCTCGATTTATAGTACGGCTTCTGATTTTCCATTTCAAAATTTTCCCCAGTTCGGTTTTGTTTCTGTTTCTTTGGCTTTCCCTAAATGAATGTAATTACTGGCTATTAAACTGCATTTTTGCTACATTATTCCCATTTCTGCCACTTCTACATCAAATTTCAAAGCTTTTTCTGCTCATGTTTTCCACTTTCAAGACATTTTAAACACTTATAAACCCTTTCCACCACTTTTCCACCTAATGTCACATATGTTGACTTGTTTTCACCATATTTCATGCTTATTTTTTACAATTAAACCACATTCCCTATTTGTCATGCTCATTATTTGCCAGTTCAAACTAATTGTTCCAACATTGAGACATATTTTTACCACTTTTTCTGTCTGTTTTTACCCATTCTATTTTGCAACTTTTAACCAATTTTTGTGGTTTTTAAAACCTCATTTAATCACCTTTTCCACCATATTTGGTCACTTTTAACCCATTTTATTTCTGAATAAAACAAGGATTTACATCTTTAAGATGACTATATACTATGGCCCAAATAATAATAAACGTTCCTGGATAACAGTGGATATTATTCAGATAAATAAATAAATGTGTTTATCACAGATTCATAGAACAATAGACCATCATTTTACTGACTTTATGGATGGACCCCAATGATCTCTCCTTTATTCCCCCTTATAGATGGTCCTGTCTCCACATGACTGTTCTTCAATGTTCATGTCTGTGTTCAACCACCTTCAGCTACAGTGGGGGTCCCTGGAACCTTTATTCTGGGGGTTGTGGGCTGAAAAGGTCGAGAACCACTATAATAAGGTCATATTTAAAGATGCCATGTTTAATGTTTATGTGCCTCCAGCAGAATGTGGTTTTCTTCATGACTTCCATGTACCTGAGCATCAGTAATCAAGTCGGGGGGTTTAAAGAGATCATATACGACTTATTTATTCTCGTGGGTCTTAAAGTTTGATGTATTTGAGTTAAATACATGAATGTTTCAGTAAGAAACAAAGCCTAAGAAGATAACTGGTGGTTTTTGATTAGCACGGATATTCCTTTGGGTGTCCAAACGCAGCCAATGGCGTGGCGTTTAACACTTGTCTCACACAGTCAGAGTGGCGGCGGCTGGCGTGTGAACGATTTGACGTAAGAGTACAAAGCCAAGTGTGTGTGTGTGTGTGTGTGTGTGTGTGTGTGAGAGTTAATAAATGTGCCCTTTTGTCTGTACGAACCTGTCAGAATTAGATTAGTTTTCCTCGGCGAGCGTGGCCTTTACACACACTCACACACACACTGGAGAAACACAAAGCCCAGCTGGGCGCACACTCACACAGAAGACGGTCGGACGCACAAACACACACGCACACACACGTTCACAGATAGACTCAGCTTCCATGTGTGAGGCCAATTCATTTTACCACAAGTGGTCCCAGATTGGATCTGGTCAGAGTCCCATTACGTCTCACCTTGGCTGACCTTAGGAAGCCCCTCCCCCTCCCCCACCAAACACACACACACACACACACACATAGAAGGAGTCAATACTAATTCAAGGCGACACACACACACCCTCTCAGGTCTCTGAGCTCAGACACAGGTTAGGTGATGGCGGCAGACGCCCCCCCCCCCCCAGACAGACACCCACAGAGTGCTATTGATTGTAACGTTATCTTGCTGGGATCGTTCCCATTGATCCACAGAGGAGGGTCAGGCTGATCAATGCTATCTGCTCGTCCGCCGTGTCATTAGAGTCAAGCCTGAGTGGCAAAATATCCGACCAGTGCGCTCTCTCTTATTCTGACGGGGAGGAAGAGGACGGGGGGGGGCTAAGTTATCTCTCCATCTCAGCTATCAACAACAGCATCTGACGCTGCCAAAGTGCTGCTGGGCAAGAGCATCAGTGGCCACATTTACCCCTTATTTCAGAATAAAAGTTAAATCCTCTTTAAATTGACTTTGTAAACATTTAATTCAAATGAAAATGGCGATTCGGAATTAAACTTAAATCTGAATTAAGTTATTCCGATTTTACTTCAGAATGAAATAATTCCTCTTATAAACATTTAATTCCACTTTAACATAATTCCGGTTCTGAGCATGCTCGTCCTGTCATTGACGTGTTGGTGACGACATAATTCAAGATGGCCGCCCGGACTCAAGCTGAGACTGTTTATTTAATAGCAGTGTGTTATCATCGAGCTGCTGCTTCAAAACTAATCAAAATAAAAGTGAAAACGTTCTTATTATGTGGTCTCCTATGTTGAAGCCGAAAATAAAAAGTTTGTTTTCCTGATAGACTTCAGTACGTCACGTTCACCCCCCGTCCAATCAGAACCCTCCCAACCCCCAGACCTAAAGTGGAACTGAAAGGCGAATAAACGTGGTTTCCATGTAAACCTCAAATCAGAATTACTATTTCCATGTAAACACAAAGCAGAACACTTTAATTGTGAATAATTTAATTCCGAATTTTTAAAAAATCATGTAACCGTGGCCAGTGTGTCAGATGGGTTTGTCTGGCAGGATTCGTACTGGACATCGGAAAGACTTGGTGTGTACGTGAGACAAACAATTGTTTGGTTTTTTTCCCAGATCTTCCCAATTCCTCTTGTCCACATCTGGCCTAGCGGACCCACACCTAGCATTAGTATTGTAGAACTGAAGACCAGTCCTGGTCTCGAGACCAGATTTTAAAGGTCTTGTCTCGGTCTCGATTTATTCATCCAGACCAGCACTGATTTCTGCTGTTCTTAGAACTTAGTAAAACTATAAATATCTTTGATTAATGTGTTTCGCTTTTTTTTTGTCAGATGTATTTTAAAGAAACTAAAACTAAAAAGAGAGAATGTTCTTTAACTGTTCAACCTCGTCATGGTTTTTTAAATTGATTTTTATGGCCTCGGTCTTGGTTTCGACTCTCAAAAGTCTTGGTCTCAGTGCATTCTGGTCTCGGGCACGTCTTGGTTTCAGATATTGTGGTCTTGAGCACAACAGTACCTAGCATGTTCATCTAGCCCACATACCGCATGGAATGATGGCACTTGGGTGCTCTGCTCCTGTTTGCCACAACCAAGTCATCTCAATGCCAATTGTCAGCCAAGGATGGACCAAATAGATATGGTACCTTATATACAGTATGGGCCACTTTTGGTTCACATCCAGATGAGTCTACTCTGAGCCAATCTTAAAAAGCCTTTATTAAGGTTAGGGCTATATAAACATTAAAACCTTGTCCTACGTGCTACAGCCAACATGGCCTTCGTCAGGGCAGATTCACACGTACTGTTGCATGTTTTCTCAGAGAGAAGTGGTCATGTGACCAGGTTCAGTACACAACGTCCTGTGACATGTAGTTGTGTAAAAAGTTTTTCCTTTGAGCTTTTGCGATATATCTAAATCATAGACTGTAAAAAGAATGGACAGGACAAGCTCCCCGGTGGAGTGAAGCTTTTATTTTTAGAGCTCCCCCTGCTGACTGGCTGCAGTATAGGTCATAAACCCCGCCTCCCCGATGATAACAGATGGGATGTGGGTCAAACTGTAAAGTTAAAATACTCGTCACATAATTTTTTTCCAAACCTTAACTCTGCTGTGATCATTAGTTATTATCACCATACATTGTGTTCAAGTGCTAATTTCTCTGTGAAGTTTGTTTTAAATAAGTTTTTTGAGGTTGCCGCGGATCTTGCATCGCTCTCTTTGTTTATGTTCATGGCGTAGCTGGGCTGCGTAAGTCATCAGGGCAGAACGCTAAATGGGCGGGGCGAGTTACCAGGGCTCCTCCCGCCGAACCCTATTGTGCAGACACTGGCTCCAAATTTGCAAGATGGAAACGCCCCTAAGCGCTTTGTTTTGGCTTCAAGAACGTTTCATGGGAACAGCAACAGTGCACGCCCACTGGTTTAAATATGAAAACGTCTGAAAAACCTCCTCATGAAAGCGTCAAAACTTTTTAGCGATATTTGAGTGTTGTTTTTTTTTTTTTTTTTTCAATATTCAGATCATTTTATTGAGCTATTTATATTTTGTGCATTTCCAAGAATAATGGAAATGCAGCTAATATTTCCTTAAACTTCCTATGACCGTACGCATGAATGCAGCGTTATTGAAACGTTAAAAAGACGATCAAAGATGACTTTATTCACGTTTCTGTGTGAGGTTTGTGGATTTTATAATTCTGTATTCAAGCTTATTTTACTTAGCCTCTAAAGCTAATATGCTAATAAGGACAAAAATCTATCAAAAGGAACAAAATAAATGTGGTATAAATAGACGTCTTTTATTACACTGAAGGAACATTGTTTTAGTCAATCATTCAAGTCTAAATTACAAAGTCTCCACTTTACTTTAATACACATGATAAAAATGTTCATTATAGTTCTTTGACTTGCTGCAGGTGAACCACCTTGATCTCAGTTTTTTTTACTAACTTTGTGTCACTTTGTCAAAAACCAGACACTGCTCCTTGACCTCCAGGTGTCTTTGAAATTCAATTGAGAGATCGAGAAAAAAAACATCTAAAGGCTTTATCTCCTTGAGGCGGCGAGGACATGGGTTCAATGAGTGGAGTGAATAGCCCCCTCTGTTCACACACACACACACACACACACACTCTCTCTCTTTTCTCATCTCACGCTCACGCGCCGCAGTCGCCTCCAGTCGAGCGTGTCTTATTGGCCTTCTGTTTGACTTCCTATCTGAGCGTGTGCGAGGGTGTGAGGGATCCAGATGGAGATGGGTTTATAATCATGGGACAGTTGTTGTTTTTATTATTATTTTTATTGTTGTTTTTACTGCTCACTAACCTGAGAAGGAACGGAGAGGAAGGATGGAATAGCAAGGAGAGGATAAACCAGTCAAAGGCGTGGATGAATGAATGAAGATGGCAGAGATAAAGACGAGGATTATTACAAAGAGAAGGAAGGAGTGAGGATCCGCATACATGCAGAGTAATAATAATACATGCAGAGTAATAAAGGGAAGGAGAGAAGAGGAGAAGGAATATATAGGAGAAGATGAGCAGCAAACAATGAAAGGTGAAGGAATGCTGGGAATGAATTTGATTGACGTAAAGATTAATCAACTTCACTTTTTTATATTTTATTGAGGCTCTACATATCTATTACGTCTCAGAAATAACTGAGATTAGAGATGAGACACTTTAATCACAGTAGAGATAAAGAAAACATGTGATTGTATCTGATCGGTGTCACATGATCAACATTTAGAACAAAGAAAAAAGTGTTGGTGAGTTTTTGGTAGTTATTTTAGTGGTATTTTATGTATTTTTGTGGATTTGTTTTTGATTTTTGCGTGTTGTTGTTTTGAATTTTTTTTGTTATTTTCTGTTTTTGCCATTTTGGTTTTTTGTTCTGTAATTTTGTGATTATTTAGGGATTTTGTTGTTGTTATATTGAATTTATTGGTTGTTATATGTTTTGTTGTTTCATATATTTTTTGTTGTTATTTAGCATGTATTTGTTGTTATTTATGTTTTTGTGGTTTTATGTACTTTTGTTTTGTGTGTGTTTTGGTTGCTATTTTATGTGTTGTTGTTTTGTATGATTTTTGTGTTGTTTTGTGGGTTTGGTATTATTTAGAATTTGTTTTGTTATTTTGTATGTTTTTGCCGTTTAAGTGTTTTGTTATTATTTTGTGTATTTTTGTTGTTATTTTGAATTTCTTTGCTGTTACTTTGTGTGTTTTTAGTGCACTTTGCATATTTTCTTGTTATTCCTTTGAAAAAGTAGTACATTTCTTTCATTCAAAAACTGGTTTAATTTACTTTAATTCACTCAAACAAAATAAACACTTCACAGAGATGGTGACAAAAGTCAGTTTCTTGAACGAATAATGAAATAACTGCATGATATGTATATTATGAATTTCTTCTTCTTGATTTATATTTTTTGGGGGATTTATTTTGCTTTTTTTTTTTTTTTCTAGGAAATAAGGAAGTCAAAGGTAAAACATGAGCAGAGGATGTAACAGGAGAGTAAAGACTGTGGTTTATAAGTAGGAATAAAACGTTGAGAGGAAAGATGATGAAATGAACTTGGATGAGATGAGAAAAGAGGAGGGACCATCATCACATGCAGGTACTGTTAGTTATTTTCCATTTTAGAGAAGATAAAAAAAGACCTACAAACTTCTCATGGCAACCAAACTTTACATCAGATGTTTTTTTTTCTCTCCATCTGTTCCCGTTTCCCCCGTCACCTCCTCTCTCTATTCTATTTCTATGTCTCTCTCTCTCTCTCTCCGTCCCTCCTACCACATTTCCAGGGTTCATTCATGTCACGTGGGCGCCCACTCACCTCCAACATGCTACCTCAGTTTCCATGGTAATGGAGTAGCGACTGTGCTACACAAACATATACTTTAACATCCAACACTTCACAACTCATTAGGACGAGAAAGTATCAGTCACAGGCTTTTTGTTTTTTGTGTTTAAAAGACGCGTTGATGAACCCGAGGCCGTTTGTGAACAAGGCCCTGGACGGAGATTCTAGAGATTCTAGAGATACTAGACATTCTAGAGATTCTAGAGATACTAGAGATACTAGAGATACTAGACATTCTAGAGATACTAGACATTCTAGAGCTTTTAGAGATACTAGAGATACTAGACATTCTAGAGATACTAGAGATACTAGAGATACTAATCATTCTAGAGATACTAGAGATACTAGAGACTCTAGAGATACTAGACATTCTAGAGATTCTAGAGATACTAGAGATACTAGACATTCTAGAGATACTAGAGATACTAGAGATACTAGAGACTCTAGAGATACTAGACATTCTAGAGATTCTAGAGATACTAGAGATACTAGACATTCTAGAGATACTAGAGATACTAGAGATAGTACACATTCTAGAGATTCTAGAGATACTAGACATTCTAGAGATTCTAGAGATACTGGACATTCTAGAGATACTAGAGATTCTAGAGACTCTAAAGATGCTAGATATTTTAGATATACTAGAGATGCCAGAAACTCTAGATATACTAGGCATTCTATAGATTCTAGAGATAGTGGAGATTCTAGAGATACTAGAGATGCCAGAGACTCTAGAGATACTAGACATTCTAGAGATTCTAGAGATACTAGAGATACTACACATTCTAGAGATTCTAGAGATACTAGAGATACTACACATTCTAGAGATTCTAGAGATACTAAAGATACTACACATTCTAGAGATTCTAGAGATACTAGACATTCTAGAGATTCTAGAGATACTGGACATTCTAGAGATACGAGAGATTCTAGAGACTCTAAAGATGCTAGATATTTTAGATATACTAGAGATGCCAGAAACTCTAGAGATACTAGGCATTCTATAGATTCTAGAGATAGTGGAGATTCTAGAGATACTAGAGATTCTAGAGACTCTAAAGATACTAGATATTTTAGAGATTCTAAAGATAATAGATATTTTAGAGATTCTAGAAAATTCTAGAGACTCTAGAGACTAGTACAGTGCCTGTCAGAAGTATGCATTCATGTGGGAGCTCAAGTAGAGGTGTCAATTATGGTCAAATGAGTATGTGTTTGAAGGTTGGATGTACAAAGAGGTGTACATACTCTGTACTCTGTAGTGTTATAAAGGGGTTTATTTGCGGGTGCAAATTAAAATAGCGTGTGCGATTTCCCTGGTTTAATTCTATGGGACATGTGCATGATAAATGTGTTTGATGTGTTTTTTTTTTTACTCATTTATAAATATTTTTTTTTTGTTTGGTGTATTTTTCTGTAATGTATGTTTTTTGGAGTCATTATGTGTATTTTTGTATCTTTCTGTTGTGTTTTTGTGCATTTCTGTTGTCATTTTGTGTATTTTTTGTATAAATATTTAGTTTTATGAGTCATTTTCATCTTTTGTTTTTGGTGTTTTTTTCTGTAATGTATGTTTTTTTGTCATTTTGTGTGTTTTTGGAGCCTTTTGTATATATTTGTGCATTTTTGTTCTCGTTTTGTGTACTTTTTGTATAAATATTGTTTCGGTTTTTGTTTTATTTAACTCATTTAGTATATTTTCATTATAAATAACGTGTGGTGAGGGCGTGTTTTGAGATATGTGCACGTGCGTTGCCCTGTGGGACTCCTCTGTGGGTTCTCTCACATACACGCACGTATCAGCCGTGCCCATGCACATACGCAGTCACTAGTTGTTTAAATGCGAGAGACACAGGGCGTTAGTGAGCAATTACACGAAAAGTTATATGGTTTAAAGAATGAAAAACTTGTTGGAGATTCTGGAAGTTCCAGAGTGATGCTAGAAATTCTAGAGATACTAGAGATTCTAGAGATACTAGAGATTCTAGAGATACTAGATATTCCACAGATTATGGAGGGTCTAGAGTGTGTGTGTGAAGTGTGTGTGTGAAGTGTGTGTGTGAAGTGTGTGTGTGAAGTGTGTGTGTGAAGTGTGTGTACGCCTTGTCTCAACGGACGGTGTCACAGCCCTCGTTTTTACTGGATGCTTTGTGCACATGTTGTTTACTCATTATGTCGCTGTGTTTGCTTCTTTTTATGAATCATTTTTCATATTATGCTAATCAGCCACTTTATTGGGTACAGTGTTTGGGAAAATCAAAAGAAATGAAGAAAACACATATAGCAGCAGGTTATGGTCTTATTTTGTGAAGGCCAAAACACACATAACAGCAGAAATACACAAATGTATACACAAAATGACTGAAAAACACACAAAAATAACAGAATACTCACAATGATTAGCGAAAGACACAAATTTTACTCCAAAAATATACAAAGTGACAGAAATACACTAAATGATGCTAAAAGTATCTATACACAAAAGGATAAATACACAAAACAACGACAAAAATATCTGAAAAATATCCAAAATGACAAGAAGAATACATGAAATGAGAGAAATATAAACAAAATTACCTCCGTGAAACACATAAAACAACATACTGTAAATAGACCAAACCCTTTGTTTTTTCCTGTATTAATGCTTTATATACATTTATCTAAACACTGACAGTTATATGACCCCGCTGTGATACAAGTTGCTCATCTCTGACTCAACGCAGTAAGTGATGACATCATTACCAACCTCTGTCTTAATCTGCATAGATGTAATTAAAATGTAATAAAAAAATAAGACATTTTCTCTAGACCTCCCATATCTGTTTTAAGCAAATAACATCCAAACTTGTGTAAAATATCTACTAAAATGTTTGCTGTAATTTAAGACTGTAGAAATGTGTTAAAAACCCTCTGATGTTGTTTAAACTAAATGAGTATAAAGTGCTGCTCTCACGACGCACACTTGGAAACTAAATCCTTTGTATTTTCAGAAGAATTTGATTAAGAATATGTTGTTTGTGTTTTTGGCTGGTGTTAAAGTCTTACGAGTGTTGGCCACGTGCACACTCTGTGGTTTCTGTTGCACCAGGAGGATTTTCAAGGGATGAGTGTAAATCCTTGAAGGTTTTATGAAGCTGAAGTGTCTGCATTTTGAGCAGCAGGTTTTACTTAGTTTCTTTCAGAATCTGAGCGGTTTGAAACTGATAGTGATGTCTCAGTGTCTCTTAAAAAGATTCAAAGTGACGGAGCTGCCGTTGATCTGGAGATTAGCATACATCTGTGCGTTTGATCTGCGTTTTCTCACACGGCTCCAACAGGCAGGTACATGGATGGTGTATTTATGATGCCAAAAGAAGGCTTTTGAAGCTCAGGCTGTTTGTAAATGCATAATTGTTTGGGCTGTTAGCAACATTCTGCTTATTATTCCCTGAGTCTGTGTGCACAAACATAGATGTGTGCTCTATAGACCTGGAACAGGAACAGGATAAGTCAGTATCTTGGGCCTCCTATTTTCCATAATTCACATTCTGACATTAAAAAATCATTCTGACTTCTTTCTGTTTTTGTCTCTTTTTATTTAATGATCAGAACCCAACATGACACGTAATTTGATGTCGAGAAAGTTTGACAAACAGATAATATGTCTGATACCGCTGGTTAAAAACCTCTCCCTAAGTGTATTGTATAAAGTAGTGATCATGTTATCATGCCTAAAGTCTTTGAAATGTACTTATTAGTAAATCTATGCCTAACAAAACACATTATTTTCCACTATATTTATTTTATTGCATTTTAAAAATAGGACTACTTTACAGTTTTAGAGCCTGTGTTAATCCATCTTGAAACCATGTGATTGATGATGTCACACGGCCCCACTGCCTGTAAACATCTCATTGTTTTCTATTGGAGTGAAACATTCAGCCTGATTTTTAGATCATTTTGCAGCTTTTTCAGTCAAAATCTAAACTTCTACTGCTTTTGGTTGATCTAAATAACGGAAAAGTTAAAGACGTCGATGTAAACCTCTTTTGTTTACCGAAAGAGGATCAAAACAGTTGTGACCCAAAAGGATCTGTGACCGCAGGGGGCGACAGTTCCAACTCTGCAGTTATGTATACAACAAAGCAGAGAAGAAGAGCTCTCCTAAGGGACCTTTACTTTCCCTTAAACAGTGTGTGGCTGACACTCTGGTGGCTGAAGTTAGTAAATAAATCACAGACTGTTAAAGAAACACAAACCCTGAGGATGGAAGTCCTTATAGATGGGAGTCCTTTAACTGTCCATGATTTACTCACTAACTTCAGCCACCAGAGCGTGTTAGCGCACTGTTTAAGGGGAAGTAAACGTCACCGAGGATAAATTTCAATTCTTCTTTCTGAATTGTATTTTTTTAAGGGGATTTATTTTTGTCTGAGGAACAAATGTTTCTCTGACTTCTTTACTTTCCAGGAACTAAGGAAGTCAAAGGTAAATCTTGTAAACACTGCAGCATCTAAGCTGCTACGGAAAGCAGGAGAGTCCAATGTCATCGTGCGGCTGCGCTTTAATGAAACTTTTTTGAACTTTTTTTGGTGGCCACACCAGTCTGTCATTGCCCGATCCCGTTAGATCTCAGAAGCTAAGCAGGTCTGGGCCTGGTTAGTAGATGATGGAGACCACTGAGAATTCCAGGTGGCACAGTGGGGGACAGTCACCTCAGTGGTATCTGTCATTGTGTCCTTGGGCAAGGCACTTTACCCACATTGCCTAGTATGAATGTAGTGTATGAGTGAGTGTTGGTGGTGATCGGAGGGGCCGATGGCGCACTATGGCAGCCTCTCTTCCGTCAGCCAGCCCCAGGGCACCTGTGGCTACAACAGTAGCTTACCACCCCTAAGTGTGGAGTGAAAGCATAATCCCTTCATTCTGCAAAGCGACTTTGAGCATTATTGTTATTATACTTGATTTTATTTCGTGAACTTTTGAATATTATATCACGTTTTTTTTTTTTTTGCGCACATTCCTATTTGGGATCATATCACACATTTCCAGTTAGCTGAAGGGCTAACATCGCTCTTTGGATGTAATCTTGCATTATTATAACCATCCCCATTTTTTAAATCTTCTCATGCATTTATGTGAATTGTGTACAGAGGTTGACTTATTTAAACTTTTGTTGCATGTTTGGTGTGATTTCAGGAAGTTTATTAGCCTGTAAAAGCATCTAAACAGGGAAAGATGATGTGACGTGACACAGAAATGTGTGAACTATGAATAGAATTCAGGAGATTTTGAAACTGAAAATCAGAGGCTTTAGTTCTCTGCAACATGCATTAAAAAAAACACACACACACACACACACACACTCTGCTGTCACACAAACAAATTCATACTTTTGTTGGAAAAATCCCGCACACACACGCGCTCACACACACACACACACACACTCACACACACACACACACGCGCTCACACACACACACACACACACGCGCGCTCACACACACACACACACACACACACTTGCACTCTGGTACTCTTTGGAGCAGATGGCTCCTCAGTCATAGCTGATGTTTCACACATCAATGAAGCACACCATGTTCTCACAACTACTGAATACACACACACACACACACACACACACACTATGAAGCGAGCGCTGAACCTCTTGAAATGGATGAGCAACCTCAGCTTCACTCACTGTTGGTACACACGTGCGCTCAGGTGACATGAGTCGACCTGTGTGATTGCATACGATTGTGAAGACACACACACACACACACACACACACACACACTCAAAGCATGCACAATGTTAGCACTGCTAATTTATGGGGCGAGGAAAGTCGGGGAAATAAATTACCAGAAGGTAGAGTCAGCTTTAAGAACCGAAGCAGAAACGCTTCACATGCACAGAAACAAAAAACATGTACGTGTAAACATATGGGAGGAATAATCAACCTTTGAACCGGTGTGATCGTCATGCTTTGTGTTGCCTATTGTGTGTTTGTCCTGAAACGTGTTGGTGCTTTGAGAATCCTTACAACAAGTCTTTGTCATCACGTAGAAACACCCCACAGATGAGACATGGGCAACTGAAGGCCTGGGGGCCACATACGGCCCTCTGTCTATCTTTGTGCAGCCCTCAAACTGCACAAAATGACTCAAAAATCGCATAAAATGACAAAAGAAAAAACAAAATAACAAAAATACACTAAATTAATCCAAAGAACACACAAAGCTGCAACAATTAACAACACAACAACAAAAAAAACACAATGCCTCAACAAAAACACGCAAAATATTAAAAAAATAACAAAAATACACCAAATTTCTCAAAAAAGCACAAAAAACTACAATATAAACACACAAAACAACAACAAAAGCACATAGAATGACTCCAACAAAATACAAAACAGCAACAACAAAAAATACAAAGCCTAAAAAAAACACAAAAACACACAAGACGGCAACGAAAACAAAAAAATAAATAACAAAAATACACTACATGACTCCAAAAAACACACAAAACTGCAACAAAACAGCAACGAAATCACACAAAATGACACCAAACGTACAAAAAATGACTAAAATGATGGGAAAAATATACAAACAATAAAAAGCAAAAACCTTTGTTCTTTGATGTATTTTTGCTCAGAAAATGCTGACAACAACAGAAAAATGTGGCCCTCAGATCAGACAAAGATCATTTAACGCTACTATGAAGTGTTGCCAGATACAGCAGAAAGATTTCCTCCCAAAAATGATTTTATTTTTTACCTTCCTTTAAATATCACACATATTATTACTGTAATTTTCACTCTTTGTCCATCCTCATGTAACGAAATAAAATAATTACAAAAGAAAAGAATAAAACTAAAGCCAAAAAAGCAGGAAACTGCCCAAACTGGCAACACTGTCCAACATTAATTCAGGTTCAAAAACCCTGAAAGTTTTAAAACGTCTCTCCTGACGATCAATCGTGTTTATTAAATTATAGGAAACGCTCCACAGAAAGTTCTCGTGGACACTTGGAGAAACCAGTCGGCTGTTCGACATTAGCGTTATTTAACTTAGTGGAATCAACGTTGCTATGGCAACTCCATTCTGGGCTGCCTGTGATTGGGAAAAGGTGTGAAAAATCTCCTGACAGCTGGTGGGCTTTCATGAATTAATGTCACGGTGAAGCCACGATTAGCATTAACACGCACACACACACACAGTGGATGATGGAGGATGGAGATCCATGGATAGACTTGTTGAATGAGTGTGTGGACCACCCAGTGTGGGTTTGAGAGGATCTGTAGCTGTGATGACAGCATGAATAGTAACACACAGAAACACAGGCAACTTGCCCACAATAAATATCTTTGCTTTGCAGTAATTAAGGTGCAGGAGGAGAAAAAACACTCACACAACGTTTGATCGGAGGTGTTACAGTAATTTGTTTTCCTTTGAAGAGGAGAGAAGTGGGTGATGACAACATGCATGGATGGTTCTCCTCCTCCAGCGCCGATCGGATCACATTATTTATTAATATTAGGAGAATTGCGTCCCTGTGACAGACAGACACTTTAGTGCTAACGTTAACGTGTTTAGTTAATCAAAAACACTTCAGAGCAGCAACAGATGATAAACCAAGGAGGAGCCTTAAGGCAGGGAGGGGCCACAAAAATGTGATTGTATCTGATCCAAGGGCCACATGATCAACATTTATGTCAGAATTTAGATTAATGACCGATATGAGTATTAATACAGGGGGATTAAGGGTTTTTCTTTGTCTGTAGTTTTGTCAGTTTTTAGTGTGTTTTATTTATTTATTTATTTTTATAATAATAATAATAATAATAATAATGAATGTGTGTCTACCAGACTAATGATGTGCAATAATAATCATTTATAGATAATTAGGCTGATGGTGAAGTTACAGCAGCTGGATTTGAATTAGGAAACTGCTCTACTTTATATTGTCCTAAAAAGTGAAAAAATAAATACTTTATTCACGTAATTTGTCATATATTATATATTGGTCATAAGCAGACATTAGATAGCACAATTGTACATAAGCTACACAAATTAGGTTAATTATTTGGACTTTTTGGAGACTGAATTTCATCAGTCGGCTCAACACAAAGACTCACTGTAAACACTGTAAACAATGTAAACAATGTAAACGCTGTAAACACTGTAAACAATGTAAACAATGTAAACACTGTAAACAATGTAAACAATGTAAACGCTGTAAACACTGTAAACAATGTAAACAATGTAAACACTGTAAACAATGTAAATGCTGTAAATCAAAGCTTCACATTTCAACTCCATCTGTGTACGCTGAGTGCTACAAATGATGCATTTTTTATCTGGTACCTGAACATAGATCACACACACACACACACACACACACACACACACACACACACACACACACACACACACACATGCACACACACACACACACACACACACACACACACACACACACACACACACACACACACACACACACAGCAGCACCCCTGGGTTATGTAATTCATCACAGGAAAATGAGCATCAAGGTAAAATTAATTGTGAGGGAAAGCAGGGCTGACTTAGGACTGATTAAGTTGTCAGTAGATGAATTCGTTGGAGCAACTCGTACAATGTGCATCAGTCACTCTGTGTCATCCTCTTCTTCATCATCATCATCATCTTCATCCTCTTCTTCATCATCATCTTCATCCTCTTCTTCATCCTCTTCTTCATCCTCATCTTCATCATCATCTTCATCCTCTTCTTCTTCATCATCATCTTCATCCTCTTCTTCATCCTCTTCTTCATCATCATCTTCATCCTCTTCTTCATCCTCTTCTTCATCATCATCTTCATCCTCTTCTTCATCCTCATCTTCATCCTCATCTTCATCATCATCTTCATCCTCTTCTTCTTCATCATCATCTTCATCATCATCTTCATCCTCTTCTTCACAGCCAACATCTTTAAACCCTCTCCTGATGTCAGAGCAGCAATAAACAACCTTAGTCCAAAATTACATCAGAATCTTATTTATATTTACACTAAAAAGCCCTTTTTTAAAGTAGGTCAAAAATGATTTAAAACCAGAAGTTGTTTTGTACAACGACGTATTAGGTCCACATTGAAATAAAATTAAAATAAATCTGGGCACTACGAGATTAAAGTCTTAATATTTAGTGAATAAAGTTGAAATATTTTGAGAATACAATTTGTAATTTTATGAGATTAATTTAATATTAAAGTCATAATATTTCAAGATGAAAGTCGTAATATTTCATAATTAAAGTTTTATTATTTTTAGATTAAAGTCGCAATATTATGAGAATAAAGAGTTAATTTTATTCCAATAATGTTGTATTTTAGTAAAATCGTAGTTTTATGAGGTTAAAGTCATAATATTTTAAGATTAAAATAATGCGTTGAGTTTGACACGTGTTTTAAAGTGTGCCAGAAAGAAAACTTTCTCTTATACATAAAAAGGCTTCATTGATGGACTTCATTTCCCAGAATGCCCTGGGCCGAGGCCTCTTCCTGTTCACCTCGTTACCAACATGTTTTCATGTATTCTCTGCACCTGAACCCACTTTCCTCATCAGCGTTTGCAGCTTTAAGAAGAAGACGTTTCAGTCGTCGTTCACAATGGTGATGTTTGAAGTTATATTTGGGTCATTGTCTTATTTCTTTGTGAATGTTTGGAAGAAGAATTCCTGTTTTCTTCTGTGATAATCTCTTGAAATGACTCCTAAATGTGGGCCAACAACTAATTTGAAAGTAAACTATAACATGGTTCTGTAACTTTTAGATTCCACTTTAAAGCTAATTACCAAGTGCATGAAGCGTGGTGGAGAAATGGTCTAAAAATGGGAAGTAGAAAAACCTGCTGAAGCTGATGAAGTCATTTCAGGTTTATTTATGGCACCATTTTGGTCACGCGTGAAAACAAACAAACTTGAAAATAACTGCACGAGTCTTTGGAGTTAAAAGTTAAAACTCATGCACGTCATCATCATCATCATCATCATCATCATCTCCGTTCCTCTATGGGGAGAGATTTGTCTCAGAAATATTCACAGATATATTCACAATTTGCACATGTTTTTTCAGAGTTGTACATGTGTTTCTTAGATTTTCACATTTTTTCAGATTTTCACATGTTTTTTAGATTTTCACGTGTTTTTTTAGATTTTCACGTGTTTTTTTAGATTTTCACATGTTTTTTTTTTTAGATTTTCACAATTTTTTTAGATTTTCACATGTTTTTTTTTAGATTTTCACATGTTTTTTTTTTTGATTTTCACATTTTTTTTTTAGATTTTCACATTTTTTTCAGATTTTCACGTGTTTTTTTAGGTTTTCACATGTGTTTTTTTATTTTCACGTTTTTTTAGATTTTCACATTTTTTTTTTTAGATTTTCACATTTTTTCAGATTTTCACATTTTTTCAGATTTTCATTTTTCAGAAAATTGTGGATATATTTGTGAATATTTGGGAGACAAATCCCTCCCCTTATTCCTCTGCTTATTTCTCCTCCTCCCTGCATGAATTTATGTTATTTGAATTTTCGACACCTGATCATTTCATGCAGTTTCATCAGAGCTTCTCGTGCCTGAGCGGAAGTTGGAGGTAAAATTAGCCGCCGCGGTGTGTGAGAAGCAAAGGTGACTAGTGATCATTATGTGTGACTGTCCACCAATTAAAACTCTCGATGGAGCTTTTCTATTCTTGGAGCAGGTGATTAAACGAATTCTGTGTG
Organism: Gouania willdenowi; assembly: GCF_900634775.1. Taxonomy (NCBI): domain Eukaryota; kingdom Metazoa; phylum Chordata; class Actinopteri; order Blenniiformes; family Gobiesocidae; genus Gouania; species Gouania willdenowi. The sequence goes on along the minus strand of NC_041058.1, from coordinate 2,337,908 downwards.
TGTGTGTGTGTGTGTGTGTGTGTGTGTGTGTGTGTGTGTGTGTGTGTGTGTGTGTGTGTGTGTGTGTGTGTGTGTGTGTGTGTGTGTGTGTGTGTGTGTGTGTGTGTGTGTGAGTAATTAAACAGCACATTATTTATAGCGCCGCATTAGTCGTGGAGTCTCCAACGCACGTTGCCAGAGTTTGATGTGATTTAATAAGTTTTGAAGCTCCAACTTGTTGAAGGCGTAAAGTCTTCATTAGTTTGTCGTCTATTTAATGAAACTCTATAATTATTGTGCTAACAGTCGGTGAGCATCAGCTTCTTCTTTTTTTTTCTTCTTCTCCATCGCAGCTTTTAATGAGAAGCGGGGGTGTGCACCTCGGTTTGTAAAGGACTGCAGTGAGATGAAGTTAGAAAGACACTTATGAAAGAAATGTTTGTGGAGCGTAAACTGAGCAGATAGAGGAGGTGGGGGGGGGTCAACGGGTCACTGAACAGAGGAAAAACCATAGAAGAAGACGACCTGATGACCATAGCTGGTTCTAGTATGGGGGGGGGGGGGGGGGGGCTTTATGGAGGGGGGGCAGTATGTGTAACTACATGCAGACAATTATAATCCATTAAATTAGTGGTTTTCAAACTTTTTTGGGTATTCCCAGGGGTGTAAAATAGATATATCCTACTCAAGTCGAAGTACGGTACCTTGATTGAAATTGTATTAATGAACAAATCATACATAAAATATATAAGTAAAAAGCAGCTGAATTAAATAGGACTCAAAGTAAAAGTTATTAGTTATTTCCACCCCCATGTTTATTTTTGGTCATAAATCTTAGAAGGAAGAGACCAAATAAATCTACCACAATTAGAACTTAAATTGTTTTCCACAAAGGCATCTGTATAAAATAAAAGGTTTGTCAAATTGTAAAAGTCTTTATTAAAATAAAATAACACCAATGAATTCATTTCAAAGTTCAATTCATTCTCATGCTCCAAGTATGGCTACATTTATAAAAACTCTAAAACTGAGAAAATAACCTCCGTTCAATGCTGTTTTGGCGTGGGGTGTTACGTTTAATCTGATTGGTCGGCTATGATGTGATGCATTTGATTGTTGTCTGGTCATTTCATTTTTTTTTTTGTAGTTTCACAATGTTCGTTGATAATTTTAAAACAGAAAATAATCATTTATTCAGTAACGGTTGGGTGTAGAAATGCAATAAATGACTTCTTTTAAAAAGTACTTAAGTACAAATAAAATGACTGATTTATAAATATACTCAAAAAAACTAGCAGGTGCCCATAAAAGCAACTCAATTACAGTAACGTGAGTACTTGTAATCCATTACTTTCACCTCTGCAGGGAACAAGAAACATCATATTTAAAAATAAACTAACCTGCATAAAAAAACAAATGCAAAAGTGCAGAAGTCAAAAATACAGGAAATAGTAAAACATCGTTTCCAATCTGTGACAAAAAGCATTTTTTGAGGCACCTTTTGAAAGTTTGTTTAATGTTTTTCGCTCCATTTCAAATGTTGATGTAAATCATTATTTTTATTTTTAGTTCCACGTTACATTTTCTTCTAATTCAGTCTAATAATTTATTGCTCTTTTAATTTTTGATACATGTTTATTCTTATTATTATCCCTGTCTTTGTGTGTAGGCATTTTATTTAGTGTTATTAATGATTGTTATTGTCAATGAAGGAAGATATTTAAGAATATTGGCATGAAATTGAGAATGTCCTCCTGTTTGTCTCCATTCTCTGCATTTAATGGTCCTCAAAATGTAATGTTAATTACAACAAATGTTTCTTCATGTGCCATAACTGTTCAGTTTTATTCTTCGGTCACTTCTCTTACGTCTACGTTTCACTGATTCAAGTGTTGGCGCCCCCGCAAGGAATCATGAGGTAATGACACCAGATAACAGATAACAAACAAACCAGGCCTTCTGTTTCATTTAATTAAATAAGTATTGATATTTAGCTCTAGCATATTGATTCTCTTATCGCACATGGAAGGACCTTATTGATTTTTTTCAGCCACCAGTAAAAAAAATCACGATAAATCACTCGTTAATCCAAAAAAAAGTCTTCTTATTGACATTACTTTTATGTATTTTTAAAACAGAGATATGTTTTTAAAACAAAGTGACACTGCAGCTCACTACAGGACATCTTGGTCCCTAATGCGTTCGTGGCCTGTTCAGAAGCGTTGCATCTTTTACGCCTCCCAGTAAATCAGATGCAGTGTTGATTTAGCTCAGCCGGCTCTGAGCCGTGTCATCCTAATGTGTGATTTATGACTCTTATTCCATGTATCGACAGCAGTGAAATACGACGAGACTGTGATATTACATGGTCAGAGAGTAGACGGATCTTTATCAGGACGGCGGCCATTTTTCACCCAGCGTCTAATGAAGTGGCGTCAGTCCTTCCAGCCGCGTTAAGATCGAGAGGTTTTTGTGATTGGAATAAATTAAAGTGTAAATGTGGAAGGAAGATTATGAGGGCAATCGCTGTGCGTGCGTCTAATGAGCGGACGGTGGAAACAAGCCCTGACACAACCTCGTCTGCAAGTGTCTCTTTGAAGCCGCTACAAGCATTTTGGGGGCGGAGCATCCCCCCTTTAATTATGTTTGCCTTTAAACTTCCAGCGTGAGAAGAAAAAGGCAGAGTTTAGATAATAAGTGAGATGAGAAAGGACCTCAGTGTGTGTGTGTGTGTGTGTGTGTGTGTGTGTGTGTGTGTGTGTGTGTGTGTGTGTGTGTGTGTGTGTGTGTGCGTGTGTGTGTGTGTGTGCGTGTGCGTGACTCATCTGGTCCAAGCATCCCACGCTGCCTCAAGGCTCCAGTTAATTCACTTTTAGTCAGATTTGAGGTATTATTTGTCACCAAGATCGAGTGTTTCAGGGAAAATTGCTCACGCGGTAATATTGACGGGTGCGTCTGAGTAAAAATGTGTCGAGAAAGCACAATCACGTCAGCGACCGAGACTGAAACGAGCAGAAAGTGGCTCGTGTTGAAAAAAGGCTGAAAAGTGACTTTTTACTCAGTTTAATCATGTTTTTCTCATTTCAGATGTGATGTTTATGTGTGCCTTTAAAGATAAGGGATTTTTTTACTCAATAATATGTTAAGGTTTCTTTTTTCAGAAATATTATTTTGATCTCCTGACATGTTTTGAGCGTCAACTGTCAGTCTTCTTCAGAGGCGTCTGCTGATCGATTTGATGTGTCATTAATGTCTGCGTAATAACTCCAGCATGTTCTTTTTGTCTTCTTTTTGAAACAATATGTTACGGTTTCATTTATTAAGACAACTTTTACTTTGATCCCCTGACATGTTTTGACTGTCAACTGCCAGTCTACCTCAGAGGCATTTGTTGATCACTTTGATGTGTCTTTAACGTCGTCCGCATAGTAATTCCAGCAAATACGTTTTGTCTTCTTTTCAAATACTATGTTAAGGTTTCATTTATTCAGACTTTTTTTCAGGAAATTTACTTTGATCTCCTGACATGCTTTGACTGTCAACTGTCAGTCTTCCTCAGAGGCGTCTGCTGATCGCTTTGATGTGTTTTTGACCTCCGCGTAATAATTCCAGCAAGTTCTTTTTGACTTCTTTTTAAATATGTTATGGTTTCATCTATTCAGACAACTTTTTACTTTGATCTCCTGACATGATTTGACTGTCAACTGCCAGTCTTCTTCAGGGGCATCTGATGATCATTACAGCAAGTTTTTTGTCTTCTTTTTGAATATTATGTTAACGTTTCATCTTATAACATTTTTTTTTCAGGAAATTTACTTTGATCTTCTGACATTTTTTGACTGTCAACTGTCAGCCTTCTTCAGAGGCATCGGCTGATCGCTTTGATGTGTTCTTATCTTCTGTGTAATAAATCCAGCAAGTTGTTTTTGTCTTCTTTTCGAATGTTATGTTAAGGTTTCATTTATTCAGACTTTTTTTGAGGAAATTTCCTGAAAAAAATATTTCAAATGAATTTTTCGTATTTCCTGAGTAGTTTTTATTTGTTTGTACAGGAGAAGGCGTCCCACAGGGAGCTATTATGGGACCATTTTCGATTCCTAGCATTGTAACTAGTGCTAATTATCTTTTCCAGGATATGTAATGAGCTAAAAGTAACTCAAAAAATCTAAGCTACAACTCACTCTCAGTTTGAAGATTAAAGTTCAGATTCCATTAAAAAGCCTGAATAACGAAAGCCTTCAATCAGAGTTTGAATAAATAAATGTTCCTGAACGCTTCGGTTTATTTGCGCTGCCCGCTGGCGTTCTGCTGACCTCATCTATCAAACACTTGAAAGATGAAAATAACCAGATGCCGAATGTGGTTAAGTGCAGACTCGGAGCCAGAGAAGCTCTTAGAGCATAAGAGACGAGAACAAGGTTTCCCTTCCCACCCCCACGGCTTCTGTTCCTCCCTCCTGCCTCCCATCTTAAGTCAGTTAACCTAATGGAAGTGGCAATTAATTAACTCCACAAACAGGATGATTAAGGAGCTGACAATCAAGTGACTGGGAGGGGTTTGAGTGATGGTAATTTAGAGGTAATGATTTCCTGGCTTCTGGAAAATTATAAGGAATACAAGACACACGTGCAGCTCTGGATTAGGATGGATTTGTGTCAGGCAAACGTAGGTGGATGCAAAGCTGGAAATAATCCCCATCCCAAAAAAAGCCTCGAGTGCAAAACGGTTCGATTTGAACTCCCACAGCTTGGAAGTCAACAAAAATAGCAGTTTCTCAACTGATGTGTAACACAGACGCCTGGTTTTCCAACCAATCCTCCATCCCTGTTCTATACCTTCTTCTATCGCAGAATGACGGAACATTTTGTGACTCCAGTAAACCAGACAAACTGGAGAGGTCTTGGGATTGGGAACAGGAATCAGGGTGAAGTGGAAACCCTTTAGAGAGAATCAGGGGAGAATAAACTCCATCTGGATAGACAGAGCCGTGCCCTCCAGGGCTCAAACCCATGACCCCCCCATAGCTGATTATATACCATGGGATTAAATGTCATGAACATCAATTTATGCAATAAATCTATGACCGACTGCATAATCTTTTCTGGCAGTTTAATCTCAGGGACTGAACCAACGTACAGTAGCATCTACAGCAGTGGTTCTTAACCTTAGCAGAGACCAGGGACCCCCAAAATATGATGAACTGGGATTTTAAAAACCACAGAAAATGATTAAAAATTACAAATTAGAGTGGCCATAAACAGACAGAAAAAGTGGTAAAAAGGGTTCATAGTGTCAATATTGGAACAATTAGTTTAAACTGGCAAATATTTATATTGGTGAATTGTTCATCTGAATAATATCCACTGTTATCCAGGAAGTTTACTATTATTTTGGCCATATTATTTAGTCACCTTAAAGATGTAAATCCTTGTTTTAATCAGAAATAAAAATAGGGAGAAAGTGACAAAAAAAAAATGATGGAAAAGATGGTGAAATAGAGATTAAAAAACCACAGAAATTGGTTAAAAGTTGCAAAATATTGGCCAAAAACTGAGAGAAAAAGTTGTAAAAATGGTTCAAAGAGTCAATATTGGAACAATTAGTTTAAACTGGCAAATAATGGGTGTGACAAATGGTGAATGTGGTTAAAATGGCAAAAATGAACAGGAAATATGGTGAAAAGAAGTTAAAGTGACAATAATGTGTCAACATATGTGACAATAGGTGAAAAAGAGGTGGGAAGCGTTTATAAGTGTTGAACATGGAAAAAATGTGGAAGAAATGGGAGTAATGTAACAAAAAGGCATTAAAATATGGCAAGAAAAAGTGATGAAAATAAGTTAAAATATGGTTTGGTAAAGTTTGGTGAAGTTGTAGAAAATTTCTAAAAATAAGCACAAATTGTTACAGGAAAAAAATATTCTTAGTTTGGAGAAGGCGTCTGGCTCCCCGCTCCATCTGACCCCAAGGTTGAGAACCACTGATCTACAGGAGCAGATAGTCCGAACCACTTCCTGTTCTCTGACCACAGAGTAAAACCACATCCATCAGGACAGATACTTTCTTTCTTCACTCGTGTAAATGTAGCTTCTACATTTGAAATCTGCCACAGATCTATCGTGTTAACCTTTGATGACATGGCAACATCAATAAATAAATAAATCTAACACCATTTTATTATTTGATCTAAAACAAAACTATCCCACAACCACATCTTATAAGACAAGATAATATCAGAACAATGTTCTAATAAATACTAATCTGTTTAACTATCAGTCAACAATCAAAGCAACACATTAAAGGATGATGAGATCAAAGTAGGTCCGCTATGAGGTGAGGAGCTCAAAGTAGAGTGGCTCATGAGACGAGCAGAATGCTGAAGAAATTGTTTTCCAAAAAATAAGTGAAAAAGTTCAATATAAGCCCTGTAAACTTTCAAAATAAAGCTTTGTGTCTTACCGTTGCCTTAGGGTTGTTGGCTCCGATTGGACCCCTGAAGACGCCTTTGATGCTTCTCAGCTGTCCGTCTCGTAGGTGGGTGGAACTGATCACAATGTAGTAGCACGCCATTGGCTTTCATTGAGTTAAATATCAAAAAATGTTCTGGAAAAAAAGAAGTCCCAAAAACTTGCACTGTTTGCACAAAGAGAACAGGAAGTAGAAGAAAAAGAAGAAGAAAGGTGGTGAATGTTCTGTTCTTCACTAACTTTCTACATATTTTCTTCCCACTCTTGCTCCAAATGTTTTTTCATTTATTTAGAAATCCTCTTTCTCTTTCCTCTTCAGGTATTTTCTCCACATCCTTCATCCTTCATCGCTCCTCGTCCTCATCAGTTCCTCCAACTCTCTCAGTCTGAGTCTAGTGATGGAGACACTTTCTGCTCCTATCTGAGCATCATCGTCTCTTTGTTTGCTCTCCTCTTGTGTCCGAGCAGGCGTTCCTCTTCCTCTGGATGCTGCGCTGCATGTGCCTCTTCTTCCTCTCCTCCTCCTCCTCTTCTTCTCTCTCTGCTGCTGATCTCCTGCTCTGTGGCCAACAGACCAGAGTGCTTTGCTCCTCACTTACCTGCGGTTGCCATCTGCCCTTTTAACACATGGAGTGCTGACTCGCTCTCTCTCTCTCTGCTCCCTCCCTCTCCATCCTCCATCCTCTCCATCCTCTCCTCCTCCTCCATCCCTTGATCTCTCTCCCCTCTCCCTCTCTCTCTCCATCACCGCCTCTGCTCTCGCTGTCTTTCTTCTCTCTTTAATCACCTCCTTCTCGCTTTCTCTCCAGCTGAAGGAGGCAAGCTCCACCTACTGGTAAGTAGGGAACACACAGAAGAAGAAGAAGAAGAAGAAGAAGAAGAAGAAGAAGAAGATCTGATATCATTGGAAAACAACTGATTCTCAACCTTTTTCAGCCCGCGACCGCCAAAATAAAACTCCCCATTGTACCTAACAACAACAACAAAAAATCACAAAATGATATAAAAAGATAAAATAAGACAACAACATGAAAGAAAATGAGCCAAAATAAAACAAAAATACATCAAATAAGAAGAAAAATATACAAAAAGACAACAAAATGCACAAAATCACTCCAAAAACCAACAAAACTAGCGAAAATTACAGTGATTGAGAGAAAAGTACACAGAAAGACAATAAAAGCACACAAAATTATTCCAAAAACATGCAAAACTACAATAAAAATACACAAATTGAGAGGAAAGTACAGAAAATTACAACAAAAATGACACAAAATTAGATAAAAAAATATGCAAAAAGGCCACAAAAACACACAAAATGAGAGCAATATATACAAAGAGACAACAGAAATATACACATAATGTTTGTGTTTGAGCTGCCGTAAAAAAACGTGAATGTGGGTAAATTGGCAGAAAAAATAAGCATGAAATATGGTGAAAAGAGGTTAAAGCAATGATTAGATTAGAACCTGCATTAGGTTTTGGCATCTAGAAGATGATTTAGAAAGAGATTTGATAGGAAAATGTGAAGTTTTAGATGTTGGACAAGCTGCTCAAAGCTTCCTGGAAATGAACTATGTATACATTATATACATCTATAACATTATAACGTTCAGGGATTCCACCAAACCAAAGTGTTGTGGCTGCTGGACTTTTTTTATGCAGAACAAAAATTTTTTATTTGGTTTGCTATATGTTACAGTACATGGAGCAGTTTTTAAGTGTCTTGTACAACCTGTAAATATTAAGGCATTTGCATAAAATTTGGACCCAAACAGGTTTCTAACCTGTAGAGAACCTAAAAATTAAATCTATAAAATGTCTATTTAAAAACATCTTCATATCTATAATCAATACTTAGCATCTCAACCAGTAAATGCAATACATGTTTTGCCCCTTTCTAATGTATTCCTTATGTGTTTATTTTTCTTACATATTTCCTGCAGGACATGGTTGCAGATGAAGAATTGTTTCTCAATGATCTCCCTGTAAAGGTATGATCTCATCATAATGTCAGGAGGACGTGTTAATCCTTCCACACATGTTTCCGTCTGATGGAAACCAGAGGATTTATATCTAAACTCTATGTATAGATATAAAATCAAACCTGAACATGAAATATCTCAAACCTACAGACTTCACACAACATGCAACCTTCTTTTATGATTCCAGAGCCTCAGTGGGGTATATATTTATATCATTCTCTACATACTTATCAGGATCAGGATAATTGGTGCAGCAGTTTATAGAGAACGTGTGCAGTTCACGTTAGAAATGTGTTTCAGGCTGATTTCATCCTTTTTATCATATTTTCATCATTATCCAAATGATTTAAACCCATCATTTCTCTCTTTGGGTTAGTGTACGTGTGTCAAACTCAAATTCATCCCTATAAAAGCAGGGGTTCTCAACCTTTGGGTCAGGACCCCATTTGGGTTCACGAGGGGGTCGCCAGCTGCCCTCAAGAAACTAAGAATAATGTCTCAATAATTTGAGCACATTTTTTATTTATATATCTTTTTGTTTTTGCTTCTTTTTACCATTTTTCTGCATCTACACCAAACTCTCCATATTTTAACCTATTTTCATCACTTTTTCTTGCCATATTTTTGCTCCTTTTAAAGCATGTTTGCTACATTACTCACATTTCTGACACTTCTACATCACATTTCAATGCTTTTTCTGCACATTTTTTCCCGTTTTCTCGACACTTTCACCTAATGTCACATACGTTGACCCATTGCTCTCACTTTTAACCTCTTTTCACCATATTTCATGACTATTTTTGCCCATTTAACCACATTCACGTTTTGTAATGCCCATCATTTGCCAGTTTAAACTAATTGTTCCTACTTTTTTAATTACCTCATCACAAGCCACCGAATTTCTGCCACTTTTAAGCCAATATTGACACTTTGAACTCTTTTTATAACGTTTTCTGTTTGTATTTGGCCACTTTCATCTGCAACTTTTAACCAATTTCACCACCTTTTCCATCATTTTTTGGTCACTTTTAATTCATTTTATTTCTGATAAAAACAAGGATTTACATCTTTAAGATGACCTTATACTATGGAGTAAATAATAAAGTACACGTGTGCTTATTTGTGTAATGTCCTTCTACTGCTTCTCTGATGGTTTTACTGTCCATTGTTAAATCATTTACTATAAAACCAAAGATCTTGTAGCTGAACTTCTTTGAGTCAGTCCATTTTCTGACAGTCGTACAACGTTATCCTCCCTCTGATTGGCTGTGAGGAATCACATTTTTAATCAGCCTCAGGTGAATCCACACAAGTGTTTTTATATGTTTTACTTGTAATAAATGTTTTCATGTGCAGAGTCTGGAGGCATTAAAACAAACATGAACCCTGGTGACCTTTATCCACAGTGACAGCTCGCATCGCTTCACTGCACAAACTTTATTTCACCATTTAATAAACAAATAGGCGTCATTCGTCCCTGATCTTTCAAACACTTCAGGCTCTCGTCGTGTTTCCCACTGAATTTGGAACTGTGCGGATTTTCCTCGACAGGAAATTGTCAAACGGATTCTCTCCCCCGGGTTAGACTGGAGGCAGCGTATTGTTGTTGAGCTTTGAAAAAGTAAAGTACACAATAAGAAGCTTATCTGATAAATTTCCTTCTTGTTTGGGTCCCATGATCCAGAGCAGCAATAAGCCTAAAAGTGTCCCATTGGCCCGAATAGATTAACTTTAAACAGATTTAACACCAGCTCTGTCAGCTTCCTGTGTGTGTGTGTGTGTGTGTGTGTGTGTGTGTGTGTGTGTGTGTGTGTGTGTGTGTGTGTGTGTGTGTGTGTGTGTGTGTGTGTGTGTGTGTGTGTGTGTGTGTGTGTGTGTGTGTGTGTGTGTGTGTGTGTGTGTGTGTGCGACCTAAAACAGAACCTGCACACAGGATTTTTTGTATTATGATCATAATAAAATAAACATAATTCAGAGTTCTTTTACTGTCACTTTGATTCCTACATTAGACAGTTTTGAAGTATGCACGGTGGGCACACTAGTCATCTCAACTCTCCCATGATGCATTGTGAGCTGAATGTAAAATGGTCCTGGGACCTGCTTCCATTCATTTTTAACACTTTTGTAAACAGGGCTCTTATTTTGAAGTTAACAGGAAGGTTTACCAAAAAATCTCTAAAATGTCAGAATTAAATCTGTCTATGTGAATTTTATAGATCTAATGAGCACATGTTGATATTCTACTTGGTCACTTTCTCACTTCAAATGTTTCCAGAACTTTCAAAGTAAAGGTAGAGAATCAACAGAGATATTTAGCCTCAGTGTGAACAAGGTTTTTAACGCTGTAGGTTCCAAATGCATCTTGGGAAACTTGGAAGAACACATCAGTGGGAACGCTCATCATCCTAATCATACTATAGTATATACTAGACAGTATATACTCATTGAGTTTGTAGTGTATAGTACATTAGTGGGACATTTACAACACAACCTATGACTACTGTGCCCATCTCGCATACTTAAAAAATGTCCTCATATAGTATACATCCTGGTATTTCTCACATACTCAATCTTTTCATACTATCTAATGTGAACACACTACACACTCACTTAGACGTGGTGTGTTTTCAAACACAGATTGATCCTCAGACAGATGCATGGAGGAAACGTGTCAGGGTGAAGTAAAGGAAATACCCGTTACCCTGTTATCTGTGTGTGTTAATATTCTGCAGGCCCTGCACAGACCGAGATGGCGTCCAGACTCTTCTGGGACCATGTGCACATGTGCCAGTTGGTGCCATACGGACCCCCGTCATATCCAGACGGTCAAATGTCACAAAAATGTCAGAGGAGATGGTTTGGCTTGGTGTTGGCGACTCTGCAGTGATACACCATTGAGCAGCAACCAAAGCAAAGGCCAAACTGCCCCACACACACACACACACACACACACACACTATTGGCTCAGTCAGAGGCCTTCAGTCACAAACTGGCCCCACACTTTATTCCCTTTCTTTTCAACTCCAGACAATAAAAAGCAGTATGGTGTATCAGCGTATTTATTGTAAATAACTAAACTGTGAGCACAAAATAAGTTGTAATTAAGTGTCAGCGTGTCGCTTTAAGAGCGCGGTAAATAATCTATGACCTTTATAGGACCAGCAGGAATTACAAACAAATTGGCAGGACTTACTGTATCTCCTCCTCCTAAAAGTAACTGGCATCCAACCACCATCCAACCGACGCTCGAGCTCCAGAGCTCGAGCAGTGGTTCTCAACCTTTTCAGCCCGCGACCCCCAAAATAAAGGTCCCAGAGCACGGGGACCCCCACTGTAGCTGAAGGTGGTTGAACACAGACATGAACATTGAAGAACAGTCATGTGGAGACAGGACCATCTATAAGGGGGAATAAAGGGGAGAGATTTTTGGGGTCCATCCATAAAGTCAGTAAAATGATGGTCCATTGTTCTATGAATCTGTGATAACCACATTTATTTATTCATCTGAATAATATCCACTGTTATCCAGGAACGTTTATTACTATTATTGTCATCTTAAATATGGAAATCCTGGTTTCAATCACAAATAAAATGAATAAAGTGACCAAAAATGGTGGAAAAGGTGGTGAAATGGGATTTTATAAACCAAAGTTGTAAATTAGAGTGCATGGCCAAAAAAGGACCAAAAGAGTTTAAAGTGTCAATATTAGTACGATTAGTTTCAACTGGCAAATAATGGGCATGACAAATCATGAATGTGGTTAAATTGTCAAAAATTATCATGAAATATGGTGAAAAGAGGTTAAAAGTAACAATAACGGGTCAACATACTGTATGTGACATTAGGTGGAAAAGTGGTGGAAATGGTTTATAAGTGCTGAACATGTCTGGAAAGTGGAAATAATGTGCAGAAAAGGCATTGAAATTTAATGGAAAAGTGGCAGAAATGGGAATAATGTAGCAAAAATACATTAAAATGAGCAAGAAAATATGGCTAGTTTGCAAAAATAAGTAAAAACCACAGAAACTGGTTAAAAGTTGCAAATTATAGTGGCTAAAAATGGACAAAAAAGGGGTTAAAAAAGGATTCAAAGTGTGAATAATGAAACAATTAGTTTAAACTGGCAAATAATGAGCACAACAAACCATAAATGTGGTTAAATTGGCAAAAAATAATCATGAAATATGGTGAAAAGAGGTTAAAAGTAACAATAACGGGTCAACATATGTGACATTAGGTGGAAAAGTGGTGGAAATGGTTTATAAGAGCTGAACATGTCTGGAAAGTGGAAAAATGTGATGGAGAAGTGTCAGAAATGGGAGTAATGTAGCAAAAATGCATTAAAAGGAGCAAAAATATGGGCAAGAAAAAGTGATGAGAATATGTTAAAATATGGAAACGGAAAAAAAAAAAGCAAAAGTGGGCTCAAATTGTTCAAAAATATTCTTAGTTTCCTAAAGGAATGTGGCGACTCCCACCCAGTGTCTTGTGACCCCAAGGTTGACAACCCCTGCTTTATAGGCCAGTCTCCGCCCACGCTCGGGCCCCTGAGCGACCACAAACACAACGCCCACAAAACTACAAAGCAGCGTTTTCAAATCAAAAGAAAAAAGGGGGACAAATGAGCTCTAATGAGGGAATAATCCAGCTCCAACGTCTCTTTTGAAGAAGGTAGAACATCAGGATGCACAAAGCAAGTGAGACGCAGAATGCTAATGTGCTCTGCCCTTGATTAGCAGCTAACAAGCGTGGCTGTGGCTGTGGCTGTGGCGGCGGCGCTGCCCTAAATCCATACATTCTGATGAGCTCATTTTGTTTTGGCTTTATTCCCTGGAACGTTTCCTTTCAGCTGCTGAAACACTCCATCCTACAGATGTTTGATTGGACGATGTGTTAAACTAAGTCAGCACCTCTAACACCCTGTGGAGATGAAATCAAAGCATCAGGGATTTGTGTATCTTCATGTTATTACTGTACATGCTTGGTTTAATCCCTCGTTCTCCCACTGCTTAGACGGATTAGCAGGTTCCAGTTCAATCCCTCACAGTTGGGAACCAGTATTAGATCTTTTTACACTGCACTGTAAAACAAAAATATGTAAAGTTACAGGAAATGTTCTGTAATTTTTTAACAGATTTTTCCAGTTTTTCAATAAAACAATGAAATGCAAGTAGATTTACAGACATTTTCAGTCATTTTAAGTTTAAAATGACAGTTAATTAACCATAATGTAAGATTTCATTAATATTATGTTTTTAATGACACTTTGTTGTAATTGTACATGTTTAACTGTAGTTTTACGTACAATTTTAGGTGAGTTCTTTCAACAATTTAATATTAAAAATGACCGTTGTCATGTGATATAAGAACTGGAAAACTGAGTTCTGCAAATATTGTGGATTTTAATTGAGTTTTTGTCTTTGAAAGGGCTGGTCATTTAAAAATAAATCAATAAATAAAATGTATTTATTTATTTATCTTGCCATGTCTGCATATGTCGTCAAAGATTAAAACATTATAGCGCTCTATTTTCTGACAGATATGCATGTTTTATTCTTGCACAAAAAAAGGCAAATGATACATTTATATGTTGCGTAATGGTCGCCATCTTTTGTGGAATTCTTTGGGAAATTTTGAGGAATTCTTTGTAAGGAAAAAATGCAAAAAATTTCAAGGTCCTTCCACAATTTTTGATTTTAAAAAAGGACTGCAGTTTCAGTGAGTTTGGAAATTTTTGGTAAATGACACAAAGATTCATGTTTTTTCTGTCATTTTTTACTTTCTCGCGTGGGCCGAATTTGATGCTCTGAAGGGCCGTATTTGGCATCCGGACCATGAGTTTGACACAAATGCTTTAGAACAAGGATTTCAAACTTATTTTAGTTCAGGGGCCAAATATGGACCAGTTTGACCTTAAGGGGGCCACAAACTTTAGGCGTAGGAAATGAATAATTTCAACATTAATGTGCCTTGGTTTGCACTTCCACATGTACAGTAAATTATATATACATGATAAATTATGTGAGTATATCAGTTCCTGCAGGATTTGCACTTAAATTTACCGGATTTTGTGAATTTGGGGAAATTTTGTGGAATAATTATGAGGAGAATTTGCCAGTTTTTGGAAAAAATAGAGATTTCTTTCAACAATTTGATATTTAAAATGACTGTTGTCATGTGATGTAAGAACTGGAAAACTGAATTCTGCAAATATTGTAGATTTTAATTGAGTTTTTGTCTTTGAAGGAGCTGAGATTCTAAGCATCTCCTGCCGCTGTCCACGGTGCTGAAGCTGAATCTCATGAATAATGCACAAAAACAAACTAGAAATCATGAATTATGAATATTTTCTACTTCGTATCCATCGCTTTGATTTCTCAGGATATAAAACTGCTGCTGCTCCGTCTTTATCACATCAACCACATTATTATGACCACCACTGACAGGTTAGGATGGTGAACATCCACCATGATAACTTCATCATCGTCATGACACCTGTTAGTTTGTAACATACTGTATATTAGAGAACAACTTTACAGTATGTGTTTAATACTAAAGAAAAAAACTCATTAAAATGATTATTCTATGACTCTGTGATAACCACATTTATTTATTCATCTGAATAATATCCACTGTCATCCAGGAACGTTATTATTATTATTTGGGCCATAATATAGTAATCTTAAAGATGTAAATCATTGTTTTAATCAGAAATAAAATGTGTTAAAAATGACCAAAATGTTGGGAAAATGTGGTGAAATGGGGATTTTAAAAACCACAGAAATTGGTTAAACTTTGCAAATTACAGTGGACAAAAATAGACAGAAAAAGTAGTAAAAAAAAAAAAAAAAAAAGTGTCAATATTGGAACAATTAGTTTAAACTGGCAAATAATGGGCGTGATAAATTATGAATGTGGTTAAGTTGGTAAAAAAAAGCATGAAATATGGTGAAAAGAGATTAAAAGTGACAATATGTGCCGCAAATGTGCAGAAAAAGCATTGAAATTTGACATAAAAGTGTCAGAAATGAGAGTAATGTAGCAAAAATACATTAAAATGAGTAAAAATATGGCAATAAAAAGTGATGAAAATAGGTTAAAATATGTTAAGTTTGGTGTAGTTGCAGAAAAATGTGAAAAAAATGCAAAAATGGGCTTTAAATTGTTCAGAATATATTCTTAGTTTCTTAAAGGCATTTGGCGACCCCAAATGGAGTCCTGACCCCAAGGTTGAGAACCCCTGATTTAGTGGATGATCATGTGTGAGAACATAGCTCTCGTTATAAGATATTTAATCTATAATCAGAAAGTGTTGTACTTCACCATAGGATAGAACAGTGCTTTGTTCTTTCTTCTTCTTCTGTTGTTTATTGTTTCATTTGCTTTGTTCTCTAAACATGTCAGAGAAGAATTAAAGTTCCTTTATCTCCAGTAAAGGCCAACGTTCATGCTTCAGCAGACAAAGGCATTATTCCAACCTCTTGTGATTACCTTGGGGATGAAGTGGAACACAGATATTTCAGGTCATAAACATCATAAATGCTCTATTATGAGTGAGTGAACCAAACAAAGACTCCAACAACTCATAGAAAGGGTTAACTGTTGGTGAAACTCTAGTTAATACTATATAGTGAAAGTACGGAAACATGATTATATTCACTGGTTATCATCAAATCAGTCAATGCCATACTGTAGATACAATACACAAAGAATAAATCATTCAATGTTTGTTATTTATTTACAATCTGACGTGATGTGAGACCCAGAATGTTCCTCAGGGTTTGTAGTTCTGCAGCTGCTGATAGAATCCTGGGTTTGGACGAATGGACGGCCTGGCGTCCTTCACCTGACTGTACGCATCATCAAACGACAGCCCCTCCTTCAGCATCAGGTAGCCAATCACAACGGAGGAGGAGCGTGACACGCCAGCGTTGCAGTGGACCATCACCACGCCATCCTGCACACAGAGGAAGTGAAGGAGAGCTAGCTATTAGGCTAATGCTAACAGGTCGTTAAGATGTAAATTGACTACCAGGTTAGCTAAAGGCTGAAACATTGTTTTAATTAGAAATAAAATGGGCTAAAATTGACCAAAAATGGTGGAAAAGGTGGTGAAATGAGATTTAAAAAGCACAATTTTCAAATTGGTTAAAAGTTGCAAATTACAAAAGTGGGCAAAACTGGACAGAAAAAGTGGTAAAAAGGTTTAAAGTGTCAATATTAGAACAATTAGTTTAAACTGAGCAATAATGGGTATGACTAATTGTGACTGTGGTTAAAATGGTAAATAAAATCATGAAATATGGTGAAAATTGGCAATAATGGGTCAACATAAGTGACATTAGGTGGAAAAGTGGTGGAAAGTGTTTATAAGTGTTGGAAATGTCATTTTATGCACTTTTAATGTCATTTTTGTGATTTTTTTGGGGAGCCATTTTGCGTATTTTAGTATATTTTCAAACATTTTGTGTATTTTCGTCTCATAAAGTGTGTTTTTGGATTAATCTTGTGTATTTTTGTTGTTGTTTTGTGTATTTTAGTAGCATTTTGTGTGTTTTTTTCTGTGGTATTGTGTATTTTTCTGTAAATATGTGTGTTTTTGGAGTCATTTTTGCATATTTTTTATAAATTTTTCAAATATTTTATGTATTTCCTTGTCACAATGTGTGTTTTTTTAATGTAACTTAAAAAGTAACATTTACTTTAAACTGTCAAATAATAGCCATGACAAATGGTGAATGTGGTTAAATTGGTAAAAACAGGTTAAAAGAGACAATAATTGGTCAACACATGTGACAGTAAGTGGTGGAAATGCTTTAAAAGTGCTGAAAATGTCTTGAAAGTGGAAAAAGTTGAGTAATGTAGCAAAAATCCATTAAAAGGAGCAAAAATATGGCAAGAAAAAGTGATGAAAATAGGTTAAAATATGGCAAGTTTGGTGTAGTTGCAGGAAAAGGGTAAAAATGGGCTCAAATTGGCATCTGGTGACCCCCTCCCAGTGTCTAATGACCCCAAATGGGGTCCTGAAGTTGAGAACCAATGGTCTACAGGACTCCACATCCCAAGGGTTTATAGTTGAGCAGCAAATTTCAACCTTTGACATCTTTTTTCTCGAGCAGATTTCATTTGTTTTGTTTATTTATTAATCTATAAGACCTACACATTTTATCTTTATCTGACAAAACAATAGTCAACAGCATTTAAAGACACAGAAACCTGACAATGTTGCTTAAGGATCAGAGCATTTTAAATAGTATTTTTCTATTTGTTGATGGAATTATTAGTGAAATGTGTAAAACTGTAACAGAAGCTTTAAAACGGTCCAGGTTGGATGCTGCCCTCTGTTGGATGGAGAGAAACCACACTGATGTCACACGGAATCAAAGCTTTAGGGATCAAAGCAACAAAACTGTCTTTAACCTTCTGTTAGAAAAAGGGGGCGTGGCCTCCATGTGAACCCATCAAAGAGTTCTGCTTTTATCAGCGTGTGTTCTCATTTTAACATTTTAACACTCACATCACATTAGGTCCTGCTTACAGTCAATCTCCTGACACACACACACACACACACACAGTTCTAACTGTTCATCAGACCTCCCTCCTCCTCTTAGTGTGAGATACACATAAATCCATCACAGTGAGCTGGGCCACGTGTTAAATTAGATATGAAACGAGGCATTTCCACTTCTCCTCCATCACAACCAGAAACAGTTCAAACACATTTGACTGGTTACGTTACGGCTGGTAGAAGAAGATAACTCAGACCAGTGTTAATGTGTGCACCCCTGTTCTAAAGGGATGTAGATATTTATAATGAGTTTTACCACTACACTTTTAAGTGAGCACGTTGAGTTGTTAGAGTGAACATTTAAAGATAAAACAGGAGCACGTAAAACCACCTTCACGAGCTCTCTTTAAAGTTTTACTGGACGAATTAAAGCACCGCAGTTTTACGGGAGCTCAAACGTGCACATGACACACGTGATTTTATGTCTTCTTTCTATATATTTTTCTCATTTTGTGTTTTTTTGTTGCCTGTTTGTAAACATTTCTTTAATTTTGTGTGTTTTTGTCTGTAATTTTATGTGTTTTGGAGTCTTTTTGTATATTTTCCTCTCATTTCATGAATTTCTGTTTTCATTTTGTAAACTTTTCTCTCATTTTTAGTCCATTTTTGTTGTTATTTTGTATATTTTTCTGTCATTTTCTGTATTTTGTTGTCTTCTTTTATTTTTATCTAATGTTTTGTCTATTTTTGTTGTCATTTTTCTCTCATTTTCTGTAGTTTTGTGTGTTTTTGGAATGATTCCGTATACTTTTGCAGTCATTTTGTCATTTGTTTTTGGAGTAGTTTTGTGTATTTTGTTGTCTTTTTGTACATTTTTTTTCTCAATACATGTATTTTTGTTTAAATTTAAATTGTGTATTCATGTTGTCCTTTTCTGTACTTTTCACTATTTGTGTATTTTTGTTGTGATTTCAGATCTTTTTTCTTTTCTTATTTTGTGTATTTATGTTGTCATTTTGTGAAGTTTTGTCTTCATTTTGTAAATATTTCTATCATTTATAGGCATTTTTATTGTAATTTTGTATATTTTTGTTGTCATTTCAGATCATTTTCTCTCATTTTGTGTATTTTTTTGTCATTTAGGGTATTTTTCTGTAGTTGTGTGTGTTTTTGGAGTAATGTTTTGTCTAATATCTATTTTTTTTAATAACTCTTTTTATTGGAAGCAGTTTCACATGTAACAATACAACACAGTGTAATGTAGAAGAAGAAAAAACAAGAACTTCCTTTTGTTTTTCCCCCCAAATCTCTTCTTCCCACCCTCCCACCTTCCCGTAACACCCCTAGCAGAGCAGATACCAGTGCGTAACGGTCAAGGACATATCAATAATACAAAGTACATTTAAATAATACACAAAAAAATTTTTTATAACATAATAAAAGTAATATCTAATGTTTTCTAATGGGGTTGATTATCGTTGCTGTACAGCATCTATAGTAGATCTAGAGAGTATAGAACCCAGCCTGCTGTACCTGCTGTCTGGCCTGGTCAATGAAGGAGGAACATTCCTCCAGGTACGAGGTGATCTGAGTGTCTGGGAGGTCCAGGATCTGTAGTGTCCTGTAGACCACCTGGTCCGGAAATGGGTTGGAGACCCCGTAGGCCACGTTGAGCACATGTGACACCTGGCACAGAGAAAACAGAGGGGGACCCCCGTGATTTAGAAGGCTGTCTTTGCTTTGACAGGAGGGGGAGAGACAAACGGTTCTGTCAGATATATTGATGACATGACATGAGCTGAATGTGACTGAGGGCACGGAGGAGGAAGACGAATGGCTCTTATTCATTGTGCCGTGTCACTTAACTTTAGCTTTTCCTCTGAGGGATAAATCCTGGTTCCTCATAACATCCTCCATCATATTTATATCATCACATATTCATCCTCCTCCCATTGTTGACCACAAATCCTCCTCAAAGGCACCAACGACACAGTAGGATCGTTGTGTGTGTGTGTGTGTGTGTGTGTGTGTGTGTGTGTGTGTGCGTGCGTGCGTGCGTGCGTGACATTTAAATACACTTCTACATATCTGTCATTTTTCCACAACTTCTGTGAACTTTTAAATCATCTATGCTGACTCATATATCTTAGTTATCAAGTAAAATAACTAAATGTGGGTCAATTCTACATTTTCTACTCAGATTTTTGAAAATAAAACCAAAGACTGATTAAATTGAGTCATTTTTAACTGCGTTATTTTATTACAACACCCAAAGTAGTGCTTTTCCAGCGTGCCTTGCAGGGATGTGGTTTCAAACCAGACTTTATTAAAAATGTAGATTTATTGCTTAGAAATATTGTCTTATGTGGGTATTTATTTTATTTCTTACTGTCTGGAGCAAGTACATTTCCCTTCTGGGGAAAAATAAAGGTATATTATATTCTATACAATCTATTATTTATTCCAAAGAACTTTAACAAAAACACCTGGAACATTTGACCAAATGTTTCAAGAAAGCCACAACTGAAAAAGTAGAATTTATTGGGATTTTCCATCAACACCACACAGTGGAAACCAGCAGATGTACTTTCGTTGAACTCAGTGGGTGTTACTGATAAAAAGAGGTGTCGTCAGCACTCAAAAATGTCCTTTTAGGGCTTTTATTTAGACACAATGACTCTTTTTTTCTTTAGCGTGAGTATCTTATGGTCTAAAAGAAATGTACTGAATATACAATTACTGATCTTTGTACTGTTTTATTTTTATTAATATCTTTAAATTAGAAAAAAAACACAACAGTGTTATTTTCCTTTCAGATGAAGATGTTAAATAAAGAAGAATGGAAATGAAGTGGGTGGAAAAAACTTGTCCCTGCAGAAAATTGGACCAACATGAGTGAACGTCACACTCATGTATTAACACACTGAAGCCTGAAGCTACACACACACACACACACTGTAATGTTACTGTAACCAGTGACTCCCTCTACCACAGCAGGTTTTTTGCTGCTGACAGTTCACCTCCACGGTGGTCTCTCATCTCATCTCATCTCATCTCATCTCATCTCATCTCATCTCATCTCATCTCATCTCATCTCATCTCATCTCATGTGACTACTACACATGCTCCTGTAAGGCAAAGGCAAGGGCACGACCGCTCCATTGATCCTCCTCTACTGACCTTATGTCTCCTCAGGGTGTCCGTGTCGTGGGCTGCATCCTGAGAGGCTGAGAAGAGAAGAGGAATGGAATGAGAAGATGGACGGGAGCGTGTGTGTGTGTGTGTGTGTGTGTGTGTGTGTGTGTGTGTGTGTGTGTGTGTGTGTGTGTGTGTGTGTGTGTGTGTGTGTGTGTGTGTGTGTGTGTGTGTGCGTGTGTGTGTGCGTGTGTGTGTGTGCGTGTGTGTGTGCGTGTGCGTGTGTGCGTGTGTGTGTGTGCGTGTGTGTGTGTGCGTTCACCAAAGCTGATCCGTTACAAAGACGTTGACATTTAGTCATAAAAAACGCTGCTTTATCCCTTGAATGTTAATCACCAGTAGTCGATGTTTAAACACAGGAGGAAGTGGATTTAACGTCAAAGTCAGATTTAAAATAAAACCAATGTTCAGTCTTTGCATCAGCATGTGTTCACTGGATATCGATGGTTATTTCTATGTCTCAGAATACTTGAATAACTTGATTTACACCAATCTGATCAGCTACGTCGGATCGGCTGATATTTAGCATTTTATGTAATTAATGTGATCAGCTGGATCGTCTTAATTGGCCGATCCGATCGATGACGTCATTGTCATGATGAAACTTTCTGTAGATGCTCCCATTGCATTCACTGCATTATATTTAATAAATGAGCCTCAATGGGCATGGTTTGCATGAGTATTATGATGGAAATAAAAATAGAAATACTTTGAAATATTCTAAAGCAGTGGTTCTCAACTGGTCTCACCCTGCGACCCAATTTTTCCACCGTCATTAAATCGTGACCCACTTTTTAAAAATTCTTTAACAATTCATCCAACCAAATTTAATTTTATTAATCCATAGAATCTTTTTTTTAAACATAAATCTATATATTTGCCTGTGCAACAAGCATTTTACAAAAGGCCTGTCAAAAGAAAAGTTTATTTCAAAATAAAAGACAAGTCCAACCCAACCTGAGAGACTTTAAATATTTATTTATTTTTGACCAGCTGTCCGCGACCCACCCAGTACAGGTCCGCGACCCACTTTTGGGTCCCGACCCACCAGTTGAGAATCACTGTTCTAAAGGACTATGTTATACAACTAAAATAGTGCAGAAAATAATTTTGAATAGATTTAGAGTGCGGTAGATTTGAGGATTTTTTTTAATACTAAATAATAAATCAAAGTGAGCACAAATATACTACATATTGGATATTTTTTATGCATTTAACCCTTTATCTCACTAAAAGAAATGCAGTTGGACAGAACATTTAAATGTAATGTAAATGACCCACTGTGCATGTGTCATTGCACAACGAGTCTTCACTGGTGCATTTAATACGTCATACTAACATATTACTCATGCTAAGGCTGTGTAATTAATCAAAATTGTATTACGATTTTGATTATTACACAACGATTACAAAAATAACGTAATGGAGAAAAAAAATATTATTAAAACATGTTTCTATTTTTTTAATTTTCTAAATAAAACCAACTTCTGTGATTTAAGATATCTACAAAGAATAAAAGTAAAATAAAATAAAAAAACAAAACAGAACCTTTTTTTAATTTACATTCAAATAACATTTTTGTGTTGTTGTTGTTATGTGCAAAAGTGAACATACTTGATTTCAGTGTTTGAAGGAATTGATTATGTTGAAAGAATACATTTTATATTGTTTTGTACAAAAAAAAATAACTTTTTGGTTGAAAAATAATTTGATTTCAATTATGACTAAAAGTGTTAGGGTTAGGGTAGGTGTGACTAAATGAGTATGTAGCGGAATGTAAAATGGTCCTGGGACCGGTGTGACGTACTGAGTTTACCTCCGTACAGAGATTATAACGTATATAAAACGTCATCACCAAATAAGGAACAGTAAAAAAGTATGTTTCCTCAAAAGAGAAGTCCACAGGAGCTCAAAACTTGTAAAAAAGCCTTAAATTAAATAAATCCTCTGTCACTCGTTTGTCTGCAGTCCGTCTGCTTGGCCGTGTGCGCAGCGATTGGCTCTGGCTGCACATGTGACTCTAGCTCACCACTGTGATTGGCTCTGGCACGCACAGAACAGGAGCTGTACAGTGAAATAGATGTATATGGTGCGCTAGCGCCCCCTCACACTGAGGTCAAAAGCTGTTTCACTTCTTGGTGAACATGATTGTGAAATTAACACAAACGTTTTGAAATCACCAAATTACTCCAAAATAACGGATGCACACACTTGGGGTATTTGGAAGCCGTTGACAAAGTTTCAGGTCGAACAGACACCACGTCAGGGAGATATTAGCTCCACAAACACGCACGCACCTATGCACGCAGACCTTTCCTGCATTATAGTATAGATAAATAAAAAACCAATACCAACAAATTCTGCACTTCAAGCAACTCTTGGCTCTTTAATTTCAAATCCATTGCGTTGACGCATGGAACCAAAATACTAAAAGTTGTATCACTGTCCAATTAGTTTTCGATCAGACTCAATCTAAAGTTTTCCAAAAACCGCTGAGTCGGACAGAATCCCGCAGTAAAAAAGCAAAAGCTGCAGGACATCAACCTCTGCATCACATTCAGACGTAAACACTCCATTCTGAACAGCTGCAAAGCTCCCAGGGAAGATATTCGTCAGCAGAAACAAACAACAAAGCTGATAAAAAAAAAATAAAAAAGAAAGGAGAAAAAGGAGATGGGATGGGAATCAAATGATTTGTGTGGCAGCAAACGACCAGGCTTAAAAATGCTGAAATAAACATTCAATTATATCTACTTCTGCAGAGGAACAACCTTCAAAACAAGTTGTTTTAGAAAAGCAGAGGAAGAAGGTCAAAGAAAAAAGCAGAATAATCAGCTAAAACAGGAAAAAACCCTTTGTTGAGGAAACAGGACAATAACTTCCTTCACTTTCTCCACAACAGCTTTACTGTCTTCAAAGTAACATTTGTGCTCTTTGCATTAGTCGAGCCACTTTAATGCTAATGTTACGTTCTTGAGAGGAGGCAAGTCTAAACCCAAACGGATAGACTGCGTGTGTGTGTGTGTGTGTGTGTGTGTGTGTGTGTGTGTGTGTGTGTGTGTGTGTGTGTGTGTGTGTGTGTGTGTGTGTGCTTAGAAATAAGCCATCTCCAGCTTATACGTTCCGTCAGAAAAGAAAAAGCAGATTTCCAGTGACACAGGCCTGTGAGGAAGCAGCGATTTCTGAAGCTTCTTTAAAACATGGAGCCATGTCCAATCTGCTCAAGAGCAGTCGACGTTTATCCGTCTTCCTTCAGAGGAGCAGAATAAACAACTGTGTGATCTCACACTGCTGCTAATGCTGGCCGCTAGTAGTTTATCCTCTACATTTTGTTTTTGTTAAGAAAGGTTTTTAAATTGACTGTTTTCAAAGGAACTTTTGAAATGAATTGATTTAGTTTGGTTGGCTGGTTATGTTTTTGTTGGTTGATTTATTTGTTTGTTGGTTTGTTGGTTGGTTGATTGGTTGATTAGTTTGTTGTTTATGTTTTGGGTTGGATGGTTGGTTATGTTTTTTATTAGTTGGTTGGTTGGTTGGTTGGTTGGTTATGTTTTTTATTAGTTGGTTGGTTGGTTGGTTGGTTGGTTATGTTTTTTGTTGGTTGATTGATTGATTTTTTTTGTTGGTTATGTTTTGGGTTGGGTGATTGGTTGGTCGGTTGGTTGGTTGATTGGTTGGTTGGTTATGTTTTTTGTTGGTTGGTTCGTTGGTTGATTGGTTTGTTGGTTATGTTTTGGGTTGGATGGTTGATTGGTTGGTTGGATATGTGTTTTGTTAGTTGGTTGGCTGGTTGGTTAGTTATGTTTTTTGGTGGTCGGTTGATTGGTTTTGTTTTTGTTGGTTGGTTGGATGGTTAGTTGGTTGGTTGGTTGGTTGGTTGTTTGGTTGACTGATTGGTTTGTTGGTTATGTTTTGGGTTGGATGGTTGTTGGTTGGTTATGTTTTTTGTTGGTTGCTTGGCTGGTTTTGTTTTTGTTGGTTGATTGGATGGATGGCTGGTTGGTTGTGTTTTTTGTTGGTTGGTTGGTTGGTTTGTTGGTTGGTTGGTTGGTTTGTTGGTTGGTTGGATGGTTTGTTGGTTGGTTGGATGGTTTGTTGGTTGGTTGGTTGGTTGGTTGGTTGGTTGGTTGGTTGGTTGGTTGGTTTGTTGGTTGGTTGGTTGGTTGGATGGTTTGTTGGTTGGATAGGTGGTGTGTGTATTTAATTTGAGCATAGGTAAGATATGATTGGTCGGTTTGGTTGTTTTCTTGTTTAGATAATTGGTCAGCAGCTGAACAGTCTATGTATTATTATATCTTTTCTCTAATTAATTATATTTGTATACTTTATCTCTGTGTCTACAATAGAAGCACAATTTGTAGTTATAAACAATGTCACAGCAATAGAACAATTTATGACCCAGCAACGACCTCCACCAAGACGACTGATTAATAAGACAGAAGATTTTAAAAAGAGAGCGTGTTAAAACCAGTGGTCTGTTATTTCAGAGAACATAACATCATTTATCAGCAGTGAGACGCTTGTTCTCTGTTCAGTCTGACAGATGTAATACTTTATTGATCCCAGCAGGAGGACTTTCTCTTTGATTCACCGCTGCTCTGAGGTCAGAGGTCAGCGACGGCTACACCAGTGAACGACACCTCTGAGTCAATGTCAAACTCAAGGACGAACACATGCTGACACACAGGGACGGTAACCAGTGTCTGTAGCAGGAAACCACACACACACACACACACCACAGATAGAAGCTCATCATCCACTATAAACTATAAACTCTTATCTCTTACGCTAGTGGGTATTTAACTGTGGCAGATTGTCTATTAAAATGATAGTTACAACCATCCTAGGGCTTAGTTTTACAACGTACCGAGAACAATTTCACGTCTTTTCAGCCTGTGATTTTTATTTTAATGAAACTCTTTGACCTGTGGGTAGATGAAGTTTGCAGTGAGTCAGTTTCCTCTTTCACATACACAAAATATAAAACTTAACATGAAGAAAAAGTGCTGACTGTGCTCGATACTCAAAGTATGGTTGGATGGCTGGTTGGTTGTGTTTTTTGTTGGTGGGTTGGCTGGTTATGTTTTTTGTTGATTAATTGGTTTTGTTGGTTGTGTTTTGGGTTGGTTGGTTGGTTGGTTGGTTGGTTGGTTGGTTGGTTGGATGGGTGGTTATGTTTTTGTTGGTTGGTGGGATGGTTGGTTGGTTGGTTGGTTGGTTGGTTGGATGGGTGGTTATGTTTTTGTTGGTTGGTGGGATGGTTGGTTGGTTGGATGGGTGGTTATGTTTTTGTTGGTTGGTGGGATGGTTGGTTGGTTGGATGGGTGGTGTGTGGACAACTTCTATCAGAAGAATAGAGGGTTTGTTTATTTGTTTGTTTTGTTTGTGTCCTTTTGGACTCATTTTGTGTGTTTTGTTGGTCAATTTGTGTATTTTTGTTGTGGTTTTGTATTTTTTGTTGTGTGTTTTTTTTTGCCATTTTGTGTGTTTTTGAAATCAATTTGTGTCTTTCTGTTCTGTGTTTTTATGTCTTTTTAGTTTTGAGTCTTTTGGGGCTTTTGGTGTATTTTTGTTGTGATTTTGTATTCTATATTCTGTCGTGTTTTTGTTGTTTTGTGTGCTTTTGAAATTTGTTTTGTGTATTTTGTCGTCATTTTTTGTGTTTCCGGTGACAATCTGTGTATTTGTGTTGTGGTTTTGTATTTTTCTGCAGTGTATATTTTTGTTATTTTGTGCTTTTGAAATTAATTTCATGTATTTGTTGTCATTTGGTTTGTTTTTGGTGTCAATTTGTGTATTTTTGTTGTCTTGTGTGGTTTAAAATTGTAATTTGTTGTCATTTCGTGTGTTTCCAAAGTCAATCTAAGTATTTTTTGTTGTGGTTTTGTATTCTTTCTTTTTGTAGTCGTATGTATTTTTGCTTTTGAAATTCATTTTCTACATTTTGTTGTCATTTTTTTGTGTTTTTGGAGACAATTTGTGTATTTTTGTAGTGGTTTTGTGTTGTTTTTTTAAGCCATGTGTATTTTTGGCTTTTTTTAATATGCTTTTAAAATTAATTTTGTCTATTTTTCTTGCCAATGTGCGTGTTTGTGGAATGAATTTGTATCATATTAATGTCGTTTAGTTTATATTTTGCACCATTTTGTGTATTTTCCTGGTCATTTTGTGTGTGTTTTAAGTCAGTTTAAGGATTTTTGCATTTTGTTTAAGTCGTGTGT
Organism: Gouania willdenowi; assembly: GCF_900634775.1. Taxonomy (NCBI): domain Eukaryota; kingdom Metazoa; phylum Chordata; class Actinopteri; order Blenniiformes; family Gobiesocidae; genus Gouania; species Gouania willdenowi. The sequence goes on along the minus strand of NC_041058.1, from coordinate 2,310,552 downwards.
GTGTGTGTGTGTGTGTGTGTGTGTGTGTGTGTGTGTGTGTGTGTGTGTGTGTGTGTGTGTGTGTGTGTGTGTATGCGTGTGTGTGTGTGTGTGTGTGTGTGTGTGTGTGTGTGTGTGTGTGTGTGTGTGTGTGTGTGTGTGTGTGTGCATGTGTGCGTGTGTGTGTGTGTGTGTGTTACCTAACAGGAGGAATGGTCTGATGACTCCTACGTGCAGGTCCAGACTGGTGTCCACTACAAACCCACATCCATCCTCCAGATGTTCCAGCTGTTGATCCTCTTCCTCTCCATCATCACCACTCCTCCTCTCCACATGCTTCCGGCCCGTTACCGTAGTAAAACGCGTGCGCTGCTTCTTCAGGTTGCTCTTGGAGAAACCTTGGATTTCCTGAGCCAGTGAATGCATCACAGGGAAAATTCACTGAAGAAAATAAGAAACAGAGGGGATTTCAGGTATATTAATAAAATCAAAAATTACAGCAACATCTGACATTAAAAGGAAAGTTTATTTTGAAAAATAAGCACTAGCTGCTTTAATGTGTTGTTTGGCAAGTACGTTTTTATTCTGGAACGTATGCAAAAATGTCGAGTCACAAAAACGTCCTCAAAGAACGACTCACAGAGTATTTCCTTCACTTTCCTGCTCTCATCTTCTTTAACACAGAATTATGAACGATATTTAAGAAAAAAAAACGGCGTCACTGTTTAAACTGTGACATATAAGCAGATTTCGTGTCAAATACGATGTAATAAACTGTGTATCAACAGCTGCGGATGGACGAGTGAACCGGAAGTTGCGTCACGGTGCGTTCACAGACTCTGCATAAAATAGTAAATGCGAACACGTCATTGAGGACTTTGGGTTGATAGAGAAACATATAAACATATAAAGAGTTCAACTGAAAAAGCAGATAACTCCGTTTTTATACATTTTTGGAAAATTAGTTTGTTCATTATTTAATTCAGGTGATATGAGTCAAATTAAAGTTGAATGGCTTTGACCAAGGAGAGGATATCAGCATGTCTTTTCAAATTTAAGAGACATAGTCCATGTCCAAAGGTCTCAAATACTGCCAGAAAATGTATACATGCATATAAAAAAAGAACAGGTCTATATGTTAAATCTAGGCTGTATAGACTGCTCTAGTTTTTTGGATTTTTTTAATCATGATGATGACATGATTTGGTTTGAATTTCAGACTAGCATAAATAGTCTCTGTTTTTGTGTTCAAGCATAGTTTTTTTGTTTTTTTATTTTATTTTATTTTTTTACTTTGTCCTCCCACCTCTAGTGTCCAAAATGTAAATATTTCTGATAAATGGGGGGGGGGGGGGGGGGGAATAAATAAAACATTTTTAAATGAACTAAGGAATACACACAAGTCACACAAGAAAATAGCCCGGAGGCTATTGATACGTTTCCGTATCAATAGACACTTTCTTTAATATACGCTGCATTAAGCGAGTCTGAGCTTTAATGTGAATGCGGTGTCCATGAACGCACCATCCTCATTGTGAAAACCAGGACAAGCCCCATCTCATCCCACTGACCGAAACACACACACACACACACACACACACATGCACTAACACACACACGGGCAGGGAGACGGAGGGTGGAGTACAGGAAGCTGCTGAACATGGGCGACATCTAAACACCGACTCTAACCACAGCCTTCGCCTCCTAAAACCTCGCCCTCGGTGCGGATCTCTACGGGTGACTCGGGTGTGCTGGTCCCGGACTGTAGTGAACATTTAACCCGTAGATTGAGTGAAGATGTCGCGGGGAGTGATGCAGCCCAGCCAGCAGAAACTGGCCGAAAAACTCACCATCCTCAACGACAGAGGCATCGGGATGCTCACCCGAGTTTACAATATCAAAAAGGTTGGCACACCCACTGTCTGTCACACTCACACACACATTATGAGATATTTACAACCAATTCACTGCAATATGTAGCTTTATACCCTCAATGATGTCAATATCAGAGCCTTGTATGGATGCTTGTGACACAGAACGGATTGTTTCACCCTTTTTTTTTTACTCCACACATAGCCCACTGTTGTTATTTCCATTCAAATAAGCCTGTGTTTGCTCGGTTTATTTAAATTATGTCGCCGTGGCGTCCTTTTAATTGTATCGCTGCTGGATCTGTTAGCTATTAGCTGTTAGCATTAGCTTGCAGTAAACCTACCCATTATTTTCCCACACCCGTAGCCTGAATGTATCCTATTTTTATAGTATTATTAACCAAACGCAAACATATGCTTTTAGTTTTAAACCTAAATAACCAAACTAACCATCCCTCTGTTAACATTTGGGCCCTGCAGAGGTGTTAGCACGGAGCTAACTAGCTAACGGCCCCGGTAATGGCGACGGCTGCAGGCTAAGCTAACTGTGGCTAATGCTAATCTGTCGGGCGTCGTCTCTCTGCCTCAGGGAGGAAAAAACACAACACGAATCACGAAAAACCCCCAAATACAACCCACAATCGGCTTATTATACATTTAGCCCGTTTTGTGACTAACATATGATAATAATACCAGATACATTTGGTCTACAATGAAAATATGCTGTAAAATAAGGTTTGATGCTGTCAAGTGCATACAAATGTGTATAGGCACAATTTTCTAGCTTTTTTTGTCGCTTTTTTTTTATATATTCTTGCAAAGTGCAGCGTTTTTGCTCACAAATAAATCACGTCATTAAAAAAATCGTGTTTTATACATAAATATATGCTGAGGATGGATAGATAGATTCAAAATACCCTGATTTAGGTTCTAAACAACTCCACTATTGTTGTTTATTTAAAATAAATCAAACCAATTGACCCACAGCCAACAGATTAAAGGGTTAAAATAAATTTAAAAAAATAAGGTGTTGATTTATTTTTAATCTGTTTATCATTTTTTGGCTGTTGGAGTAGTATCAAGTTAACAACCCACTATAGTAAATACATTTTACATCTGATATTAATCTGCTATTTACAATGGTGTATTAGGGCCACATTAAAATAAATTAAATACTGGGCACTATGAGACTAAAGTCATAGAATTTTAAAAATAACATCAGATTTTTATGAGAATAAAGTCATAAATTTATGAGAATAAAGTTGTAATTTTATGAGAATAAAGCTGTACCTTAATAAAATTGGAATATTTCAAGATTAAAGTCATCATATTTTGAGAATAAGGTTTTAGATCCTAAATTACGACTTTAATCTAATAAAACTGACTTTTCTCATGAAATTACGACTTTATTCTCGAATAATTACGGCTTTAATCTCGTAGTGCTCTGATTTTTATTTTTTATTTTAATGTGGCCCTAATACGCAGTCGTAGCTATTCCCTTGTGTATTTAAGGACAAGGATGTCTACCTCCAAAAATTGGTATATATTTTATAGATTAATATGTTCTGCTTTTTATCATGAATCTATTTCTATCAAGCGTACAGTCATTCATAAAATTCAAGATAATATTCAACACATATCTCATAGATTTACCCCAAATAGTACACCTTTAACTGTCGGTTTTTGTTGTGTCCAATAATAATCAATAATGTAAAGATTTTTTAAAACATTTTTAACCAAAAGAAAATAAAAGTAATACAAGTTTTGTGTCTCTGAAATGTCAATATTTGGTTATTACGTAATCAACATGACATTGCAAGGTAATATCATCCTACACAGACTAGTCCGTAGTAAATGTTTCCCCCCCATCCACTTTATGTTCCTGATATAAAAACATTAGACATTGTTTGTCTCTGATGATTAAAGATATTAATAGTTTGAAATTTCTCACATTGACCAATCTGAGTTGAGAAAATATCATTACATCTGCAACTTTTGGAAAAACTAATGTCTACAAGGGTTCTGCCGTTGAGTCTTTTTTCCAGAATAGTTGTTTCATAGTTTAGAGCTTGTTCTGTGTGTTTTCTAGAGCTTGTTTTATGTGTTTTTATGAAGATAGAGTCGCTGACAGACAGTCCAGTGTCAGTGTGTTGGAGGAAAAGAGTGGTGGGTCTGTCTGTGTGGGAGAGTCTCTTTTTGGTTGTGACTTTAACAAAACAGGGAGAGTGAAAGAGATCAGTGACATCATGCAGAGAAGAAGTGAAACAGTCCCACAAAGCATACTGTTTTCATTCCTGATCATTTATCACATCAATCATCATGTTTTTCTTTACATTTTTACAGTTATCTGACTCCACTGAGAGTTCACTGTTGATTACTTTTCCTATCACGCCCTTCCTCTACCCCCCCTTTCTCTTTTTTGCTTTAACTCTGTCCCATTATCTAGACATCTATCTTCACCATAAATCTTCTGATTATAACCACCATAAAATGCATTTTTTGATGCATTCCTTCACTTTGGGATGCTCAAAAACAAAAATAAGAAATAGGTGTTTTTCAGCCTTGATTTGTTGGGTCGCAAACTGTTGATAAACCATCAAATCTCAGTAATAACATTATTCAGCTGTACTATAGTCCTCTTTCAACTGAAAAAATACAAGGTTTTTGTTCATCCACCTCATTTATTTGTATAACCAAAAAATAGGTTTGTATTTGGGTGGAGAGGTCACATTATAACAAATGGGTCATTCAATGTCATTTCAAACAAATGTTTAAGACATTCCACGCACTTTGATCTGAAGAAAAAGTTCTGAAATTTTAACCAATTGTTCTGTGATTATATTCAATAGTTACATTGTGAATTTTTAGTTTGATTAGATGAATACTTTTTGAGATATGGCCAATTTAGTGTCGATTTCCGCTTGTCCCTATTTTTCTTCCATTTTCAGCTTCTAATATCTCAGGAACTACATCACATAGAAAACTAAAATTTGGTATAGTAATATAGCTCCACCTATTTTCTCAGAATATACAAAAACATCTGCTATACATCCTATTTGGTGGACATGCCAGCTCTTCAAATTTGGTAAAAAAGTGTGTCGTGAACATGTTTGGGCCTTTAGTAAACTACTTAGCATATGTCTCAGCTCCCTGTAATGTGATCAGCTTAGAGCTATGAACATAGACTGTTCACGTCACTAATGATTAGTTACATATATGCATTGGTTCTTTGGTGACACGCTCTTAAAATACAAAAAAACTGCTTTTTTATTTTTTTCAATGGCCTATAAGTTACTCTTTATTGGGATATAAAACATTTTTCTGTATGCAACTTCTTTATTTTATTTTTTTTTTTTGGACCTTAACTTTGGGTTAATTCGCCACTCGCAAATATTGAAAATCCTTTACATGAGGCAATTGTAGCTATAGGCTCTGTCTAATAATCATTTATTGTTTATTCGTTTTTCACTAGTAACATAACAAATATAAAAACCATTGCATCAGAAAAAACTTTTATTTTTGAAAACTTAATCTTAATTATGAAAAACTTTCTCACTCTCTACATTTTCTCCTGAGATATTGAAAGCTGAAAATGGAAGAAAAATAAGGACTCAGGAACATGCACATACCCACTTCACTACAGTATATTGTCCATATCTTAAAAAGTGTTCATCTGAGCAAACTACAAATTTACAGTGTGACTATGATAAACAAGGAACAATTGTACAATGTTTTGAGAAGGGCCTTTGGTTTTCACATTACATTTTTCCATAATTCAGTCTTAGGCTGTACCCATTTCTGGATTATTTCCATATTGTCAACTTTCCCTTATTAAATATAATTATTGACACACTAATAATCCCAAAATAAATCATATCTTGCAAGATTCTGCACCATATTGACTAAGATTTCTGTTTGTTTGTCTTTCAAACACTTGCTGCACATTATCCACCTGTCTAATGGGGAAAATATGGTGAATAAAGGAAGATAGAGGGAAGTTTTGCATTTTATTGTCCCTAAACATGTACTATAGCTGAGGGTACTTGTGTAGTATAATTATTCATGCTTGGGAATTGAATTCTGTCCCGTTTTCCGTTATGATGGAAAATCAGAGGCTCTATTTGTGTCTTGTTTATAGAAATACTGAATACCGATCATTACATTAATAATTCCCACGTTAGAACTTTATAGATAAATTGGTAGTCCCCAATGGGTGCAGCCTCTGCAGTAGAGAAAAACAGAATGACATTTAACAAGATGCACACTCTCCAGTTTGAAGCTTTTTTTCTGACCATTAAAGCGTAAGATGTAGAGAATAGAAGTCGCTCATTTTAAATTTGCAGTCTTGTCACTGATGGTCATCATGAGTTTGCAGGATTTGTTCATGCAGCTCCTCTTTCCCAACATCTGCCAGGCCTAGCAGGTTTCCCATACGTATAGAACATTTTAAATCTCAAATTGTTGAAAGAACTTGTATTTTTTTCCAAAATCCTGCAATTTTCCTCAAATTATTCCACAAAAACTTCCATAAATTGGCGTCAAAATCAAGGAAATTTAAGTGATGCTCCTGCAGGGACATACTTGCTCTCAGAAATAAGCATGAAATATGGTTAAAAGAGGTTAAAAGTGATGATAATGGGTGAACATATGTGACATTAGGTGGCAAACGGGTGGAACGGGTTTTTAAGTGCCAAAAATATCTTGAAAGTGGAAAAATGTGCAGAAAATGCATTTAAATGTGATAGAGAAGTGTCAGAAATGACAGTAATGTAGCAAAAATGCATTAAAAGGAGTAAAAATATGGCAAGAAAAAGTGATGAAAATAGGTTAAAATATGGCAAGTTTGGTGTAGTTGCAGAAAAATGGTAAAAATAAGCAAAAATTGGCACACATTACAAAAATGTCATTCTATCAAATTAGACTTCAGTTGTTGCTTGGCAACAATAAATGTGTCACATTTGTTGAAAGTGCATCGCTCAAACTTAGTTGTGTGTTTCTGGCAGAATGGGAGTTGGTATTTCAGCTTCTTGTTTGTGTTGTTGACAATGACAGCATGTGATGATGATGATGATGATGATGAAAAACCAAGTGTTCATGTCGCATCTACGCTCGGCATGTCCTGATCAATGTGTTTTAGGTTGTAAAGACAGGTCCAGAAGTGAGAGTTCACCACAACTCAACTCAGATATGTAGAAAAAAATGCTGTTTTAGAGGTTGTGTGTGTATAATTCTGTGTGTGCGTGTGTGTATATGTGTGTGTGTGTGGAGCAGTGATCACAGGCTGTATGTTTGCGTGGGCTCCTTGTTTTTGATTTTTTTTTTCTCTTCTTCTCTCCGTTCCAATGCTTCCCCTTCCTCCTATGCAGCAAGGACAAGTTTGGAAGGTTTGCAAAATTTCTCACCTTCCACTGACAACCAAAACCCTTCCTCCCGCCTTCACCCTTCCTCAGTTCCCTCCTCTTCCTCCTGGCTACCTGTACTGACCTGTTGGTTCGCTGCTTTAAAGCCTCACGCCTCTCCAAGTCAAGTCAAGCATGTGTGGAACGACAATCGGGATGTACAAGAAGCAGGAAAAACAAAAAATAAATGATAAACTTTAAAAAATATGGGCTAGTCGCACAAGCTGGGGCAGATTTTAAAACTATCAGATTTTTGGACAATGACATGTTAATTACATCAATAATTGTCTAAATTAATAACACAAATGACTCGCAACCTATTTTATAAAAATATTAATTTATTATTCAATAATCTATTTTCCTTCCACTTTTTTGCTATGTTTCTGCTGTGATTAATTTTATTTTTAGGATTAAAAAAGTATCCATCTATCTAACTACTAAAATAAATGAGAGTAGTTTATGTCTGTTTTTTTGGGCAGGGTTGGGGGGAGCTTTACTTATATTAGTTATATTTACTTTTAGGACATTTTAAACTGCAGTTCTTTTTCTTTATTAATATGTTAAGTGTTTCTCTTATATTCAGACAGCTTTTTTCAGGAAGTTTACTTTGATCTCCTGACATGTTTTGACTGTCAACTGTCAGTCTTCCTCAGATGTGTCTGCTGGTTTCTTTGATGTATTCTTATTTCGGAGTTCTTTGTTGCCCCAATGGTCTCTGGAGAAGAGAGAATTCATCAAAGGACACATCAAAGCAATCAGCAGACACCTTTGAGAAAGACTGGCAGTTGGCAGGAGATCAAAGTAAATTTCCTTGAAAAAGTTGTCTGAATAAATGAAACCATAACATAATATTCAAAAAGAACTTGCTGGGATTACTACTTGAAAATCAAGGACAGATCAAAGCGAGCTGAGGAAGACTGGCAGTTGGCAGTCGAAACATATCAGGAGATTAAAGTAAACTTCCTGAAAAAAGTAGTCTCAACAATTGAAACCTTAACATTTTACTGTTAGTCAGTGATCTGTGTGTTCTGCAATGAAAAGATTTTATCCGCTACAAAACGTATTTTCTTATTTTTGTCTTAATAGTCCTCATTTTAGTCATAGTCTTAATAAAGGAATAGAGGCTCTAAAGTTGGGGTTGATATTGGTCTGACAGTAGAAGTCTTGTTCAACCACCGTTGAACAACTTCAAAGAATTAATATAGAGAAAAGAACATCATTTCTAACCACAAAATAAATAGTGAGGGTATTTAATTCCCACAGCAAACTAAGAAATGTGTTTACAAGGCTAAATACATCACTTACTCGATTGGTAACCCAGCATTGGTGGCCTGGAGGCTGGAGATGTGGGTCAGCCATTGGTCGGCCTTCAGAGGACTGGTAGTAAAGCTGGCTGTGCTAGTTTAGGGGTGTCATCAGTTACTAGCCAATTACAAATAAAGTAGTATTTTATGTTTCCATGAGTAGGCAGCTGTGGTTCCGTTTGTTATTCCATTGGGTTTGTCTTTTGTTCTGAGGAATATTTACTGTGGGATTACAGAGATCCTCCACAGTTTTTACAAATGTGGCCTAAAGTCTTTTAAATGTACTTATTAGAAGATCTATGTCTAGAAAAACACATTATTTTTTAATCATATTTGTTTTATTCCCTTTTAAAAATGGGACTACTTTACAGTTTTAGCGTCTGTGTTTCGCTATCTTGAAATCACATGATTGATTGATGTCACACGGCCCCACTGCCTGTAAACATCCCATTGTTTTCTATTGGAGTGATTTTTAGATCATTTAGTAGCTTTTTCAGTCAAAAAGACAACTTATGTTGCTTTTGATTGCTCTAAAAAAAACAGGTAAAGTTAAAGATGCCAATGTAAACCTCTTTTTGTTTACAGAAAGAGAATAAAAATAATCTGTGACCGCGGGGGGCGACAGTTCCAACTCTGTGCTTTGGGAGTAAACAATGAAGCAGAGAAGAAAAGCTCTCCTATGGGACCTTTACTCTCCCTTGAACAGTGCGCTGACACGCTCTGGTGGCTGAAGTTAGTGAGCAATCACAAACTATTCTAGGACTTCCACCCAAAAGGACTTCTATCCTCAGGGTGTGCGTGTCTTCCACAGTCCATGATTTACTCGCTAACTTCATCCACCAGATCGTGTCAGCACACTGTTTACACAGGCTCTAAAACAGTAGTCCTGTTTTTAAAAAGCAATAAAAATGAATATAGTGCAAAATAAGGCATTTTATTAGGCATAAATCTTCTAATGAGTAAATTTTAAAGGTTTTAGGCGACATTTGTTAGAACTGAGGAGGATCTCTTTAATCTTTTCCTGTGTAAACGAGAGCGCTGAGTCTCGCTGGGATTACACGATGAAAACAAACTTATCTCAGACTCCCAGCAGCTCTGAAGAATCATTTAAAAAGTCACCAAGTAATTAGTTTTGAGATGCGCGGTCCCTCAGCCCAGGCAGTGCTGCCTTACGTGAACCACGGAGGCTAAATGAACCCAAAAATGGAGAGATGACTGTGGAGGCAGGACCCAGGTCTGTTCTGGTACCCAGGCAATGGTTCCCTGACTCCTCCCATGCCCTGCCCTGCCCTTTCATTCACCCCACCCCTATCCATTCCTCCATCAGCCCCCACCCAAAACAAAGTGCAGCCAGTCAGTTTATCACACTATCAAGTCATGTGCACTAAAGACACCCTCAGAAAAACCAGGAAAAGGTCAGATTATTTAAAAGTATATTGGAGATGGATCACAGGCTGAAATGTATTGATAGATATTAACTAAAAATTGTATAAAACACTTTAATAAGTGGAAAAACTGCTGCAACGTGGCAGTTTTTTAATTCAGGACACACAAATCTGACATATTTAAGTATCATAATACATACAAATGTACACTTATGAGTATTACATTTTCTTGATTTGAATGCTTCAAAGTATTGCATGTCAGTAGGATTTGAGCTACAAGTACATAGTATATTATTAAATATGAATATTAAATGTAAAAATGCAATTAAAGTTTTATTTCCACGTTTTTGTTTGGACTTTAACTGCTCTTGAGCCCCAATGTTTTAATATATATATATTGGGATTTTGAGTTTCAAAACTGTCAGGACAAATACTATGATAAACAAATACTAAACCTATTACCTGAAACCTGTCTTTAAACATTACAGTTAATCATTTAAACCCAAATCTTTAAAGAAATGCAGTAAATCAGGTCTAATGTAAAACTCTTTTTACATCAATATTTTTAGGCTACAGTCGCACCAAAAAAAACAAGTGTTTTTCAACGTCTCTTTTCTCCGACACAGCTGACTAATCTAATGATGGTGTCATCATACGTCTCTATGGAAAAGCCTGACAATCAGCTACTATTTACTATCAGCTTTGAGAGCGGTTAAAACATGCAGGAAGGGGGCTTAAATCATGAAAAAGCTCTATTGTATTGGTTAGATTTAAAAAGGAAAAAGATCCTCAATGAAATAATGAATAAAATGAAACAATTGTATCTACTTATTATATTTACATGATTTAAAACAAAAATTTTGATATTTTAGTTAAAAATCGACCAATAATCGGCATGGATGATAATATCGGCGTCATTTTTAAATAATCGTAGCAGTCGTTTTTTTTCCACTGATAGCCGATTAAAATAAGTTTATTTTTAAATTTGCTCCTTTGGCTCAGTTATGCATCCAGTGGAAATTGGGGTAAAAATGTCCCGCCTACAGCCCTCACTGATTGGCTACACAGCAAGTGACAGAGAGAGAAGAGAAAATATAAAAATTCAGGGAGCTATTTGTTTCAGTGAACTTTAAGAGATCTCCACACTTAAAAAAAATATATATATATATATATAATTTTTTAAAACCGCTTAAACCTAATCTTTAACAGTTTAAGGTGTTTTTTTAACCATAGGTCAGTGTACATAAACAAACAGTATACTGTTACATTTAGTCAAATCCTAGGTGAGTTATTCTAAATTTTGACACCAAAATTGAAATTATTTTACAGCAAGTGTTGGTTATCGGTTGCCTTGATTGCTAATAATTGGTATTGGTATCAGCCCTAAAAACATATCACCTGAATTTTAGTTACTGATTAATTTTGTGAATGTAGATAATAATTCCCAACCAGTGTAGTTTAGTTTAGCTTTAAACACACATGATTTATTTAACGTAACCTGGTGACGTTTCCTCCATAGTTGCCTGGTGTCAGTCAAAGGGTAAATACTAACTACACTTCTGTGGCACAGTAGGAACTAGTTTATGTGTGTTTAGGGTGAAGTTAGTGGCTTTAGGACCCAGGGGAGTGTTGTTGTGTTAACTCCTGCAGATGCATGGATTTCATTGAACCCATGTCTGTGTGTTCACGGTGTGTGTTTCACTCCTTAGTGTCAGTGTTTTGTGTTTGAGGCCCTGCAGTTGTGAGTGTGTGTTGGACGTAGATGTTGAATAGTTCATGAGATTGGGGTTTGTTGTTTTTTTTTTTTGTTGCATCAAAATGATGCAAAAGATTTAAAATATTGGTCCTGCAGCTTCGTTTGGACGCTCAGTCTGCAGAGAACGGTTCCATTCATTTGTGTCGTAAACCTCCCTGAACATCTAACGTCGAGCTAGATGTTCATGAAACCTGGTTTGTTTGGGTTTAAAGTTTCTGTTATTTGGATTTTTCTTGTCAATAATCTGCATTTAATTCAGTGATTCAAATCAAAGATACAGAACTCACAGTTCACAAGTGCTGGAAGTCATCATTGAAATATACAGACCTTAATAATGACATGGACCGTTGGATTTAAACCACTTTATAAAGTAGGCAAAAAAATAATGACCACATAGGTACCATAGCTGTAGGGTTGAAAACAGGTGGAAAAGCTCTAGTAAATTACCATGAAAACCTAAGCTGTGGAGTTTTAGAAATACTCCAAAATATAACCTTTTCATGGGAGTTTAAAAGAAAAAAAAAAGCTAAATATTATCATCCATTACAAATTATATTATTTCAAAACAAAACTTAGAAACAGAATCAGAAATACTTGATTTCAGGTGGGGAAAAGGTTTTTTTTTTTTTTTTTTTTTACAGATGCTGCAGAAATATTTCGAACTAAAACATAGAAAAGCGAATGTACATAAATAAATTAAAGACTTAATTAAACACAAGTGCACACCTCCAGTAAAATATAATACAGATAAATACAATTAACGGAAAACATTTTAAAAATTAAAACTCATCCCTTAACAGGAATGTTTAACTTAGTTGAGAAAATATATTTTAGCATCATCTGAAACATTAGCATCAGTTATTTAAAATTACTTCCAATTTCTGCGAAAAAAAATTCATTTTTTAAAATGGAAATTATCCTGCCCTTTGCAACCCTAGTTGCACAATACATTTATTAATTAATTAATGTATTTATTTAGGAAAGATTGAAGCCTTTTACCGTAATAATAAAACAAAGTAATGTCGCTGGGTTCTCGTGTTCATATGAGCTCCTATTTGTTGTGTTGTTGAGGCTTCGTTTTGTACCGACACTGCTGGAAACCTGAATGCCATTTTTGTCATTGTGGGGCCCTTTATTTAGGTAACCTTTGTCAGGTTTTAGTGACTTTTCACACGCCTCCAAACATGCAAATCAAGCCGAATCTTTAACTTGAACCCGTGAAGAAGAAGCGAATCCTCAGGTTGTTTTTCCACCTTTCACCATCACTTCCTCTCTGCTCATGACACGTGCATGAAACACATCTTCCTCATCATCGACCCTAACCTACACTTCTACTCATAATGCATGAGCACTCTTACTTTCTGCCTCACTCACAACAATCCGCGACGCCTCGCAGAGGTTTTTCTTCATGTTTTGTTTCTCAAAAAGGTGTTAAAACTAAATAAAACGATTGACGTTGACCACAGGAAGTGCAGCATGTGCATTACTGTATATATTTATTAGAAATATCTGTGTTCACTTTTTGTAAAATGAAAAACTAATTCTCTCTCCTGCTCTCAGATAAACCTGGTTTCACTGTAAAATGTACATTTTCTGACTTCCAAAAGAATAAAAATCTTCCCTCTCACCTGCTCTTGTCCTTCCAGGCATGTGGAGACCCCAAAGCCAAGCCCTCCTACCTGGTGGACAAGAACCTGGAGTCCGCCGTTAAATTCATCGTACGCAAGTTTCCCACGGTCGAGACGAGGAACAATAATGTAAGCAATAATCGTGCATGTGGAAAGCAGAGGCGGAGCATGTGTGCACGGGTGAACGTGTTTTATTCAATTATTCAGTCCACTTGAAGCAGTTTTTGGAACTCGTGTATAAACTAACTTTCAGACAAACATTTTGTAATTGTATTTATTTATTTTTCATATGATATTAACAGAAATTAGTCGTAAAAGAAATGTATATATTAAAATCCAATAAAACATGATAGGAGTGTGACAGAAACCCAAAAGGGCGTATCCTTAAAGCCACGCCCCTAAAATCAACATATTATAGAACTCAGGCTGCTCTCAAATCACATTAATGAACATGTTGACAAATGAATATCACATTGGACATCATTTACAGTAGGAAAAAAAAGTTTCATATATATCTACATGACCATAATTAAACATTATTATTGCATTAATTTAGAGCACAATATTTATTTAGGGCGACCGTGGCTCAGGTGGTAGAGGGTCGTCTTCTGATCGAGAGGTTGGGGTTCGATCCCAGTACCTGACTGTGTCGAAGTGTCCTTGGGCAAGACACTGAACCCTAAGTTGCTCCCAGTGGAGCAATCGACTAGCGCCTTGCATGGCAGTCCTGTCCCATTGGTGTGTGACTGTGAGAGTGATTGGGTGAATGAGCTGATATGTAGAGCGCTTTGGGACTGCTTCAGTGTGGTTATAAGGCGCTATATAAATCAAGTCCATTTACCATTTCAAGTTAGGGCTGGGCGATATGGCCTTTTATAAATACCGCGATATTTTTAGGCCATGTCACGATACACGATATATATCTCGATATTTTGCATTACCCTTGAATTAACACTTTGATGCACAAAATCACACCAGTATGATGATTCTATATGTCTACATTAAAACATTCTTGATCATACTGCATTAATATATGCCAATTTTAAACTTTCATGCAAAAAAGGGGATATCACAACTAAGTCAAAGTTGACATAACTGTATTTATTAAACAGTGAGTGGCTCAAACATAAAATTGTCAACAGAAAGTGCACGTTCTGTGCAAAATTGTCACAGAGACATTTCAAAACAAGACATTAGTGCAGGATGCAACTCACATGGCATTTCAAAACACAAAATTAAAGTGCACTTTTTGTACATAATGCCACTACAATATTTTAAAACAAATAGTGCCCTTTTGTGCATGTTGTCATTAAGATGACATTTCAAAAAAAAAAAGTCCGCGAGTTTAACGGTATGGTCATTTTCAACACCGCACAGACTACAAGCTGCGATATATCGAGTATAATCGATATATCGCCCAGCCCTATTTCAAGTCCATTTATTTAAAATGCTTTTTTTTTTCCTGTCAGTTATTGAAATTTCCATATTATCTCCAAACTCATTCCATAATTTTGCCCTGATTCTGTAAATTAATTGTTATTTAAATGTTTATATGTTCTGTCACTAACTTCAACAAGTGCCATATAAGTAGAAATGTTTATTGGGAATCCATATTGATGCCTGTAAACTATATTATTTGCATTCAGATTAGGGCTGTGATAAACGAATATTTTTCAAACGATTAATCTAGCGATTATTTTTTCCAGTTCGATTCGATTATCTCCCTATTAATTGACTAAAAGTATATTATACATGTTGATTTACATGTCTAAAATGAAGAAGAAAAAAAAACATGAATTCCTTAACATTTCAATATATGTTTATTGCTCTTCAACTTAAAAGTACAAAATAATGCATTCAGAGTTAGCATTCAATAAAATAAATAGTGTGTGTGTGTGTCTTTGTGTCTGATGTCACGGCGGGTGTTTCTTCCTTGTCCCATCGGGTAACCGAGGGTTACGGGAAACAGCTACAGTACTTTTGACAAACGAGGGTGTGGCTTCACTGCTTTGCACTTTTGAAACTCGGAGGAGCCACTCGCATTCGTTATTCTCGCACCGTCATCTTTGTTTTGGTCAGACGATGCATCGGCGCGCATATTTTACGTCAACGTCATTGATGACGTCGACGCCTTCTCCCTGTTTCAATAATCTCATGTTTTTGTAAAACTTAAGAGAAAAATGGTTAAATACAAATTTTGAAAGCGTTTCAGTCCTGAACTCTAAATTGAATTGAAGCTGTAATTAAGTGATGTTTACCTACAAAACGATCAGTAAAAATATTCCCATATTGTTGTTTAAATAAGTGATTAAGTCGTAGTTATAGCAAGTATTTGTATTAATCAAATCATCACTCATCTGATGTTGATTTCAGCTGAGCTTATAATGTGTGGCCTAAGTGTGTTTCAGCAATATGCTGTGTGCGTGTGTGTGTGTGTAAACTGCTTTATTGAGTATAACTGTGCAGGTACTGTCTCTTATGTTGTTTTTCTGCTTTGTTTTTGTTTGTTTGTTTGTTTGTTTGTGTTCTGCATGCTAAACTTGGCTTGTTCCGGACATGCGCTTTTTGGTAAGTTTTTGTCTTCTCAGTTTTTTGTTGTATTTAAGTTGTGCAATAATGTGATTCTATTTGTATTTGTTGCTGTTTTTAAGGTGTGGCTTTGCTTTGTGCCGCTTTTTCTCTTCAACGGCAGCTTTTCTTTTTTTTTTTAACTTTTCCTTTCATTCATCCACTGAATGTTTACTTTCTTTGATAACAGTACAGTCCAATGAAGGGGATTTAATACTCATGGAACATCAGTCATTGCATTGAACAATATTTCACACACTCTGCATTTCTTGGGCTTTTCCAACTCAACCCTGAGAACTGATGCTCTTTAGCTTTCCTTTATATTGCGTAAATATTAAGAACATGCATGTTTAAACAGGTTAAACTAATGTTATTAACTGTTTCACTATTTAAATGATTTAAATTCTTAAACTTTTTCCATTCCTCCTGCTTTCTACAGCAACAGCTGGCTCAGCTGCAGAAGGAGAAGTCGGAGATCCTGAAGAATTTGGCTCTTTACTACTTCACCTTTGTAGATGTGATGGAGTTCAAGGTCTGGACACACACACACACCTAGTATCTATTTATATCTATATCTATAGTATCTATTTAAATACATATTAATATGGCTTATAATTGAATCGGAGATTCCCTAAATGAAAAGTGCGTTACAAATAAAATATATTATTAATATCTACAATCTATATCTCTAGGATCTATTTAAATGTCTTAATCTCTACAATCTATTTATCTATTATTTATTTGAATATATTTGAATCCCTACATTCTATATATTTATTATTTATTTAAATATATTTTAATCCCTACAGTTTATATATTTATTATTTATTTAAATATATTTGAATCTCTACATCTATATCTCTAGTATCTATTTAAATTAATTTTAATCTCTACAATCTATTTATTATTTATTTAAATATATTTGAATCTCTACAATCTATATATCTATTATTTATTTAAATATATTTGAATCTCTACAATCTATATATCTATTATTTATTTAAATATATTTGAATCTCTACAATCTATATCTCTAGTATCTATTTAAATTAATTTTAATCTCTACAATCTATTATTTATTTAAATATATTTGAATCCCTACAATATATAACTCTAGTATTTATCTAAATGTCCAATCCGTGTGTCTAATATCGCAATCTCCAGTATCTAACTTTAATTCTGCATACACACACATACACACACACACACACACACACACACACAGCTGATCTTTCCTTTCTTTAACCACAGGATCACGTGTGTGAGCTTCTAAACACCATCGACGCCTGCCAGGTCTTCTTTGATATCGTGAGTAAATATTGTGGTGTAGTTTCATAGTAACTGTGTTGTTCACATGTGGTATTTATCTGATGATACTCGTCTCCTTACCTTTCAGACGGTGAACTTTGATCTAACCAAGAACTACCTGGACCTGGTGGTGACCTACACCACCCTGATGACGGTGCTGTCTCGTATAGAGGAGAGGAAGGCCATCATTGGACTGTACAACTACGCTCATGAGATGACGCACGGAGCCAGGTGATGCATCGCTATTAAAAAATAAAAAACTATTTCTGTTCTCATTGTGTGTATTTTTGTTGATTTTTGAGGTTTTTTTTTTTTTTTTGCAGTTTTGTTTAATTCAGTGGCACTTTGTATATTTATGTTTTCATTTTGTTTGTTTTTTGTGTATTTTTGTAGTTTTCTTGTGTTTTGTTGGAGTAATAATAATTTTAGTTGTCCTGTGTATTTTCCCATAATTTTGCATGTTATTCTAGTATTTGTTGTAATTTTGTGTAATTTCCCCTAATTTTACATGCTTTCCTGGTAATTCTGTGCACTTTTGTCATTTTGTATATTTTTCTCTAATTTTACATGTTTTTCTACTCATTTTGTGAATTTTTTTTGTCATTTTGTGTACCCTGCATGTTTTGTAGTCATTTTGTGTATTTTTGTTTTTTTTGTCGTATATTTTATAGTCATATTGTGTGTTTTTTTGATTATTTTAGTTGTCTTTTGTTTATTTTTCTTGTCATTTTGTGCATTTCCCCATAATTTTACATGTTTATCTAGTAGTTTTGTCCAGGAAGCCACCTTTCCACAAAGTTTCAAAGTAAAGCTCACCCATTGGTGACCACTATTGTTTGCTGCAGTGACCGGGAGTATCCCAGGTTGGGGCAGATGATCGTGGACTATGAGAACCCTCTGAAGAAGATGATGGAGGAGTTTGTTCCTCACGGGAAGGTAAAGCTTTTATTTTTTGTGTTTGTCGAGCCTTGTTGAGATGTAAAAGAACCAATGCTGAGGTGTGTGTGTGTGTGTGTGTGTTTGGTTGTTTTTTTGTTCCAGTCTCTTTCTGATGCCCTGATCAGCCTTCAGATGGTTTACCCCAGGAGAAACCTGTCTGCAGACCAGTGGAGGAACGCCCAGCTGCTCTCTCTCATTTCTGCTCCTTCCACCATGCTCAACCCGGCTCAGTCCGACACTGTTAGTATCATTAATTCACTCATTGAGTGAGTTTTGCTTCACAGGCCTAAAGTGTGTCTCCATCTTTAGATGCCGTGTGAATACTTGTCTCTGGACACAATGGAGAAGTGGATTGTCTGTAAGTGCAACATAAACTGATTTAATGAGTGCGACCACAGTGGGTTTTCCTCGACTCACGATGTTCTCTTTGCTCTGTTTTCAGTCGGTTTCATCCTGTGCCACGGCGTACTGAACAGTGACGCGGCGGCGTTGTCCTTGTGGAAGCTAGCGCTGCAGAGCTCCACCTGCCTCTGTTTGTTCAGGGATGAAGTTTTTCACATCCACAAAGCTGCAGAAGACCTGTTCGTCAACATCAGAGGGTAGGACGACAATGGAACGTTGACTTTAGCGTAGCCGCATTAGCTGCTCCTGCACTCCGAGTTTAAAGTAGAGTTGTACCAAAAGATTATTTTGAAACAGTTAATCTAGCGACTATTTTTCTGATTAATCGACTAATCTAATGTTTTTTGGTTGTTAGTTTTAAGATGACTTGATCAATGCTACTGTTCATACAATCAGGATCTCAAACCATCTGTTGTTAATATTTTAACATTTAATGAACAATTCTTTATTTAAATACTTAAACACTGCTTTGCAGGTCATTGCGCTGGAAAAGTATATTTCAAATATTCTCCTAGGGTGTGAAAGGGCTCTGGATTTTTTTTTTTTTTCAAAGAAATCTTCACACTGCTTTGTCATTACTGTAAAGAGGACACAGAAAAAGCACATGAATAATCACAGTAGCAAATCAGTTTCAGCTAAATTCAGTCCACTCCATGCATATATTTTATTATCTCACAGGCTCGACTTCCAAAGTAATTAAATTTGTATAATATTATGAAATGTAATTAGTAATAACTAATACAGGGCCCGTCGGAAGTATGTATTTATATTGTGGGAGGAGCTTAAGTAGAGTTGTCTTGTGTCAAAATGAGTATGTGTTTGAAGGTTGGATGTACAAAGAGGTGTACATACTCTGTAGTGTTATAAAGGGGTTTATTTGTGGGTGCAAAGTAAAATAGTGTGTGTGATTGCCCTGGTTTAATTCTGTGGGACATGAACATGATAAATTGATAGATAATGTTTGCACCAATGTTCGCTGGACTTAAGCAAATGGATGCTAAATGTCATCCCCTGTCCTTAGACCCTCCTTTGGCAAGAAAAAACTCAACAAACCCAGTAGGAAAATTAATTACACACAAACATGTCATGTACATCCATTGTGTGCATGAGGTTATAAACACGTGGTGAAAAATCAGCTTTTTATCGCGGAGAAATGTGCATGTGTCGCTGTTCGCTTTGAGCACATTTGACATTGCCCGCCAATAACTTCCAGGAGTTTTTTGAGTCTATTTCAAACTTTCGTTGTCAACTCTCTCTCTCTCTCTCTGTGTGGGCCATTAGCATGCTGGTAAAAAGTTTTGGCTCGATCAGGCACCGCGTCAGCAAGATATGAACCACACACACACAGACGACCTTGTATTTATAGATAGATACTTTTATATAATATGTTTAATGAGAACAAGTCTCTAGATCGTGGTATTTATAAAGTACAAACGGCTACATTGTGACAGGTTTCAATACGGTATATACCTGTTCAACTACTGCATGAAGCTAACGATGCTAACGTCAGTGGTAGTGATGCATTTATACAACAAATCAACAGTTCAATGTCATGTTGTTAAAATAAAATAAAACATTTTGTTGCGATGCTCGATAATCACTCATTCCAAGGTTGGAGAGGAAATGGTAATTACGGTATTTTGGTGCCATCCTGACGGAGCGCTCCAGGGTGTTTCATTTTCAAATGTGTTGCTCCTTGGTACTCACACTGCTTCCACTGCTGGTGCCCACGACATTATTGTTGATGGGAGTTCTTCTTCTTCGTCCTGAGCAATAGCATCCTAGCAGCGAGATTTCCAGTGTATTACCGCCACTGGACTGGCGTGGGACGACTCAACGTGAAAAATTAACGTTGTCGTACTTATGACATTGACGCATTGTTCCAGCTCTAGTTTAGAGCCACCTACTGGATTGGATGATAACAAAACTTAACTTTTTTTTGAGTCAAACTTTCACTGGAGATCTTATTTCATTATTCTAAGTCTGTTTTGGTATTTGGATGTATTACCGTTTCCTGTTCTGTCTTCTTTGACGTCTTTGTTTCTCTTCTGTGTTTTTCAGGTATAACAAACGCATCAACGACATCAGGGAGTGCAAAGAACAGGCTCTGTCCCATGCGTGCGTATAAGATTACAGTTCTCATGCCATCCTTGTTTTTTTGTGGCTTACACATAATTAAAATCTTAGAGCTTTCTAAATATTTCCAATTTTCTCCCCCTCCTCATTTTCTTGTGGGAAGTTTCGTACTGAAACGTTCCCGTTATTCCACTTCATCCCTCATCTTCTTCCCTTCTCCGTGCTGCCGTCTTCACTCAGCTTTTGTTGTCATTATTTATTCAGCTTTCTTTCTTTCATCCGTGTTCCCATTCTTTTCCCATCTACACAAGTTTTGTCTTAGTGCTGGATTGTCCTAAAAGTGTCAAAATATCACATGATCATGTTCTGAATCTATTACAACCCTCTGCAGAGGCTCCATGCACAGAGAGAGACGCAAATTCCTCCGATCAGCACTGAAGGAGCTGGCCACCGTCTTAGCCGACCAGCCTGGACTCCTGGGTCCTAAAGTAAGTCTGTGTTAAGGATGTCAAAGGTTTAGACAGTGACACACCCTGTGGTTGTTTTTACGTCCTCCAAACACAATTTTTGTTTGGGGAATTAAGATTAATTGTAATATATTGATTTAAATTTATTTTTATTAAGAACTTGTTTTATTAAAGCAAAGCAAAATGTGCCATTAGTCAGACTTTTAGCTTTGGTTTGATGTTTTTTTATCACCTCAAAGGATTAAAGGTCACAAGTAGGGCTGGGACTTTAACTCACAAAAAAATGTATATTATTTTGAAAAGCACATTTCCTACACGAGGCAATTCAATGTGCTTTATATGATTAAAATGTGCAACAGAAAACATTAAACTGTTTAACAATCAATAAGAATGTTAAAATCAGCAGTAAAAATGTTTAAAATCAGCAATTTTTTTTTTTAAATTAAGTCCCACCACTTGTTACAAGACTTTTTGTGACTTCATGTCTTTGGTATTAACATTAATCTTCACCTGGAAAAGCATTAAAAGTGTCTGTGCAGGCATCAGATTTCATGTATATTTAGTGGAGTTGCATTTACGTGGAAATCTAAACGTTGACTTAAAAAAAAAGTTTTAAATTTTAAATTCTCTTTTGCTGAATTTATTTTGATGTTTCTTTTTTCCCTGCAGGCATTGTTTGTGTTCATGGCGCTGTCATTTGCTCGTGATGAGATCATTTGGCTCCTTCGACACGCAGACAACATCCAGAAGAAAAGCACGGACGATTTTATAGACAAGTATGCACAGATCATGAACGTTGACCAACTTATTAAGTACAGATAATATACAGCTTTTTTTTTTGTTTTTTTTACTTTATTTATGAGTAATTCCCAAAACGGTGTGGTCACCAGTTATCAAAGAAGCCTGTTGATGTGCAACACTCCCGTTCTAGTCATTTTCAGGAAGAAACACCAGATGTAGAAACAGTTTTTCCCCTTGATGATGTGCTTCATCTAAATATTTCCTCATCTTTTCAACACAAAGATGCTCCATCATGACACACACACACACGTGCAGCAGTGTAGTGTTCCTGTCTGTGTGTAACCGAGTGTGTGTGTGTGTGTGTGTGTGTGTGTGTGTGTGTGTTCTTTAGACACATAGCAGAGCTGATCTTCTACATGGAGGAGCTCCGAGCTCACGTCAGGAAGTACGGCCCCGTCATGCAGCGATACTACGTCCAGTATCTCTCTGGTTTTGACGCTGTGGTGCTGAATGAATTGGTGCAGGTAGATACACACACACACACACACACACACACACACACACACACACACACCCAATGGCCCTCATTTATCAACTTTGCATGAAAACGGCTGTAAATTTGAGTTCACATTGTATCGTACAACAGGACCAACGTGTGATTTATGAAACATTATCTGACCAATGCCAGCATACAAATGATCGGGTGTTGATAAATCCGGCTGCTAAATTTCATCGTCATTAATATGTTATGTTCTCCTGTTTCGGAGGCCCCGCCCACTAAGGTTAAACAATAAAAGAAACTTGTCTGAGATGAAACTCTGCATCTTCACATCTGCGGTGGAGCAAAACAAAGATGTGCTTTTTGAGCGCGTGAAAACTGGAGTCAAATAGTTTTATTTAAGCTCTGTGTGGAAGAGAATCAGCTACTGAGGAGTAGACGTCCGCCCCCCTGTGTGCACTGTGAACAAACGTCACAGCAGAGATCCTGGAGAGACACACAAATAAGACGTTTATATTGTTCTCAGTCGACACGCTTTCGACAATAAATAACAATAGTAAATAGGACCTTATTCTCCAACACAGAGCCTAGCAGCACAGAGTTTATTAGCATGGTTATACGGTATTCCATGACAGGAAAACCAAAAAAGTTATATCAGTAACGTGGGCTTTAAAAAAAATGTATTTTACTTTGTTAAATTTGTTTGAATAATCTGTTTACGCACATCGTACGCTCAGATCTGAACATACAAACGGTTGATAAATGAAGGCCAATGAGTTTTGGTCATAAACAAGTTTGATATTGAGGGTTGTCGGGGTCTGACCTGTTTTCGTAGTAGTTCATCGGGACAAAATTGACTCTTAATACACCTCAGACCACTGGATTATTTCATAGGATAATCTCATAAGGCATAAAATAATCTGGTGTTTGCTGTGCTTGGTCGAGAAGGGGAAATTAATGTGTGACCTGCTGCACCTCCACCAGTATGGGAGTTGGTTTTTTAAGGGAAATAAAGCCCAGAATGCTTTATTACAAAGAATAAATGAAGATCTAGTGAAGCTTCTTTCATGTTTTTTTCTGACAATCTACCTTCTTCCTTTTATGTCCCAGAACCTGTCTGTGTGTCCCGAGGATGAGTCTATAATCATGTCTTCTTTTGTGAACACTATGACCTCACTCAGCGTCAAACAAGGTACGAATTTTGTTTGTTTGTTTTGGTTGATAATATTTTAAGTAGTATTTTTGCACTTAATCTAATCAGATTTGGTTTGTGTAGTTCATCCTGACCTTGTTGTGATGTGTGTGTGTTCCAGTGGAGGATGGAGAGGTGTTTGACTTCAGAGGAATGAGACTGGACTGGTTCAGACTACAGGTCACAACATGAATCATCATGGATATTAATGGATCATGTGTTTGAAATCTTCGTCCCTCTCACACTGTGTGTGTGTGTGTGTGTTTCTCTCCTCCCTACAGGCCTACACCAGCGTCTCCAAAGCTAGTCTGGGTATAGCTGATCACAAGGAGCTGGGTAAGATGATGAACACCATCATCTTCCACACTAAGATGGTGGACTCGTTGGTGGAGATGCTCGTGGAGACGTCTGACCTGTCTATTTTCTGGTGAGACGTCCATCCACAGGGACATCATCATATGAGGGAGAACACTGCTCTAACTCATTGTTTTTCTGTGTGCGTTTGTGTGTGTGTGTGTGTTTGTGTGTGTGTGTGTGTGTGTGTGTGTGTGTGTGTGTGTGTGTAGCTTCTACAGTCGTGCTTTTGAAAAAATGTTCCAGCAGTGTTTGGAGCTTCCTTCCCAAAGTCGACACTCCATCTGTTTCCCTCTGCTCTGCACACACTTTATGTCCTGTACACACGAGCTCTGTCCTGAGGAGGTAAACACTTGCTTGCAGGCACTTTTTGACGTGCTAGAGAAGGCACAACAGTCAATCTTTACTATTTCTTCATAAAATAATCAGGTATTCGAGTCACGTACACACGGGTGTTTATTACATCCTCTTGACACATTGCCCGGGCGAGCATCTTGGTATAAACAGAGACGCACAAACAAGTGTTAATTACATTATTCTTTATTCTCTGAGGTGTTCCTTGCTCCAAGAGCAAAGAACATATATATTTTTCAAATTTAAATGAGGTGTTATGTGGGACGCAGTAATATTTGGACTGTTCTGATCACCAGAACTCATTAATTTAATATTTTTCTATTGTTTTATTTTGTTAATTGTTTTTGTTTAGATTATTAAGCACATTGTTTTTATTGGATGGTGATTATGGGTTACAAAGCGGAGGATGCACACAGGCAACATCTGGGCAGCTAAGTGCAGGGGTCCTCAAGTGATGGCGGGAGTGTTCGAGCAAATCGGCGGTATTAAATAGACGGTGCGGCTGATGTATGTGTTTCTCTATCTCTCTTTCTTTATCTCTCTCTTTATGTCAAAGTGTGCAACAATTATTACGACGGTACTGATTAAAAAAGGATCAAAATCACTCCGTAGATGGTCAAAATCACTCCGTAGGTGGTCAAAATCACTCCGTAGGTGGTCAAAATCACTCCGTAGGGCTCCCCTACATCACTGGCGAGAACCCTGCCATAAAATATAACCAAGAACAGCTTATACAGGAATGTGGGACTAGTTTTTGACTCTCCAGCAGCCATTTTTCTGTTTGAGTTTTATTTTGAAAGAACAACCTGTTGACTGATAGCAGCTCACGTGTGGCGTGTCCCAACAGCGTCACCACATCGGTGACCGCAGCCTGTCGCTGTGCAACATGTTCCTGGATGAGATGGCCAAGCAGGCCAGGAACCTCATCACTGACATCTGCACCGAGCAGTGCACGCTGAGCGACCAGGTGGGAACACACACACACACGCACACACTGATCCCTTCTCTAACTCCACCCTCCTGTGTGCAGCTGCTTCCTAAACACTGCGCCAAAACCATCAGCCAGGCCGTCAACAAGAAGAGCAAGAAGGCGACGGGGAAAAAGGGCGAACCAGAGAGAGAGAAACCAGGGGTGGAGAGCATGAGGAAGAACCGACTGTTGGTCACCAAGTCAGTACCAGAACATCCCATGTTCTTTAATCCCTCCATTAATATCCAGTTCTTATTAATAGAACCACTTTCATTCATAATGAATTAACAGCCTTGTTGTCTGTAGTTTAAATAATCCTGTTTGTTACTATAAATAGATATAAATACTTACTGTTCTACTTTCTCTGTGTGTGTGTTTCAGTCTGTTAACTATAAATAGTTAATGAATCACGTGTCAAACTCATGGCCCGTGGGCCAAATCTCTCCCTTTAAAGCATCTAATTTGGCCCACAGGAGAAAGTAAAAATGACAGAGAAAACATGAACTGTTGTGTGCAATGAAGCTCAAATATTTGTAGGTGCTCACAGTTTTCCCAGTGTTTATATCAGTCATTTTTAATGTTAAACTGTTAAAAAAAACCCTCAAAATTCTGAGAAAATCCTTCAATTTTCCTCTAATTATGACATATTTCCCTTAGTTAAATAGAAATTGGTCACAGAATCTAGGAAATTTCAAGTAAATATCCTGTTGGGACTGATATCTGTCACTTATTGCTTGGATATTCTTGGTTTCTTACATATTTTGTATTTTATCTATACTTAGAGGTGTAAACTATGGCACAATAATGTAGAAATTACTCATTTTCTTGCATTAAATCTGTGGCCTACTTGAGAACTAAAATAAGTTTGACAGCTGTGCTATAAATACTGACTGTAATGCACTTTCTCTCTCTATGTTTAACTATAATAGTAACTGTAATATACTGTGTGTGTGTGTGTGTGTGTGTGTGTGTGTTTCAGTCTGGACAAACTGCACACGGCTCTGTCCGAGCTCTGCTTCTCCATCAACTACGTCCCTAACCTGGCGGTTTGGGAACACACGTTCACACCCAGAGAATACCTGACCTCACACCTAGAGATACGATTCACCAAGTAAACAAACACAATCACTGCACATTTTTATGGAACTATGGCTTAGAAAATGAAGATGAATAGTTTTTTTTTTTTTTTTTTTTTTTTTTAATAGTGCTAATCAGAAAAGAAATGTAAAAATGTAATTACTCACAAGGACAAAGATTTGCAGAACAATTCAGGTGTGCATTCTTGGATGATTACAATTGATATTAAAAAAGTGAAAATTTAATAATTTTTTTAAACTTTTTTTTTTTCAAATTCTTTTTATCTTTTTATTTTACTGAGCTTTCCTCTAATGTTGGTGTGTTGTTATAATAAATAGTAAAACATATTTTTTTAAATCAGACTAAATAAGGTGCACTTTTTAGATGATTACAATTCATAATAAACAGAAGGAATTTAATATTAATAATTCTTTTTTTTAATTTAATTATTGCATTTTTTGAAATTCTTAAATGTTGTTTTCCTTCAATATTAGTGTGTTATAATAAAATATTGGTAAAATAAATATGTATTTTTAAAAATCATATGGATGATGATTTGCTTTTTTGATAATTACAATTCATAGGAAATCAAGGAAAATAAAAAGAACTTATTTCTTTTTATTTATATTTTTATACTTATTTATTTTATTTGTTTTTATATTTTTTTTAACTCTTAAATGTTGTTTTCTGAGCCTTGCTCCTATATCAATGTGTTATAATAAATAATAAAATGGGTTTTTAAAAATCAGACAAAATAAGGTGTGCTTTTTTTGATGATTGCAATTCATAATAAATAGGTAAAATAGAATTATTAAAATTGTGTTTATTCATTTTTAAGACATTTTTATTGCATTTTTTAACTCTTAAAATGCAGTTTTGTGAGCGTCTGTGTTTTTTAGCCTGATCTCAGAGTGTTGCTGGTGTCCGTTTTATCCACAGGTCCATCGTGGGGATGACCATGTACAACCAGGCCACCCAGGAAATAGCCAAGCCCAGCGAGCTGCTGACCAGCGTGCGCGCCTACATGACGGTGCTGCAGTCCATAGAGAACTACGTCACCATCGACATCACCCGCGTCTTCAACAACGTCCTGCTGCAGCAGACGCAGCACCTGGACAGCCACGGAGAGCCCACCATCACCAGCCTGTACACCAACTGGTCAGTTTCACCAAACACCAGTATCATCAGTAGACGTTGTTCTTACGATGTGTGTCCACGTTTAGGTACTTGGAGACGTTGCTGCGTCAGGTCAGTAACGGACACATCGCCTACTTTCCCGCCATGAAGGCATTCGTCAACCTTCCCACGGAGAACGAGTTGACGTTCAACGCTGAGGAATACTCAGACATCTCTGGTACAAACACACACAGCAGAACATGACAATGCAACATTTATACAACACTGCAAGAAGAGTTTAAGGCTGGTTTAGAAAGAAAAAAAAAGTCTATTAATAAAAGTTAAAATTACACTAGTAGTAAACAATCTTTATTTAATGTAGTGTTTTTTATATAGTATATATATATATATATATATGGTGTTTCCACAGAGATGCGTTCACTGTCTGAGCTGTTGGGTCCGTACGGGATGAAGTTCCTCAGTGAGAGTCTGATGTGGCACATCTCATCACAGGTGGCTGAGTTAAAGGTAAACACACACACATTTAGGGATGTAACGATTCACTGAACTCCCGATACGATTCGATTCACAATACTGGGTTCACGATACGATTCTCTCACAATTTATTTCACAAAATGGGACTGTAGACAAATGATGATTCGAAACATATTCCTTTATTTTTTGGGGGGAAAATAGAAAATACTGTACTATTTCCTTTTATTTTTCATTGTCAAAAGAATCCCATGATAAACTATTCAAAACAATGCAATTTAACTAAAAATAAATCTTGAATGAAATAAATAAAGGAATAATACAAAGGAAGAAGAAGCCTATTAATTTAAATTCTGGTTCTATAGTAAACAATGCAAAACTGCAAAGTAGTTCTTTTTCTTTTTAAAAGTGCAACTTAAAATGTATTTTGTGCCTTAACAATTGGGGAAAAAAAACAGTAATTTCACTGTATTTAGGTCAGATATTTGTTTGGACCAGCAGAGGGCGCTGATTACCCAGTGGTCGGTTGGCATGCAGATATTCTAGCAGTGGAGAAGAGATGCTATGCGCTAGCAGACTGAGCTAATAGAAAAACATGACTTTTATAGATATTCACACAATATTACAGATATTCTTTCGGTGGTAAAGGGGTAAGAAATCATTTATGAACATGTTTAAGAGTAGTAGGCGGCCAGAAAGAAAGTAGTAGCAGATTCCGCCTGCCGCCTACGCTTCTGGACAAGAGAAGGATAAATATATAGCACCCTCTGAAAATTGAATCACAGTACTTTTTTCAAACAGCAGAGTATCGATATGAACCGTGATACCTATGAATCGATTTTTAACTGCCTTACAATTAATCATTACATCCCTACACACAATATATCACACTGGAAAGTGGGGCTGCAGCTATCGATTCTTTTTGGAATCGATTAATCGATTATAATTTTTTCGTAGTGTTTATAAGTGCCAGTGACAACAATTAAATAACAATACAGTTAAGTCAACTTACTGTAAAACATGTGAAACTATGAATACAAACAAACTTAATTAGTAAAATCCATTTGGCTTTAGTTTTGTCTTAATACAATACAACATTACAAAAAAAAGGATTACACCTTCTGCAAATCACCCACCTGAGAACAAAGAATTAAGATTAAGATTAAAGATTAAATCGGGGCTTTCGCCTTTAATTGGCCATGTAATGTTCGTACATTATTGGAATTTGTCCTCTGCATTTAACCCATCCCTGAGGAGCAGTGGGCAGCCATTTTGCGGCGCCTGGGGAGCAGTTCGGGGTTAAGGGACTTGCTCAACATCCCACAGTGAGGCTTGAACCAGCAACCCTCCGATTACAAGCCCAGCGTCCTTAACCACTAGGCCACCACTCCCCAAAGAATGAATTTAAAATAAAATATCAAGCCAAACAGGTACACAATGCATATAATTTATAAAAAATAAATGTAAATAAAACATTATAAATAAGAATCAGACCTTTTCAGCTGTAATCTCAATTTTAGTGTATTTTTGTTGTGTTTTTTTGTATAAATATTGTTTTTTTTTAACTTATGATATATTTTTTATTATAGATACCTTATGTGTGGTGAGGACATGTTTTGACATGTGTGTTTGTGTGTGTCCCTAACCATAATTCAGTCTGGGTGAAACCAGAGAATGCGTACAAAGCGGCCGTGATACAGACTTTGGTGACGTCACGTGAATTAAATGAAGCTTCGAGGCAGAGATTTTGCTTCGATTAATTTTTGAATAATTCGAGTTATTCGAGGAATCATTTCAACCCGACTGGAAAGACAGAAAAAAACCTCCAAACATGCATGATTAAAGTTGTTTTTTCTTGTTTTAATTTTGCTTGTACAGTGACCTTTGTTACCCTAGAATAGAAAATAAAGAATTTATGTAGAGTTACATACACAAAATTTGTTCTCTGCATTTAACCCATCACTGAGGACTACAGTGTAGTGCCCATGAAGCAGTTAGGGTTAAAGGACTTTCTCAACGTTCCACAGTGGTGGCCCAGATGAGATTTGAACCAGCAACCCTTGCTTATTAACCACTAGACCGCTAGGGGGAAATTTAAAAAAAGCCTTGATTATGGGCATGACTTTTAGAGTAATTAAGACACGCCCAGTCGCAGCAGCCCCGCCTTCACAGCGCTGCACAGTTCCACATGGAGTAAACCAGTCCCTCCTCCATCTTTTATAGGAGGGGGCGGGGCCAATAGTAAGAGTTAGTGACGTCACAGATCTAATCTCAGTCAATAGCAAAATTAAACTGCAATAGCAGGCGTTCAACCCCTAGAGGGCAGTCTTTGACATTTTACAACTAAAAACAATACATTTAAATATGGTGAGTATATGAAGAGTGGGACTAGGATGAATAAACGAAATGACATCATACCTTATCATACATGGATTCAGCAGAAAAAAGTGCTTTTAGGACGTGCTGTATCTTTCAGAGGTGTGGACGTTTGAATGTTTACATTAATTGACGTTGTGGTTTTTCTTCTTTGTGCAGAAACTTGTGGTGGAAAACATGGAGGTTTTGACCCAGATGAGAACAAGCTTTGACAAACCAGAACATATGGCTGCTCTCTTCAAGAAACTCACCTGTAAGAGCACGCGCGCGCACACACACACACACGCGCTAACCTGACTCACTGCAATACAGATTGTAACAAATTGTCTTCCTATGTCTGTGTATCAGATAGTATGCATACTAAGTGATACACAGATCTGGTCAGTGTGTGTGTGTGTGTGTGTGTGTGTGTGTGTACTGATTGTGAGTGTTGTGTGTTTACAGCCGTGGACAGCGTTCTGAAGAGGATGACCATCATCGGAGTCATTTTGTCCTTCCGCTCTCTGGCTCAGGAGGCTCTCAGAGACGTAAGATATACTGTAGCGAGACGTTTTTACATTTCAACATTTAATTTAATTACACGTATCAGTAATTACTTTATCATATATAAGAATAACAATCTACAATTTAACTTCCACGTGTTAAAAAACTATGTATTTTCCCCATTTCAGATATCAAAAGACAACAAAAACATACAAAACAACAACAAAATACATAAAACAACAAAATACATAAAACAACAAAATACATAAAACAACAAAAATACACAAAAGAACAACAAAAATACACAAAAGAACAACAAAAATACACAAAACAACAAAAATGCACAAAACAACAAAAATGCACAAAACAACAAAAACACACAAAAGAAAAAAATAATTTACTCCAAAAACACTTACGATAAAAAAACAGACAAAAACTAATACAAAATCGCACACAAAACAAGAAAAATACACAAAACAAACACACAAGAAGAGCAAAAAAAAGACAATATTAAAAACTCCCCCTCCCTCTCTCTGCTGTGCAGGTGTTGTCCTGCCACATTCCGTTCCTGGTGAGTTCTGTGGAGGATTTTAAGGACCACATTCCTAGAGAGACCGACATGAAGGTGAAATACTGTCATGTTATTATCACGTTATTTAAACCTTTTCCTCTTTAATGTAATGAGTGTTTCCTGTGATTCTCAGGTGGCCATGAACGTGTACGAGCTTTCATCAGCTGCTGGTTTACCCTGTGAGATCGACCCGGCGCTGGTGGTGGCTTTGTCCTCCCAGAAGAGTGGTGAGCATCAGACAGATGCTGACAGCTGTGTGTGTGTGTGTGTGTGTGTGTGTGTTTACTAGATCCTCCCTCTGTGTGTGTGTGTGTGCAGAGAACATCAGTCCAGAGGAGGAATATAAGATCGCGTGTCTGTTGATGGTGTTTGTGGCCGTTTCTCTGCCAACGCTGGCCAGCAACGTGATGTCACAGTACAGCCCCGCCATAGAAGGTACACACACACATTACAGCATGTATTATTTAAAAAATAATAATTCTTAGTTATTTACTGATTATAATTTAATTTAGATTTTTTTAATTTAACAAAAAATGCCTGTATTTTATTTGGTTTTTTTGCTGTTTTATAGATTTCTGGCTATTTTTGTAGTAATTTTGTGTTTTTTAGAGTGATTTTGATTATTTTAGTCTGTTTTTTTTGTGTATTTTACTCTCGTTTTGTGTATTTCTGTAAAAAAAAAAAAAAAAAAAAAAAAGACCCTACTGTGTAATTGATCTGGCATTTTTTCCCCAATTGTGTTTACTGTGAAGTTAATTTCATAAATAATAATAATAATAACTCAAAAAGTTTTGAGAAACATTGAGTTAACGTGAGTGTTAGGATCTAAATACTCACTCAGACAGGTGAGTTTAGAGTTGAATAAAGCAGGAGAAAATATAGAGAAGTTGAATAGACGAGTCATTTATCGGTGAATTATCAGGACGTCTCCCCTTAACATCCTTGAAATGAGACGTTTAAAATGATAATGTGCTCCTCTCTGTTAGTATTCACACACACACACACACAGGCACTGGTAATGTTTAGGCTCCACTGCAGACGCGTGGACGGCGTGTTAGAAACGTCCCGTTGGGTTGTGATCTGTGTTAAATCAGAGGGTGTTTTCAGCTCTTCTTCAGCTGTGACGGTCACATTTAGACATGAAACCATAGCTGAGGAGATTTTCAGATGTGATACATCAGGGGTCCCCAATCCTAGTCCTCAAGGGCCACTATCCAGCATGTTTTAGATGTTTCCCTCTTCCAACACACCTGATTCAAATGATGAACTCATCATCAAGCTCTGCAGAATCCTGATAACGATCCTGGTCATTTCAGTCAGGAGCCAAACATCTAAAACATGCTGGATAGGGACCCTTGAGGACCAGGATTGGGGACCCCTGTGATACACAGTGTGTGTATGTGTGTGAGCTAATAAGTGTGTGTGTGCTGCCCCCTACAGGTCACTGTAACAACATCCACTGCTTGGCCAAAGCCATCAACCAGATTGCTGCTGCTCTCTTCACCATCCACAAAGGAAGCATCGAGGATCGACTCAAGGAGTTCTTAGCTGTAAGACCACGCCTCCACACTTTATAGGAAACACAATCAAGACCCTGTTTAAGGGTCACAAGACACTGGGAGGGCGTCGCCAGATGATTTCAAGAATCAATTTGAGCCCATTTTTGCTTATTTTTACCCTTTTTTTTTTTTTTTTTACAACTACACCAAACTCACCATATTTTAACTTTTTCTTGCCGTATTTTTGCTCCTTTTAATGTATTTTTGCTACATTATTCCCATTTCTGCTACTTATTCATTAAATGTCTTTTCTGCACATTTTTTTCAATTTTCTTGACATTTTCAGCACTTATAAACCTTTTCCACCTATTGTCAAACGTTGACCCATTATTGTGACTTTTAACCTCTTTTCATGCTTGTTTTTGCCAATTTAACCACATTCATTATTTACCAGTTTAAACTAATTGTTCCAATATTGACACTTTGAACCCTTTCTCTCCATTTTTTTCATGCTTTTTTTGGCCACTTTAATTTGCATTGTTGGTTTTTAAAATCCCATTTCACCATATTTGGTCACTTTTAACCCATTTTATTTCTGTTTAAAACAAGGATTTACATCTTTAAGATGACTACTGTATATACCAGAGTGTAAATAATAATAAACATTCCTGATAACAGTGGATATTATTCAGATGAATAAATAAATGTGGTTATCACAGATTCATAGAACAATGGACCATCATTTTACTGACTTTGTCAGTATTGGAATAATTAGTTTAAACTGGCAAATGATGGCCATGATAAATGGTGAATGTGGTTAAATTGGCAACAAAAAAAAACATGAAATATGGTGAAAAGTGTTTAAGTGACAATAACGTGTCTAAAAATGTGACAGAAAAGGCATCGAAATGTGATGTAGAAGTGTCAGAAATGTGATAATGTAGCAAAAATACATTAAAAGGAGGAAAAAAATGGCAAGAAAAAGTGATGAAAATAAGTTAAAAGATAGAAAGTTTGGTGTAAGTTGCAGAAAAAGGTAAAAATAAACAAAAACGGGTTTAAATTGTTAAAAAAAAAACACTCTTAGTTTATTGAAGGCATCTGACGACCCCCTCCCAGTGTCTCCTGACCCCAAGGTTGAGAACCACTGTCATATGAGACAGTGTACTCAGTGTGTAATCTGACACCTTTCAAAAAGAGATTATAATTGGCTCTCAGTCGTCACACCTCTGGTGAAGGTCGTGTTACTAAATAACTGTGTGTGTGTGTGTGTGTTGTGTGTAGCTGGCCTCCTCCAGTCTGCTGAAGATCGGCCAGGAGACGGACAAGATGACCACACGCAACAGAGAGTCTGTCTATCTGCTGCTGGACATGGTGACTGAACACACACACACACACAAACACACACCTTTTATTACGTGTGTGTGTAACTGTGTGTTATTGTGTTGTCGTTCAGATTGTGCAGGAGTCTCCGTTCCTCACCATGGACCTGCTGGAGTCCTGCTTCCCCTACGTCCTGCTGAGAAACGCCTACCACGCCGTCTACAAACAGAGCATCAGCGCCAACGCGTAGACACACACACACTACACACACACTACACACACACACACAGTAGACACACACTACCAGACTACACAATAATCTAAAAACTAAACCAAACAACACTAATAAAAGACGTTAGAATCTAAAACACACACACACACACACACACTGGACAAAGTGACTTTATCCGAATCAGTTCCCATGACGACGACGTGCGGGACCATCACCATGGCAACACTTTAATGATCAAAGCGTGCGGTTGGTTATAAAAGAACAAAAAGTATAAATATAAAGAATATATATAAATGAGGTGTTGGGTGGATGAACTGCTGTGTGGGGACGGTTGCTATGGGAACGCTGATGTGACGACGTCGCCTTTGATGTTGTTCCTTTGTTTTCTATGGGGGGAGGGAGGGGGGGTTAATTGGTATTGACCGAGCAGATTGAAAAAGCTACACAACATTTCACTGAGCGGACACGTGCTCGTACAACATGGTGGTGTTTTTCTTTTATTTTCTTAGATAGGCGTAACACAAACTTCCTGTGGGTGGAGCTATGATACCTGTATCTGACTTTGATGTGAAACTGAAACTTTGTCTGTTTTAATGTTCGTTTTGTTACTTTTATGATGATAAAAAAATATATATAACAGTAGTTGCCAAATGTGTGGAGACAGATGGGAACAAAGAAAGAAACTCACAGTGTGAAGAAAACATTTATTACCAGGAGGGAAATAAATGTTTTGTTTCTATATCTGTAATTCAAACATTTCCAAGTCAAAATAATTAAATCCTTGTATGAGAAAATGTCAGGATTTTTTTTTATTTATATTTTATGAATAATTTAGATTTTTAATCTCATTTTACACAAAAAAAATTGAAGCGTTTTTTTTTCTTTCAAAATAAAAGACCTTCTGGGACCCTTTTTTTTTTTTTTTTCAGTTTTCATATTTTTTTTCTTTACTTTTTACCTCTTTATTATATAAAGAAATATGGACCTCAGAATATATAATATATTCTGAGGTCCATGTATTTTTTTACAGGTAATTAAATTTTTGTTTTCAAAAAAAATTAATACACATTTCACTCCATGCCTTGATTTTTTTTTTTTTTTTTTTTCATATTTACATTTCTTTACTTTTTCCTTCTTTTCTATAAAATATAGTATATTCTGAGGTCCATTTTTTCTCTTATTGATTAGATTTCTGTTTCTAAAAATAAAAAAATTACTCCATACTTTGAATTAATATTTTTTTTTATTTTATTTTTTATTTTTTAAGTAAAAAATTAATGAACCTTCAGTCTGGAAATGTCAGTCATTTTCTTTAAAATTTTTATTTTAATTGTATAGAATTTTTTTATTATTTTTTTTTAATCTCAATTCACGAAAAACTTTTTTCGGATATCAAAGTAAAAATCCTATTACCGTATTTCTAACATTTTTCATATTTACAGTTCTTTATTTTTTTCTTTCTGTTCTATAAAATAACTTCAATATTTATTCTGAGGTGTATTTTCCTTCATTACCAGTAAAATTATAATTTTATTTCTAAAATTTCTCTCTATTCCTTGATTTTTATTATATTAAAGCGAAGCTGTTGATTGGCTGTTGGTCAGTTCTTTGATTATTCCTCCTCGTTGTGACGCATTGTTTTAAAGTTTACATTAACATGTTTTAGTTCAAAGTTAATCTAAACAGTTTAAATTTTGGAGCAAAGTTGCTTTTGCAATAAAACTAAATCCATCGTTGTGTCCAAACTAGTGAAGAATCTGACGTTTTTACTGAATAATCAATCATTTTAGTCAGTAAGTGCAGTTTTTATAAAGATTGATTGGAGTTTTTTCTCAGAGTGGAACTAATACTGATCCTGCATGGTGGAATCACACATTACATAGTGGGCGGGGCTAACACATCTGTAAAGGACACATCGATGTGGTGTGGATGATGTTTTTTTCTTGATTTTTTAACGTTTTTCTCACTCCATTGTGTAACTTAAACAACATGAATAAAGTAAATTTAAGGGTTGTGTCACATCTGGGCTGTTTGTGCTGCTTTCTGCTCATCTGAACCCAACATTTAAAATAGAATTGATTTATTTACAAAGTCATCACATGCAAACAAAGGATGAGTAAACACCCTAAATATGGACAAAAGACGGCAATATGCAAATAAAATACCTGAAATCTGAGTTTTGTCATAAAAAATGTTAAAGAAAAACTTTTAGACATGAAGATTGAAGAACAGTCATGTGGAGACAGGTCCATCTATAAGAGGGAATAATTATTTATTCATCTTATTCACTGTTATCCAGGAACTTTTATTATTATTATGGTTATCTTAAAGATGGAAATCCTGGTTTTAATCGGAAATAAAATTCGTTAAAAGTCACCAAAAATGGTGGAAAAGATGGTGAAATGGGATTTTATGAACCACAGGAATTGGCTAAAAGTTACAAATTGTGGATAATGGCATTTAGAAATGCAGGGAAATTATTTTAAACTTGCAAATAATGGGCAATGTGGTTAAATTAGCAAAAAAAAAAAATAAGCATGAAATATGGTGAAAAGTGACAATAGTGGGTCAGCATATGTGATATTAGGTGGAAAAGTGGTGAAAGGGTTTATAAATGTCTGGAAAGTGGAAAAAATGTGATGTAGAAGTGTCAGAAATGGGAATAATGTAGCAAAAATACATTAATAGGAGCAAAAATATGGGAAGAAAAAGTGATGAGAATAGATTAAAATATGGTGAGTTTGGTGTCGTGACAGAAAAATGGGCTCATTCTTCTTCTTCTTCACCTGATTACTGATCTGAATCAGGTGTTTAAGGTGAGAAGGACAAACACCAACATCAGAGGTAAAGCTGTGAAATGGTCATTTGTTTTAATTTATGTATTTAATGTGTTTTAAGATAAGACTTTAAAGTAATTCCTAAAAACTGGTAGTGAGGCTGCAGTTAGACGTAACATTTTTATTAGTTAAGTGTAAAGTAAGACCTTAAAAACGTATTCACACTTAAACCAGGGCTGAGACTGACAGATCTCTATAAATAATACCTTACTACAGTATACTGCAAAAATAAAATAATATTCTATAAGATGAAAATAAAACCCTAAATACGAGTGCAAATATGATCATAGACAGATATATATATATATATAACAACTTGTATAGCAACTTACCAATGTTGTGCATCCATATTTACTTAACAATGTATATTATTGAATTACTAATTAAAGTTTAAGTTACTGAAAGACGACCAAAAAATAAAATAAAATAAACTTTGATCAGGAATCGATCTCACAACCCTGATCATTCAAACTAAAAACTAAATAAATGAACATGGAGTGTTTAGCAGATGATCATATTATTGATATATAATAATAGTTAGTATGTAGAAAAATAACTAATAAATCATATCTTATTCATTAATACTTAATATCTGAGTCAGCTTGTTAATATTTGTAGAGTTAAACTTTATAAAGATTAACCACAAACATGAGATTAAAACCTGTTTATCAGTAACTGCAGTGTTTGTTCACTAGGGGGCGCCATTTAGAAACACAAACATACTCTACAGTAACATATACAGTCCTAAATTAATATAATATATGGTTTATGATTCCATTAAAGTTTGTTTTTCTAATTTCTGACCTTTTATTTTGTACAATCCAGCTTTATTTAACTTTTTAACCATTTATTAGCTACCGACCTTGATTGGATGTTAGCTACAAGCTAGCAGGAACGGCTAATAGTTGTGTTGTTATTTTTATTATTTGTTACAAAATTAAATAAAAAAATACAACAAAAAAAAGAATGTTTTAGAAACCTTATTTATTTAAAGACAGAAAACTACAAAATACAAGTTTCCCGCCCCAAAAAAAACAGTCTAAACCGCTATCAAGGTTAGCATGGCTATAATTTGCTATGCTAACTACTGTTGTTCAAGCTACGCTATTTAGCTCAACTACAATAAATGTCATTTTAATTCTTCCTTTGTTTATAAAAATATGAAAGTTTTACTAAAGATCCAGGTTTGGGATTTTTGTGCAGATGCAAAAAAAAAAACAAAAAAAAACGTGTAAACGACAAGATTCTGTTTTTTTTACATGTTGAATATTTCCTCTGATTGTTGTCCTCATTTACTGCAGGTGCTCTGGATAAACTCTATGATAGATGGTGCGTTGACGTACGTAGACAGAATAAACTGTGAACGCTGCGTCTGTCAATCGTCTGACGGGTTGGTGGAATCCTCCTCCTCTTCCTCAGGTACGGAGCTTTCAAGTTTACCTACAAAATAAATCAATAAATAACCAAATTAAATAAAAAAAAACCACATTTTTCAAACCGTAAATAGTCTAAACATTCAATATTACGAACCTTAACAGTAAAACAAACCAGTTTCCATAAGTTAAAGTCATTTGAATACATTAAACCTCAAAATAGATAGAAAATCTAAATAATAACATATGATTTAATTAGAATTCTGATTCCAAACGTTGAGGAAAATGTGATTCCGTTCTCTATTAGTTTCATATTTGGTTTTTGAGAAGTGGATTAGCATCGTTCTTGTATTATTCTTTACCTTGTGCGAGCGCTGGGTCGTTGTTGAAGGATAATCATTAGGGGCGTGTACTATGACGCTGGCTAACACCTTACCGGGCTAAATCACCATAGTAACTGAGGCTGAACACTGTGATTGTGATTAGAGGCTGTAATCTCCTGCCACAGCAGCGTACACGTAGCCAGGCTGAAATCACCTGTGTTAAGTGAACGTGTTTATATCCTGCTTCATAGTACAGCTGCTCTGTGACAGAGAATGTTTGGTTATGTGAAGCTAACGGAGATAAATCAGGATTTACTGATCCACACAACTTTACCAACATGCACAAAGCTTCATTTCCTTAATCCTGTTTCTTAGTCATTCCCATGTTCCATTTCACTAGCTTATTAAAATCCAGACTCATGTTCATCAGACAATGACAAATATTGCAGAAATGAGTGATATTGTCTCAAAACATGTGTTTACTCTGTGTCGTACAGAGATGACGTCTGACAGATTACGATGTTTTAAAGAGTTTCTGTGAGAGATTTGACATTTACGTCTGTTTCCCTAGACATTATACAGTTTAAATGTGTGATTTTGCCCTAAAACAATGGTTCTTTTCACAGTCCTGGACCCCTTCACACACTGAACCTGAAGCCATGTACTGTACCCCCTACTCCTGCACACGTAATAAACTTAATAAACATAATAATGTCATGTCAAATATAATGTAACCCTGCAGTGAAATTTCTTATAATTTTCTCCATCTTGTTGAGGAATCATATAAAACTAGAATATTAGCATTGAGTGAGGATGCAGGTGCTAGTTCGCATCATTGAACACTGCATTAGCATTAGCCTAGCGATAACGTTAGCATTTGCTAGCATTAGCCTAGCCTTGCTGTTAGCATTAGCCAGCATTAATTAACAATAGCATTAACCTAACATTAACAATACATTAGCCTAGCAATAACATTAACTTTTGATAGCATTAGTCTAGCGTTACCGTTAACATTTGCTAGCATTAATTAACATTATCATTAGCCTAACATTAACGTTAGCATTAGCCTAGCGATAACGTTATTATTTGCTAGCATTAACATTAGCCTAGTATTACCGTTAGCATCAGCTGGCATTGATTAACAATAGCATTAGCCAAGCATTTACATTAGCATTAACCTAGCAGTAATATTAGCATTAGCATTTGCTAGCATTAGCATTAACCTAACATTAACAAAGCATTAACCTAGCATTAGTATCAACGTAGCATTAACCGAGCATCAGCATTAACCTAGCATTAACATCAGCCTAACATTAGTATCAACATAGCATTAACCTTGCATTAGTATCAACATAGCATTATCCTTGTATTAGCCTAGCACTAGTATCAACATAGCATCAATCTAGCATTAGCATTAGCCTAATTTTAGCTTTAGCTAGCATTAGCTTAGCATTAGTACTAGTACCCACAATGACAGTTTGCGTACCCTTAGGGGTACCCGTACCCCACTTTGGGAACCTATTAGGTCAAACATGCGAGAAAGGGGAGGTACTGTCATATTGCAATTTAAGTTTGATTTTGTTTTTAAAAAAAATGACATTTTTAATTTTTCTTTTAAATACTAAAATAAATGTGTGGCTTTTATTTTGTTAAATATAAAAAGCAAACATCTGTGGGTTCTTCCTGGACCGACTCCAATCAAACAATGAGGACCATCAGTGTATGATACACGTTTATTCACAGCAGCCACATGTTGAAAACCAGCCAAAGTCTCTGTGTGAAAGCTGTGTGTGAGGAAGTGGAAGTGGGTCCCACAGTGTGAGGGAAGCAGTGAGGAAGAGGAAGAGGAAGAGGAAGAGGAGGGTATGTGTGGTTAGTGAGGGATGATGATGAAGACGAAGGTGGTTATCGAGAGATGGACTCAGTGCTGGAGGCCCCCAGACTCATCAGGTCACATGACAAGTCTGAGGAAAGAGGAGGAGGGGCGGGGCACATAAATAATAATAATAATAATAAACACAAAGGAGAGGAAGAAAACACACAAAGTAATAAAAGAAAAGAAAAGGTTAGTTATTGAACCACTGAGTTCATTAATAATACACATAATCACATTGTTTACTACAGACATATGGACCTTTAAATCTGTGTGAACCCCCAAAGTAAACGCACACAATGACAGACAAATACACAACATTACAGGAAAATAGACACAATTAAAACAAAAATATACGAAATAACTTAATAAACACACAAAATGACAAAATTTATATAAAATAAAAAACACACAAAAAAGGACACACAACAAACAAAAAAACATACAGAAAAAAATACAAAATAACTAAAAAAAAAACACAAAACAACTAAACATACATTAAAAAACTGAAACGTATACACACGACGCAAAACAGCAAAAGTACAGAAAATGACAGAAAAATATTTTTAAAATGACAACAAAAATATGAGAAATTAACTCCAGAAACACTACAATGACTACGTTAATACACAAATACATCCTCAGCAAAGATACACACATTGACTCCAAAACCACAAAATAACAACAGATACAAGAAAGTACAGAAAAATATATACAAATTGACAACAAAAACATGAACATTTTGAGGAAAAACAGAAAAATGCACAAAATGGCCAAAAAATACTCTAAAAACATAACACAAATATGAAAAATTTAAGAAAAAGATACAAAACAGGAAAAATACAAAACATTGCTCAAAATTAAACAAAACTACAATAAAAATGATTTTAAAAAAAACAAA
This sequence comes from Gouania willdenowi, assembly GCF_900634775.1. Taxonomy (NCBI): domain Eukaryota; kingdom Metazoa; phylum Chordata; class Actinopteri; order Blenniiformes; family Gobiesocidae; genus Gouania; species Gouania willdenowi. The sequence continues at coordinate 2,268,884 of NC_041058.1, read as the reverse complement.
ACAACATAAACACACAGAATAAAAAAAAAAATATGAATAAAATAAAATGACAAACTTAAATACAAAAATGACCACAAAAATCGCACAACGTGACAAAACAGCAAAAATACACAAACTATGACCGTCAGATCGGACAATCGCATGTAATCTTTTATTTTTTATTTCAAAACAACGCATATAATTAACTAATTTAATGTAATAATTGTATTTATTTATTTGTTTATTACCCCCTGTGCTGACGCTCTCCGACACTCTCTCCTGATTGGCCAACGGCAGCCCCGCCTCGTTGCCGTTGGCCTCCACTGCCCCGTTATGATTGGCCCACAGGGAGGAGGCGGAGCACAGCTGCGCAATGATTGGACTGGTCGGGCTGTCGTCGCATTGCCCCGCCCTCAAAACGTGTTGCTCCGCCCCCAGCTGATAGTCTGGGGAGAGAAGAACACCTCTAGCGGCCACACGCTGCAATAGCATGTTTTATATATATATATATATATATATATATATATATATATATACTGATAGTGGTAGTTAAATAAAATACATTAAATTAATTTAAAATATATAAAAAAATAAATAAATATACAAGCAAAAAAGTGGTCAATAACTATTATTAAAGGTAAATATGAAATTACAGAATGATAAACTAGTGTTTTCTACAGATTATCTGAGTTTACAAGAACACAAGTTAAAAAACACTGAAATACATCAAATAAAGATCTCAGTATAATAAATACACACAACAGCATAATGACACAAACAACGGAAAATTACAAGAAAATAGACAAAATTAAAACAAAAATATACAAAATTACTCCAAAAACACAGAAAACTGACAACGAAAAATGAACAATTGCTGAAAAACATACAAAACTACGGCAAAAGTACACTAAAGTGCTAAAAAAAATTCATAAAATTATTTTAAAAACATACAAAAATGAGCAACAATACACAAAATGACTACAACAAAACAACAAAAATACACAAAGGAAAAGAAAAGATGTGAATGAAATGAGGTTTGAAGTCTAAACAAATGAATATGAAATCTAAATAAAAGCTGATTCTAAAATAAATCCTGCAGATAGGAGGAGAAACCTTGAAGTGTGTCTAAATAAAACATGAACATTATGACTAAATCCAACAGATTACAGATGATGTTTGCTTCTCTGGAGGCCATTAGCTCACAGCGATCAATAACAGAAAAAAAAAAAAAAAAAAAAGCTTTTATCATCATCATCACTTCCCAGAATCCAGTCAGCGCTGCTCCACACAAACACCAACAGGACTAACACCAACTCTGCTGCTTGTCCTGTTCTATTTGTCTGTTATTCTTTATGTTCATACGTCACATGTTTACAGTCTCACTGCTAAGCCCCGCCCCTCAGTTAGAGACTCACTGTATAACCGTGATATTAATTATTGATCTGCAGATGAAAACAAAATGACAGCGAATTTAAACTGCAAAATCACACACTGACTGTGCGAAGACCAAACTGAGAGATTACTTTAAGAAAAACATACAAAACAATAGCAAAGATACACAAAATGCCTAAAAAAATACACAAAATGCCTAAAAAATTACACAAAATGACTAAAAATACACAAAATGACTTTAAAAATACAGAAAATGACATTTTACAAAATGACAACAACAATATACAAAGTCTAGAAAAAAAAAAACAACAAAGATTATATAAAAGCAAAACTATATAAAATAATGAGCAAAAATATACAAAATAACTCCAGTAACACAGAGAATGACGACAAAATACATAAAACTTAACTGAAAAATATACAACACCCCAGTAAAAATACACAAAATCACTCCAAAAACACAAAATAACAACAAAGATACAGAAAAAATACACAAAATGACTCTCAAAACAAACACAACAACAAAAAGAGAGATCTAAGTACATTTCAAGGTAAATTTCCTGAGAAACGTTGTCTGAATAAATGAAATATTAACATATTATTTTAAAAAAAGAAGACAAAATAAACTAATTTCATCAGCTAATAGTTTACGTCACTTTGATGTTTTTTACATAAAAACTAAACACATTACTGAACAAACAGAGCTACGGAAGCAGATTAGGGCCAATTTTTATGGAGTAAATAATTTTGAGCAAATCAAGAATAAAGTCAATGTCGAGATTAAAGCCCAATTTTTGAGATTAAAGTTTAAAAATAATGAAGAGGTTAAAGGCGAAATTTCGACAATGAACTCAGTTTCTGTAGATTTTACTTTAATAGCAAACCTTTGACTTTTATCAACATATTGTATTTTAAGTTTATTTTTGAAATTTCAACTTTAATCTCGATTTTCCCAAAATAATTTTCTCTATCAAAATAGGTCCTAATCTGCTTCCGTACTAAAGTGTTCAGAGGTGGAAATAAGATGGATGCTGAATGCTAACGCTAAATGCTAACGCTGAATGCTAACGCTATATGCTAACATTAAATGCTAAAATGTTTGAAGTCAAATTCCAACATGAATTAATAGGAACAGTTAGTGTTTCATCTTATGATCACATTAATAAAGTTGAAGTAAAACAGATCAGATCCTGAGACTTTAAAATATGGTCTCTTCTTATATATATATATATATATATATATATATATATATATATATATATATATATATATATATATATATATATATAAAGATAACAGTGAAGGAACAGCTGCTGTAAAACTGGATGTTTGACTTTGAACAGGATGTAAAACAATAAAATAGATTATTACACGTTTAGCTGTGGAGCAGTGATGAGATCCACTAATACTTATAGTTTTGCAATAAAATCTCTGATGTTAAAATGTAAATTACTCATTTTTGGGTCAAACATTTGTAATTAAACATCGACCCGACAGGAATTCACTTTGTCTGCAGCTGTGCTAATGTTCATTATCATTATCAAATATAACAACATTAGAAAAGAATGTTGAGGAATGAACGGTTGTTAAGTGAGATTGTGATTCCATAATATCATGTGATCACAGTAATCCTGTACAGAAACACAACAGGAGAAGGAAAAACACAGAAATCAACTTAAACCTCAGCTCTGCAGGATTTAATATAAAGGAAAACGCAGGAGTTTAGAGTGATTAATTTATGTATCTGTATATTTACAGACGATCAGAACATCAAGTAGAGTCTGCAGCTGCATCCACACACATCACATCACAGGTCAAAGGTCAGCTATAGATGACAACACAAACTCCTACACAGCAGAGCCATGTGTGCACAGCTGCAGTGAGGCCTCACGTATTTACACCATAAAATATAGTCACGTTAAAGATGGAAATCCTGGATTTCATCAGAAATAAAATTTATTCAAAGTGACCAAAAATGGTGGAAAAGATGGTGAAATGGGATTTTAAAAACCACAGAAATTGGTTAAAAGTTGCAAATTTAAAAAACAGATCAGCCAAAAACAAACAGAAAAGTGGTAAAAAGGGTTCAAAGTGTCAATATTGGAACAATTAGTTTAAACTGGCAAATAATGAACATGACAATGTGGTTAAATTGGCAAAGAATAAGCATGAAATCTGGTAAAAAGAAGTAAAACATGTGTCAACATATGTGGCATTAGGTGGAAAAATGGTGGAAATGTCTTCAAAGTGAAAATAATTTGCAGAAAAAGCAGTGAAATGTGATGTAGACGTGTCAGAAATGGGAGTAATGTAGCAAAAATACATTAAAAGGAGCAAAAATACAGTATGGCAAGAAAAAGTGATGAAAATAGGTTAAAATATGATGAGTTAATGGGCAAAAATGGGCTGAAATTGTTAAAAAAAAACATCAATGTGGTTAAATTGGCCAAAAAAAATAAGCATAGATATGATGAAAGGAGGTTAAAAGTGACAATAATAGGTCAACATATGTAACATTAGGTGGAAATGTGGTGGAAAGGGTTTATAAGAGCTGAACATGTCTGGAAAGTGGAAAAAATGTGATGGAGAAGTGTCAGAAATTGGAGTCATGTAGCAAACATGATGCATTAAAAGGAGGAAAAATACAGTACGGCAATAAAAAAGTGATGAAAAAAAGTTAATATATGGTGAGTTTGGTGTAGTAAAAATAATCAAAAATGGGCTCGAATTGATTTAAAAAATATATATATTCTTAGGTGCTTGAAGACATCTGGCGACCCCCTCCCAGTGTGTCGTGACCCCATATGGGGTGCTGACCCCAAGGTTGAGAACCCCTGCAGTACAACAGTCTGAGATAATTATATATATATTCATCTTGGATATATATATATATCCAAGATGAAATGTGACTGTGGCTTTAATCATATTGTCAAGCTCTTATTTTGAAAATGACAATCCTAATAATAATCCTGTAGTGAGTATAAGTGCATGGTGAGCCAAATATAATGTGCTTCTGTTGTCATATATCAATAAAAATTCTGCCTTTTGTCTTTTACAGTAATGCACAACTGAAAATCCAAAAGAAAATATGAACAGAAAAAAAGAGAAACTTTACAACACAAATGTTATGAAACAAACTGCTTTAATTGTGATAAGAAATCATTTTAATAAGAACGTAAACGTGTTTGTTTCACCTTTCATGGGGGGAGGGGTGTAGGTGCTCTGCTTCCTCTGAGCGCCGTCTGAAGCCTGAGGAGAAAAACAGAAAAGATGGATGGATGGATGATGGATGGATGATGGATGGATGGATGGATGGATGGATGGATGGATGGATGGACGGACGTGACCGTGGGAAAAAACTGCTTTTTGTTGCTAATGGTTAGTGATGCATTCAAGGTCTGTCAACATTTCTTGTAACTTTTCTAAACTGGCAACAAGATGTTTTTTATTTATTTATTCCATGAGCTTTTATTTTGGCAGACCTGCAGCTAGGCCAGAGCTTGGGTAATGATGGGCCACACGAGACCCACAGACCGTCAGTTGAATATTAAATTCAGTTTATCCATGTGTGACTGCAGTGTTTCTACAAACCTGTGAGTCACCGCTGGCGTTGTGTTGCTCTGCAGCATCTACAGGAAGTGAAGAGAGAGAACAAAATAAGAGCTTCCTGTTTTAGAGTGTGTGTGTGTGTGTGCGTGCGTGCGTGCGTGCGTGCGTGTGTGGAATCTGAAATATTAAAGTCTGATAAATTTGATCTTGTGTTTTTTCAAAAGAAGCATTTTTTTCCCTTAAATTACAACTTTTTTTAAAATTAAGATGTCCAATATTTATTATTGTTATTATTGTCATTAATATTATTACTTTTTACTATATTATTACTTTCATTATTATTGTTAATATTATCATTATTATTATCATCATTAGTATTATTATTTTTTTTACTATATTATTATCATTACTATCATAATTACTATTGTTAATATTATAATTATTATTATCATCATTACTATTAATGTTATTATTTTTACTATATTATCATTACTATCATTATTATTTTTAAATTATATTATTATTACTATCATAATCATTATTGGTAATATTATTATCATTGGCATTAGTATTATTATTATTAATATAATTATTAGTATCTTAATAACTGCAGGTAGTTTGCTTATAAAACGTTTTATATTAAAAGTTAAACTCCATAAAAGTATTATTAAATAATAAAGTAAATAATAGTTCATTCATATATAAATAAAACATAACAGATGAGTTAAAGTCACATGTTGTTGTTTACTGTGATCAACATGTGATCATTGATCTATATGTGAATTATTGATCGTGTGATTAATCAATGACACGTGTTTTTTTTCTACTAATGAAAACATGAGTTGAAACAGAGTTCATGGTTTGTTTGTTCCACAGATGAATCATGTGATCACTGCTTGTTTTCACAGCTGCTGATTGGCTGCACTCAGTGACACGCACTCACAGAAAAATGTCTTATTATTATTATTATTATTATTATTGAGCATCAACAGCATTAAAAACTAATTATTTTAAAGTTCTATTACTTTTCCTCTCAAATTTGGTCAAAATGAACATTTAAAATCTTATTACATTCTTATGAATTAAAGTGTGAGTTACAGTGAGTGGACCTTATTCTTAATATTAGTTAAAAATGAATTATTTAAACCATGTAATTCATCAATGAGATTATAAAGTAAAGTAAATAAAAAGAAGACAGAACATGTTGGTTAAATATTAATAATAATATATATATATATATATATTTTAAAGGTTTTGCATTGAATAAATTCAAAATAGTTTTTAAAATTACATTATATCACTTTACTGTTTTAATGTTAGTTTTTTTTTAAATATATAAATAATAAATTACAAAAGGCACAAATTGCTGATAAAATACAATTAACTAAGACTAATTGACTTTGTTTCAATTGGAAAATATTTTTAATCTTATTTGGCATCTTCTTGTGTTGTTGTGTTTATTTAAATTAAAACTTTTTTAAATTAAGATTTCACCAAAACAAAACATCGATTTACCTTTTATTTTGTAAATGTTAAATTTTAAATGTCTGAACTTTGCCGGAGGCTAAAATGTCCATAATTATTATTATTTATTTTTGCATTATTATCTAATCATTATTATTAGTATATTGAATTGGAGTCTGTGGTATATTTAGTAACTAAATAATAAATGTTTAAATGTATTTAAAAAAATATCCATTCATTTTCTGACCCACTTGTTCTTTCTTTCAGGGGGATTTCAGAAATAAAAATAAATGAATTACAACATGGATTAATGGGTGATTTTTCTTTGAATAATCTTCTTTTTGAACTAATTATTCTGTTATTTCTCAATTATGTGAAGAAAAAAAATCCAGTGAACTTGAGACTGAGAGTGAAGCCATAACCACGTGAAAGCAGAGCTGAGCTCACTGTGAAACCAGAACGATTATTCAATCAGTGTGTTCCCATGTGGAGGGATTTATACACACACACACACTTAGCTAACCTAATAGAGGCTCCATTAGAGCTCTCTCTACATCCCTCACCTGTTCCTGCAGGTTGTCTGTAGATCTGAAGAGTAGCTGGAGTCGGTCTTCTGCGACGAATCTGACACAAACACACTTTTCTTACTTAGTTAATCTTTTCAACACACACACACACACACACACACACAGAGCTTTTAAACTCTAATTACCAGAAGGCACTCTGCGAAAACCTTTAATGTGCTGCTTCATTTTTCTTTAAATGCTTCCAACGTTTCCACTTAAATCTCTAACACCTCCATCATTCCCACACTTTGCTTAAACCATACGTCACTTTTATGCTCCATTAAAAAAATGTTTTTAAAAAAATCACACATTTTAGCTCATTTTTCCAGCAGCAGAACTTTAAACATGTCACCTAGAATCATTAGAATGAGTTGTTGCACCAACACATTAAATAATGATTAAAACAAGTCATAATCAGCAGAAAACAAACAACTCTGATAACTACAAACAGCAGCTTTTAAATGATTCATTCAATAATAATTAGATTTGGTCGAAGCCAAACGTAGAAACACAAGTAAACAGTCCAACGCTTCATCCTTTAGTTAAATGTCTATGTGGATAGGTGTGTTTTTAATGATGTAAACCATTTTTGTTTACCAAAAAATAATAATAAAAAAAAAAACCCATCAGACTATTGAAGATGCACAAATCCTGGGAATAGAAGTCATTCTGGGTGGAAGTCCTTCAACTGTCTGTGATTACTCGTTAACTTTAGCCACCAGAGCGTGTCAGCGCACTGTTTAAGGGAAAGTAAAGGTCACTGAGGAGAGCTCTTCTTCTCTGCTTCACTGTTTTTATCCACTTTTTGTAAACAAGAGGTTTTAATCAGCATCTTTAACTTTAGAGCAACCGAAAGCAGCACAAGTTATTTTGACTGAAAAAGTTACTAAATGATGTAAAAATCAGGCTGAATGTTTCACTCCAATAGAAAATAATGGGATGTTTACAGGCAGTGGGGCCGTGTGACATCATCAATCACATGAGTTCAAGATGGAGGAACACAGGCTCTAGAACTGTAAAGTAGTCTTATTTTTAAAAAATAATAAAATGAATTTGGTGCATTATAATGTGTTTTGTTAGACATAGATCTACTAATGAGTACATTTACAACATTTTAGGCCAAATTTGTAAAAACTTTTTCAATCTACGCCAGAACTAAAATGAGTTTGACACCCTTATTTTATTTTTAGAAAACAACCCGACAAAACCGCTAGCATATGATTTTTTTTTCGATAGATTTTGCAAATAAAATTCACAAGTACCCTTTAAAGAGATCCTCCACTCTTTTTACAAATGTGGCCCAAAACCTTTGAAATGTCCTTATGAGTAGATCTATGTTTGACAAAACACATTATTTTTGCACTATATTAGTTTTATTAACTTTTAATTAAACTCTGAGCAACAGTCTGTATTTACGTGCACAGAGTTCTTCTTCTCTTCTTCATGTCGTCTATGAAACAGCAGAGATGGAACTGTCGCCCCCTATGGTCACAGATTTTTTCGGCTCACAGGTTTTGTTTATCAAATTTCGGTAAAACTGGCGCCCTGTCCAGGGTGTACCCCCGCCCAGCGCCCTATGAGAGTCGGAGATTGGCACCGGCAGACCCCCGCGACCCTGATAAACGGGAATAAGCGGGTATGAAGATGGATGGAATTTCGGTAAACAAAAGACTTTTACATCGACTTTTTTAACTTTTACTGATTTCTAGAGCGACCCAAAGCAGCAATCAATGGACTAAACGGGGCGATCACGTCATCAGTGACGTCATTTCAACATGGCGGGGGCACACACTTGAAACGAGTCCTATTTTGTAAAAACAGTGGAGGATCCCTTTACGTCAAGACAACAGTGTAGGCTCCAGTTTCTTTCGTCATTAATCTATGAAAGAAATAACAGAGAGCACAATTAAAAAAAAATAAAAAATCAATAGCACAATATAATCAACTTTTTCCCTCAATAGTAGATAAAATATATTAGTCTGTTAAACAAATCCCCTGAATATAAACTTGTGGGAGCACAAGGAGAAAACATCAAAGGCAATTATCCAGTGAACAAGCATTTCTTTGATAGTGCAGTGAGGGTAATCAGGGTAATAGGATACACCTGTGACAACACAGAGGAAAATATCAACCGGACAAGGGGTGCGATACACATGAAGGGGCCCTCGAAACACAGACAGGGAATACCTGAACATGTAAACAATACAATATCTGACAAAGATTATGACAGGCAAACATTAATACGCAACTAAACCAGAGATAATATAACATTGGCTCAGTGAAATTATGGAAACAAACATTTAAAAACAGAAGTGGAATAGTCCGTGATATGTAACTAATAAAAGTTGTGCTTTGAATTTTGGCGAGCAGATTGTCGCCACATATTCACCGCCTTCAAAATAAAAGCACAAGATGTTAGTTTCCTCTACAACCCAGCTTTGTGTCCCAAGCCAGGATTTGGTTGTGTGAAAAAGCCTTCAGTGTGTTAGCGTTGAGGCGTGAGAAGCACAAACCTACAGACCAAATTAGGCTGTGATGGACAAACAGAGCTGCTTCTGTGATGGAATGTAAACGGGTTTGTGTCGGAGGAGAGACTCGCTTTATGAGATGGTATCGTCAACAAAAAAAACAAGTCACTGGAGTTAATCTCTGACTCGTGGAAACAAAAACCACAGAACCAGTGAACGAAGGGGCCCCAATAATCTGTCACTGTTCATCAGCAACTTCCTCACAAACGAGCGACTTCCTGCTCAAACCATTGAGCAACAAACCCATAAAGACGTCAACTATTCAGGCAGAGACTTTAATCCCATGAAGTTCACACATGAAAGAGCTTCTGTGTTTAAGGAAAACACGCCACAGATTAAACACTGCTGTAAGGACCTCCACTATTAGGACTGTTTTTCAGTTTTCAGCACCAGAAAAACCAAAAACCTAAAATACAACCATTCATTCAGTGATCCAGGCTCTAAAACCTGGATCTGACCTGTGGACCAGAAACCACAAAAAGAGCGTCTGATGCAGATTAGATCAGGAACAACAATCAGGATTAACACATCTGATCCATGGAGGTCAAACCTAACAACATCCTGATGATAAAGGATTTTACTGCAGCAGATACCACAGCACACATTCAGCGGTCGAGTAATGTCCGGTGCTCATCATTTTACTCAGAATATTAACAATGAAAATGAAAATGTATGTGAAATAATTATGATAATAAAATAACAACTAGAATATTTGTTTCATAAAGTAAATGCAAGTGAGCCTAGCATTAGTTAGCATTATCTAGTATTAATTCAATTCAACTTTATTTACTGTAAATATTGCTAATTATAATAAAAGTCATCTCAAAGTGCTATCAAAATATAAAATTTGTAATGAAAAGGAAAAAAACCCAACAAATCCACATCAACAAGCATAAGCGACAGTGGGAAGAAAAAACTCCTAACAGTTTTAGTATCAACAAGTATTAACACAGCATTAGCCTAGCATTAGCATTAACCTAGCAATAACATTATCTTAGCATTAACGCTAACATTAACACTAATCTAGCATTAGCTTAGCATTAACACTAACCTATCATTAACATGATCCTAGCATTAGCCTAGCAATAGCATTAACCTAGCAATAGCACTATCCTAGTATTAGCACAAACCAAACAATAGCATTAGCACGAACCTATAATTTCCACTAACCTAGCATTAGCCTAGCAATAGCATTATCCGAGCAATAGCATTAGCCTAGCAATAGCATTATCCTAGCATTAGTTTAACATTAACACTAACCTAGCATTAGCCTAGCGACAGCATTAGCCTAACATTAGCATTTACCTAGCATTAGCTTAAAATTAACACCTAGCATTAGCCTAGCAATATCATTAACCTAGCATTAGCATTTGCCTAGCGACAGCATTAACCTAGCAATAGCATTATCCTAGTATTAGCACTAACCTATCAATAGCATTAGCACTAATCTAGCATTAGCCTAGCAATAACATTAGCCTACCAATAGCATTAACCTAGCAATAGCATTAGCGCTAACCTAGCATTAGCCTAGCAATAGCATTAGCCTAGCATTAGCATTAACCTAGCAATAGCATTATCGTAACATTAACTCTAACCTAGCATTAGCCTAGCAATAGCATTAGCCTAGCATTGACCTAGCATTTACATTAGCCTAGCATTAGCATTGACCTAGCATTTACATTAGCCTAGCATTAGCATTATCCTAGCAATAGCACAAGCCTAGCAATAGCATTAGCATTAACCTAGCAATAACAATAAGCCAGCATTAGTCTAGCAATAGCAATAACCTAACATTAGCATTATCCTAGCATTAGCATGTGCCGTAAATATCAGCACATGCATCTTCACCTGCGTTTTCTTCAGGAAGTGAAAATTTTCTAGTTATTATTTCGTTATGGTTTAGGTTTAATTTATTCAGATAACATATCATTAAAAAAGAAGACAAAATGAACGAGCTAGAATTATTATTAAATATAGAATAAAAATAGATCCAGGTTTTACTCTAACTATATACATATGTACATATGTAACACGTGTATATGGTGTTTTAAATGCAAACAATGAAAATTAACATTCATTTCTCAGCCTTGTTTTTATCGGTGAAGAGTTTTGGACATGAACATTAAACATTAAACATTAAACACGCATATTCCTATTCCTTCATTTCTCCTCAGTTACTGCAGACTAAGGAACAAAACACACACACACACACACACACACACACATGGCTGAGTGCTCTCACAACAACTTTCCCAACACAAAGCTCCCATTTAATATCCACCAGCAGCACGTAGAGGGGCACAAACCTACACCCATAATTCCATTGTGCCCCACACACACACACACACACACACACACACACACACACACACACACACACACACACACACACACACACACACACACACACACACACACACACACACACACACACACACTCACATGTTCTGCGGCCTGTGGGTCCAGCTGTCCCTGTAGAGGGGGAACAGCGAACTGGATCTTCTTGGGACTGCTGGGTTCCATTATTATTACTGAGTGGGAGAGTAGAAGACAGACAGACAGAGGGCGAGAGAGAGAGAGAGAGAGAGAGAGAGAGAGAGTGTGTGTGTGTGTGTGTGTGTGTGTGCAGAGGGAGTGGCCTCAGGCCGATGAGGTCCATTATCACTAATTGACAGACTTGGAGAGAGAGTTTTTTTTTTTCTTCCAGTGAGTGAAACACAGTGACCCTGTGTGTGTGTGTGTGTGTGTGTGTGTGTGTGTGTGTGTGTGTGTGTGTGTGTGTGTGTGTGTGTGTGTGTGTGTGTGTGTGTGTGTGTGTGTGTGTGTGCGTGCGTGTGTGTGTGTGTGTGTGTGTGTGTGTGTGTGTGTGTGTACCATGCTGTGTGTTGGTCACACCCACAGGATGGACTCCACCATGGCCCGAGGCCACAGTTGGACTGATCGATCCTTAAGTTCAAAACAACAACAAACCGAGGACGTGATGGAGCGAAGCATCGATTATGATGATGGAGGCCAAAGAAAAATACGCCATGTTTAGTTTGGCTGGAATTAGAAGCTCGAAAAGTTAAACTGGGAAGGGACACGCCCACAGCTGAGGGCGCACCATGTCCACCCCTCTGTTTGACCTTTGACCCCCACCAAGTGTCATCTAACCTCCTCGTCACAGTTCTGCTGATCAGAGTTATTTTCACCCACTAATAGTTTTCCTCTTTTGTACTCAGTCACCTCAATAAAACTACACTAAACTCATGATAAGTACGTAGAAACTACAACACAAAGCCTGGGGGAGCGATAGAAAAATTAGAATTAAATATATAAACCGTCTCCAGAATTGCACCAACCTCAATGTGTGTAACGTATACAATAATAACATAATTGATAATGTTGACAACAAATATTTGCGTCGACGCGTTGTTTGATGTTGTAAATTCATGACAAAATCTTTCTGCTTCATTTTTGCTGCAGTACCATACATGAACTGTTGGGTGCAGTGTTGCTTCACCATTTACTCTGTGAAGAAGAATTGTGCAACAGAAGAAGAACCAACCTAAAGTCTCAAAACTTTAGGATTAATAAATCCAAGACGTTAAAGGTTAAAATTAAAGTTTTTTTTCATCCCCATTGACATTGTTAGAAACGTTTGTTGCAATGCATTGTGGGATTTGGCGTTCCGTAGATGCAAAGAAGTGTTTTTACTTCATTCTTCCTGTGATTTCTTGAGTTTGCTCCGAAAAACTTTGCCAAAGTGACTTTCCAACACATTCCTGGAGTTTTCACTGAAAGCTGCAGCAAAACAATCAAAGTAGAAAACAGGACGTTTGTCTTTTTTGTACGTATACGTGCTCGGGTAGAGGGAGTTGCACAGGCTGACTCATGCAAAAGCACTGAAACTATAAGCCATGTTTTTCACCAGAAGATTAATACTAATAATTGATGTTAAAACTAATGCTAAAGTAAAGACCTTATTTAGGAGAAACGTCACATCCTCTGGAGCTCGACTTTACTGGATGACCCTGAACTCAGCATCATCTTCTGTCATCTAGTGGTATCATCTACATATTACAGCAGGAGAGGGAAACCAACACATTACTCCAAAAACATGTATTACTGCTTTATGATGTCAGAAAACATGGACTTTTTTCCCATCTGCAACATTTAATATCAAGAGAATTTTCCATTTTATCATAAATTTTACATTTTTGTTTTATTTATAGAGCAGACATGGGCAGAAATGACAGAAAAATATACAAGATGACGTCAAAAATGCACAAAACGTGAACAAAAACACTAAATTATACCAAAAACAACAAAAAACACTAAATCAAGAGATGTAGTACTCAATGATTCCAACAACACTCAAAAAAGAAAAGTAAAATTAGACAAAAATAAAAAAAACTAAAACAAATGTAAAAAAAAAAATGCAAAAAGACACTAAGAAACATGTACAATGAAAGAAAAATACACAAAATGACAGCAAAAGCACGCATGAGTAAATAAACTGACAACATGACAATAAAAGAGAAACACCAAAATGAGATGTACAATCCTCAATGATTCCAGCAACGCTCAAAAAATGACAGAAAAATACACAAAATGACAAACGACTAAAACACAGTGACACTAGCACAAAATGACACTAAAAAAACACTCGCAATGAGAGTAAAATACAAAAAAGTATAAAAAAAGACTCAAAATGCAAAATAAGACTTAAAACACGCAAAATGATATAAAAAAACACACTAAATGACAATAAAAACACAAAATAGGAGAAAATTTACAAAATTACACAAATTGAGAAAAAAACATTCAAAATGACCATAAAAACCCACAACAAAAAAGTACCAAAATGAGAGATATATTACTCAATTATTCCAACAACGCTCAAAAAAAAGGAAAAATTAGACAAAAACACAAAATGAATGTTAAAAAAAAATGCAAAATGACAATAAAAATACACACAAACAACAAAGAAACGCCAAAATGAGATTTACAATACTTAATGATTCCAACAACGCTCAAAAAATGAGAAAATACACAAAATGACAAACAACTAAAACACACAGTGACACCAAAAAACACTCACAATGAGAAAACATACAGAAAATGGCAACAAAAAGACACTAAATGATGAGAAAGAATACACAAAATGATAATAAAAACACAAAATGACAATACAAACACACAAACCGAGATATACATTGTGACCTACTATTGGTTGTTTAGTGTGTCTGTTATCATTTTGTGTAGTTTAGTAGACATTTTGTGCATTTTTCTGTCATTTTGTGTATTTTTCTGTCATTTTGTGCAATTTTGTTGGCATTCTATGCCTTTCTATTTTGTGTTTTTACTATAATTTTGTGTATTTTTTCTAATTTTGTGTGTTTTTATTGTTATTCTTTTGTATTTTTTTGTCATTGTGAGTGTTTTTAGTGTCATTTTGCATTTTTTTTTTTTAATGTCGTTTGTGTTTTGATTTAGTGTTACTTTGTATAATTTAGTTTTTTGTCTGTTTTTTTTTGTCATTCTGTATGTTTTCCTCTCATTTTGTGTCTTTTTACTGTCATTTTGTGTTTATTTGTCACATTTCGGTTTTACTGTCATTTTGTGTTTTTGTTGTTTGCCATTATGTGTATTTTTCTTTCTGTTGTTGGAATTATTGAGAATGAGAAAAAAAAAATCTGAATAATGACAGGACAAATACGCAAAATGACAGAAAATGCCCAACAATCAAAAACAAGCTCAAAAACAAACAGAAAAACAACAAAACAAAACACTAAACGATCCAAAACAAGTGAACACTAAATGAGAGAAAAACCCCAAAATGACAAAGAAAACAATAAATAACCCCAGAAATAAACAAAATAACTACCAACGCATAAAAAGAGAGAAAATTATAAATAATGACAGCAAAAACATGCAACATGACAGAAAAATGTCTCAAACAATCATAAAAATCTGCAAAATAACCTCAAAACCACACAAAAAAACAACAATCGCGCACACAAAATGAGACAAACGTAAACAAAATGACAACAAAAACACTTCTTTTCATGCATTAATGCTCAGATTGGTCATCTTTGTTATAGATATGACTCTTAGGTATCGCAGTAGGAGTAAAAATAGATAGTGAAGGGAACTGGGCCTGAGACGGATCCTTGAGGTACACCACGGTAAAAGTAAAGGAAATATTTAAACAAGTCAAGTTCAATGGCGATAATTTATCTTTATACGTTCACTATCAGGTCAGGGTTGGAATTTTAACATGTTCTGTTTTGTTCTTTCTGTTCGATTCCCGTTTGCGTAACATTTTGTTTATGGGAGCTCAGGGATACAACTCAGAGGCTTGTGGAAAATGTGTGTGTGGTTTACTGCCTGCGTACAGCTGAAAGGAACACACATACACAAACACACACACAAATACACAACAACAAGCTCTTTGTGTTGCAAGAGAAGAAAGCGAGGTTTGTCCGTCCTACGGGAAACGTTAAACGTCTCCAGACGTCCACAGACGAAGTGCGTATGGAAAACAGCAACATGTTCTCCTGTTCTTCTTGAATGAAAACACTTCTGAACACTGACGTTGAATGGATGAAAAGTTCCTCAGGCTTGAATCTGTCCTCGTGAACAAACTGCTGAGAGATTCTTTAACTTAAAAGGTTTATTCATGGAAATAAAGTAGAACATACGTAGGTTGCCTCTGCTGTGGAACATGACTTCACACTTCGTTATGTGTTGGGTGTTTTATAATCTGGTTTATTTACGTGTGCACTATACATTTAATGAACAGCCAATAAAAACACTCTTAAATTTGCCTCTGGCGCTGAAAAGCAGGCTTTACAGTTAAAGGTCCCTCAGTGACTAATAATGAGATTTTAGGTTTAGTTCCATCAATTCAAAAACCTGCGTATTACCTAAGTCTTATTAAATCAGATTTACAATAACCCAAAAAAGTCAGAGTACACAAAACCACTTCAAAGACTCAAAATGCACAAAATGACAGAAAAATACACAGGAATACAACAAAAACACACAAAAAATGACAAAAACACACAAAAAGGCAACAAAAATTCACCATATTGACAAAAAAAATGACAAAATGAATTAAACACATGAAAACCCAACATGAAAGTGTTAATGCTCAGATTGGTCATTTTTCTAAATGCTAACATAAATGTTAATCATGTGACCCTTGTTTTGAATGACAGGAGTTATAAGTAGTTTTGCTGTTTAATTTGCATGTTCTCTCGGTGCCTGCTTGGGTTTTTCTCTGGATTCTCCCGCCACAAAAAACCTTGTCCTGGCAAATGTATTTGTGTAGTGCAGACATAAGCAACTGGCGGCCCATGGGCTGTATGTGGCCCTCGGTCTAATTTTGTGCGGCCCCCAAGACAAAATTCATGAAGTTGGAAGTTATATGAAACCCAACATAACACACAAAACTCCAGAAACAGTACTTTGTGCACAAAATGTCCACAAAAAGACAACAATAACACAAAAAGTATAACAAAAACACACGTAATAACGCAAAAAACACACAAAAAGGCAACAAAAGTTAGACAAAATAAATTCAAAAACACACAAAATGTCTTAAAACACTAAGAAAACCCACATAAAAGTATTACAAAGACAAAACCCTTTGTTGTTTCCTGTATTAATGCTCACATTGGTTATCATTCTAAATGCTAACATAAATGTTGATCATGTGACCCTGGGATCAGACGATCACATCTTTGTGGCCTCTGGTGTAGGGAATTAAACGTGCTTTACATGATAAACATTCAGGTGTAACACACACACACACACACACACACACACACACACACACACACACACACACACACACACACACACACACACACACACACCCTCTGTAAACACAAAACAGGAACATCCTCTCTAACTGTAAACTGGGTCCAATGAGTCCAGGCAGTAAAACTTGTCCTAAAGCAGAAACATCTGTTAATGTTAATGTTAATATTAGGAAACATATTTACTCACACATCAGAGGGAATATTTATCTGACTCGTCACATTAGACGTCACAGCACAGATTTGTAAGACATGCAAACTTTCTCCAACTGTTATTTCACAAATACTAAAGTAGTGCAATTCGGGAATTAGGAAATGTTGCTGTTTTTGATGCAAACGGTGTTATAGTGCGATAAAAAAAATGTAAATACTAAGTATTAAAGCAATGAAACAATTAAGCTCTACATAAAACAGATACAAATCATAAAAATGCATGATTATTGTTTGATATCAAAGTTTTGTGGGAAAAGGTTTGTTTCCCTCCAAAAAAAGAAAAACCTTTCTGTTCTGGACAGTTTGCAACCTTTTTTCTGAGTTAATTGTTTTTAAATCCACTTTCAATCATCGTTTTTCTATGAGATAAGAAATAGATTCAAGTGAACTTTCTTTATATAGAAATGGTAGAAAAAGATGGTGAAATGGGATTTTAAAAACCACAAAAAATTGGTTCAAAGTTGCAAATTAGAGTGGGCAAAAACCGACAGAAAAAGTGGTAAAAAGGGTTCAAAGTGTCAATATTGGAACAATTAGTTTAAACTTGAAAATCATGGGCATGACAAATGGTGAATGTGGTTAAATTGGCAAAAATAAGCATGAAATATGGTGAAAAGATGTTAAAAGTGACAATAATGGGTCAACATATGTGGCAAAAGTGGTGGGAAGGGTTTATAATAAGTGCTGAAAATGTCAGAAAGTGGGGAAAATGTGCAGAAAAGGTGTTGAAATTTAATGCAGAAGTGTCAGAAATGGCAGAAATGTAGAAAAATGCATTAAAAGGAGCAAAAAATATGGCAAAAAAGTAATGAAAATAGAGCAAAAACAAAAAAATAGGCTCAAATTCTTCAAAAAATATTCTTTGTTTCTTGAAGGCATGACGACCTCAAATGGGGTCCTGGCCCCAAGGTTGAGAACCCCTGCTTTAAACAGAGGACCTCATCTTTCAAGTTGATGGACGTGCACATTTTGTAAAATGAAATTTAAGCGTGAATTAGTGAGATTAGACAATACTAAATCATCAGATCTTGACTGTAAAATGTTGTGTTGTGTTTTGAACAATTATTATTATTATTATTTTATTTCATTTTACAATCATTAATTAATTAATAGCTAAATATTTAGTTTATTTAATAATATTATTTAATTTACTATTTTTAAAAAACATATTTTATTCTATCTTATTCTAAGACGTTAAAGGAACTTTTTTGTGCCATAAAAGCAGAAATTAATTGTCAAACAGGAAAGCAATCAAAGATCGCTTATATAACACTGACGTCCCACTCCTAGGAAAGCATCATCGGCTCCTCCTCAGCTTTTTCCAACACAAAAACATCCTCAGTAAAAAGGGCAGAGTGAGACTTTCCTGACGTCACATTCTCCAATCGGGAATTATGAGGAGATGTGATGGAAAACGAGGCTCAAAGTCAGACAAAAAGACAACGCGAATGAGTTTTTGTAAGTAATTACAAACATATATTAATGTGTCATTGTAGAAATGCTAAATATCGTGTCAGTTATGGTTGTTAATAACGGGAAGCTGCCTTTAAAGGGTGGCTATATTAGCTAGCAGAAGGAGGCGTTAGCTAATCACTGGGTTGTTAATGCGGGTTGAGCCGCTAATGATGACTCATTTTATCACATTAAACGTGTATTATTTAACTTCAAAAAGATACAACTCTCCATTAAATAACATTTAGAGACACTGTGGACTGTAAGCGGTCTGTTTATGTTGATAAACTCGCCCCTGTTATGGTATTCACCTGTCCTGCTAGGGTGTAACGGATATTGTGGTTGCCATGCTAAGAGATGCCCTACTTCCGACTCCTTAAAAAGTATTAGTTTTATAAGTTTTGTTGGTTACATTTGTTTATATGATATTGTAAACACAAGCCACAAATATATAATACGACAGTTAAAAGTATTAATATAAGGTTAATAAGATAAAATAGGCCAAATTGCCATTGTTTTATGCATTTTTTGTGTTTTTTAGGAATTTTTTGTTTGCTTTTCTTTTTTTTTTTGGTCTATTTTTCATGTTTTATTGTAATCGTGTTTGTATAATTTTGTGTTTTTCGAGAAAATTTTTTGCCTGTTTTGTGTAATTTTTTTGTACGAATTGTCTATTCATATGGAAGCGTATCCATAGACCCTGGAACTATTGACACGGAAACGTACGCTTTCCGGATCTTTACTACATAAGCATAATGTTCCTGTGTGTTTTTACTATGCCAGGATGGCTGAGTGGCCTAATGCCTCAAGAATTCTTCCTTCCGCTGCCGTGGGTTTGAATCCCGCTTTTGTCATAAATGTTTTTTTTCCTTTTAACATATTTAACACGACAAATTCCACCTTCAAAAATACATAGTCGAAAAATATTAACGTTTTAGGGTATTTCCTGCGTTAGGGATATGGTTAGGGCTAAAATAAAAGGGTTAGCGGGTTAGCTAAAAAATAAATATGAGCTAAAATAAAACTGACGGAACTTTAAGTCACGTCACCTAAAATGACCAATGAGGGGGCGCTTCGTACGGATGACATAAAGCTCACTGTGCATTTTATTTTGTAAATGTGTGACATTTTTTAAATGTATTCAACTACCAATTTCAATCATCAGTTTGTTACGCAGTAAACCAGTGGATCCATACCACCCAGTAGCACCTTTTTAGGATTGTAGAAGTTATTTGCTGCAGTAAGACAACAATATTCAAGCTTATATTTTGTTTTTAATGTAATGTTTGTTTACCCGGTTAATGAAAATTGACAAATGCAATTATACTGGTATTTTATTAAACGTACGGTTTAATTTTACATGAATAATAATAATAATAATAATAATAATAATAATAATACATTTTATTTGTAATGCACTTTAAATCAATCTCAAGTGCCACAGGTTCTCTTTTCTTATGGCAGGAACTGTACAATTTGTTGCTGATACGTGTGTGTGTGTGTGTGTGTGTGTGTGTGTGTGTGTGTGTGTGTGTGTGTGTGTGTGTGTGTGTGTGTGTGTGTGTGTGTGTGTGTGTGTGTGTGTGTGTGTGTGTGTGTGTGTGTAGTGGACTGTTCCTCTGAGTAACAACACGGTGGAGGAGGAGGATTATGTTTCCTGTATCGGTTTCCTGATTGGTGATACCTGTGGGCACTTGTTTTTTTCTACCTTCATGTCAGCACTGAGGAGAGGTCAAGCTATGTAAACATCTACCAGATGTTTATCAGGTAAAAACAATCAGAGGAAGTCCAGGTTAGCTCAGTTTGTAGCTTCAACTGTGTGAAAGGTGTGCAGAAAGGTCCAATCGGAAGGATTTAGTGTCCTTTTTAAAGGGATCCTCCACTGTTTTTACAAATGTGGCATAAAATCTTTGAAATGTACTTTATTAGTAGATCTATGCCTAAGAAAACACATTATTATGCACCATATTTGTTTTATTAGCTTTTGAAAATAGGACTATTTTACAGTTTTAGAGCCTGTGTTCCTCCATCTTGAAATCATGTGATTGATAATGTCACACGGCCCCACTGCCTGTAAACATGCCATTGTTTTCTATTGGAGTGAAGCATTCAACATGATTTTTAGATCATTTAGCAGAATTTTTTAATCATTTAGCATCTTTTTCAGTCACAATGACAACTTGGTTGCTCTAAATAATGAGGAAAAGTTAAAAATGTCGACGTAAACCTCCTTTGTTTACTGAAAGAGGAGAAAAACAGTTGTGACCCAAAAAATAATCTATGACCGCTGTAAGCGACAGTTCCAACTCTGCAGTTTTGTAGTGTGAAGCAGAGAAGAAGAGCTCTCCTAAGGGACCTTTACTCTCCCTTAAACAGTGCGCTGACACGCTCTGGTGGCTGAAGTTAGCGAGGAAATGACGGACTGTTGAAGGACTTCTATCCTCAGGGTTTGTGTGTCTTCAACAGTCTGTGATGTTTTTTATCCTTTTTCGGTAAACTAAACAATTTCACATCGACACTTTTAACTTTTTCTGATTTTTTTTTTAGAACAACCAAAAGCAGCACAAGTTGTTTTGACTGAAAAAGCTTCTAAATGATCTAAAAATCAGGCTGAATGTTTCACTCCAATAGAAAACAATGTTTACAGGCAGTGGGGCCGTGTGACATCATCAATCACGTGATTTCAAGATGGAGGAACACAGTTTCTAAACCTGTGAAATAGTCCCATCTTTAAAAGACCTTTACATGAATACGGTGCATAATAATGTGTTTTGTTAGACATAGATCTACAAATAAGTACATTTCACAGTCACATTTGTAAAAACAATGGTGGATCCCTTTAAGGTACAAGTCTTAAGAAAAGCTAAGCTGTATTTTTTTCCTCAAAATGTTCGAGGAAGAGTCAGGCTTAAATATTGTGTAGCTGGAGGTTGCCATTTCAAAGTAAGAGCATGTATGAAGACGTGCTGTGTTTCTGTGTTTCTACCATCCTCAAACACACTCTTACTTTGAAAACACAAACTTCCTGTCGCACAATATGAAAAAACAAGTTAAATGTTTGTTTATCCCTCCTTGACCCTTTCTAAAGAAAAAAATCCTTGAATTTCTCTCTTAATTTTTGTATTTTAAAATGAAAATCAAATAACTTTCTTTTCTTTGTTCCTGTTCCCTCAGGTGCCCATGGAGCGTGACATCCCACCTTCCTCCTCCTCTCCTCCTCCTTCTTTTCCTCCTCTGGGTGAAGCTGACGCTGATGGAGACGTCAGATCAGAGGAGGACGAGGAGTTTGGCAACTTCTCTGTTGCAGACGCGTCGCCCTGTGACCTCAGCTCAGAGCCGACTCCAGGCAGCTCCAGCCCTGCTGTTAAACGCTCCCAGCCTGAATCCTCAGTGAACCTGGAGACGGACCAGGATGGGGGGGACGTGGGGGCTCCTGAATCCTCTGTGCAGCTCACCAACGGCTTTAAGGAGGAGAGCGGGTTCGCTGATTTCACGGCGTTCACGGGACAGAGCGGACATCCCTGGTGCTGTGGGTTCTCTCCTACGGTTCACACAGAGCAGTGGGACAGGAAAAGTCCAGGGGGTGAAGGGGGCGTGGACTGTGTGGAGGAGTCAGGGCGACCCGGATCAGACACTGTGGAATCATCTCAGGGGGAACCTGTTGGAGATCTGAGCTCTCCGTCCAATAAGGAGACAGAGAATGTATCAGGTGGTACTTCATTCTCTGCCGACGTATCACAACCCAACGTTTCATCCCTGGATTCCCAGGACGGCCCCACAGATTGGGACGCCACTGATGATGATGAAGATGATCCAAACCTCCATCACTCAGACCGACAACATCATTTTTCTGTAATTTTACTGTTTTTTTTGTCTATTTTGCATGTTTTCTTGTCATTCTGTTTTTATAAAAAGAAATTTCCGTTGTTTTGTATATTATTTTTTGAATTGTTTTGTGTAATTCTGCTGGGATTTTTTTTTTTTGTCTATATTTCATGTTCCCTTGTCACGTTCATGTAATTTTGCAGTTTTTTGTCTTCTTTTAGAATAATTTTTTATTCATTTTTTGTTCAGCTTTTTTGTATAATTTTGCTTGGGGGGTTTGGTCTGTTTTTCATGTTTTCTTTTCATCATGTTTGTATAACTTTTTGTTTTTTTGAATATTTTTTGTGTAATTTTGTCTCTTTTTTAATGTCAGAAATCAGACGTTGACACTGTGGGGGCGGAGCCGTGTGCGCTCAATCTGGGGAACCTCCCGCCCAGCGACAGCTTCGCAGACTTCTGCTCAGCGTCCCCCGTGCACACGGAAGGGGGCGAGGGTTGGTGGGCGGAGTTTAAGAAGCAGAGCCAACCTAATGTGGGAGGACAGAGTTGGAGCCAGTTAAAGGAGCCAATCAGCAGCCTGCACACTGGTGAGGAAGAGGAGGAACGACAGTACGAGGGCTGGAAGACGAGCCGCTGTGAGGTAAGAATCAATGTTTCCTGTTCCTGTGACAGGAAGTGACGTGAAGGAGTCACCGGCTGATCACAATCATAGCATAGATGCAAATATCACCTACTTATCCACACAACAGGTATTTTTGTTGTCCTTCTGTTCCTATTTTTTGTATTTTTATTATTATTTTTGTGTAATTATGTTTTCTTATAATCATGTTTGTATAATTTTGCTGCTGTTTTGTGTTTTTAAAAAAATATGTTTGTTGTTTTGATAAAAATTGTAATATATTGTTTGTTTATCGTTTTTGTGTATAATTTTGCAGATTTTTATCTATTTTTCTGTTCTTTCATCAGTCGGACACTCAACCTTGAGCAGCCGCTGCCTTTGTGTGTTTTCCCCTAAAACAAAGTCTCCAAATCCATCTTTTGTGCGAGTTCGGTATATTTTATTCCTAGTTCGATAAATATTCTGCACGTTATCATAGTT
The DNA here is from genome assembly GCF_900634775.1 of Gouania willdenowi. NCBI lineage: Eukaryota > Metazoa > Chordata > Actinopteri > Blenniiformes > Gobiesocidae > Gouania > Gouania willdenowi. The sequence continues at coordinate 2,245,009 of NC_041058.1, read as the reverse complement.
CATCCACTTGTACATACACTGTCGGTAGTTTTGAGATTATTGGTTTGTTCCTTTTATTGTTCTTCTACCTTTGTCACTTCGTCGTTTGTCAGGTGTTTTTTTATTGGTAAATTGGTGTTTACTTTTGAAACAAACCTTGCATTTACAAACTATTGTCCCCTCGTGGTGAATCCCTGCTTTAAAACAAAGGTTCCCTCTGTGTTCCAGTCCTCCCAGTCGTTCCGTGTGCAGCAGCTCCTGGAGTCCAGTTTTCCTGAAATCCTTTTACCAGCCGAGGAGGAGGAGGAGGAGGAGCTCCTGAGCCTGGAGGCTTTGTTACACAGCCAGCGTCGCTCTGAGGAAGAGGAGACAGAGGAAGGGGAGGCGCTTAGTGGTGCTCAGAGGTGAACATTGCGGGGGCTGGTGCCAGACTTTTGACTAAATAAGCTGTTTTTTGCACCGCGATTGAGTGTTTTGCCTCTAGCAGGCGCAGTTCTGACTCTGCCCAGGGGGATGCACATACAGTATTCAGACCTTTCCGCTGACACCTAGTATGGCCCATTTTGAAAAATGGCCGCCATATTGGATTTTTGAGTGGCCAACGCCTTTTTCCAAAATAGTGGTACTTAGAGTATCTGTGCCAAATTTCATGCTTTTATACCAAAGTCAACGATTCTCTTGAAATATGCAATGAATCTGCTGCACTATAGTGGAAGTGCGTCTGATTGTCAAAAGAACCGTGATCACCTTTTACTAAGTCCTCTCCTAACACCTTCCCTTAACCCCGTGATGTCATCCATGGGGTTAAGTAAAAGTGGATTAGAAAGGAAAGGAGATAGGAGGGAATATTTGGATAATATTAGGACGCAGTCGTAGAATGACTCTCCCATGTCTCTGCAGCTCTAACATCCTACTGTTTTCTCTCCATCGCCCCCTACAGGATGCAGCAGGAGATGCTGTGGAGACACTCGGACTCTCTGGGTGCTGTCGGCCTTCGTTTCCAGTGGGGGGGTTCTAGAGTCAACATGACCCTGCTACGCTCCCTCGGAGTGGACACCACTAACATCGTGAGTCTTACACTTACTAACAATGTGTGTTTAGCTTTTTTTTTTTTAACTTGTATATTTTCTCCTGACAAATGGTTTGAAGTGTTTGAACTCCTAAAACCAAAATAAACTGCAATTTTCTTAATTTTTCAACATGGAAAGTTAAACAAAAACAATACAGATTTTTTATATTTTTCTGTGATCAAAGTCCCTAAATGCTGGCATTAAAACAACAGTGAATTCTCATTTCATTGCAGGTGTTTGTGGGTAAAACCAAGCAGCCGGTGGCCGTGCCTGCCTTTGCCTCCAGTTTGGTGAGTGTGCTTCCTTCAAGCTGATCCTGATCCAGTGGAAAAGCTCAACTTTCCCTCAAACTTACATTTGGGAATATTGTTATGAAATAGGAAATAATTATGTATTTAAAAAGTGTGTTTTTGCTTGGTCAGGGTTTGCTGGAGCCGACCAAAGACGCAGTGAGCGCCGTGTGTTCCCCCATACGCACAAACGTCTCCACACGCACACCTTCAGCACCGAAGGACCAACCGGGCCCTTCCACACACTCCATGCAGGTAAAGGCATCACTTTAACCCTCAAACACTCTTTGATTGTAAGCAAATTAATAAGTAAAAAGGAAACAGAAAGAAGCAGAAAAAAACAATAACTAATTTTGTCTGTCATGGTTAGTTTAAGCCTCACACGAGCAAGTGGCCCTCAGTCTGATTTTGTGTGGCTCCCAAAGTAAATGCAAAAAAACTCTAAAAACACATAAATTGACAGAAAAAAAAAACAGAATTACACAAAATGACAACAAAATAACACAAACTTACAAAATGACAAAAAAAATACAGGAAACAGCAAAAAACATGCACAAAAGTAACAGAAAAATATACAAAACAACAATAAATACACAAAAGCAATAGTAAAATTACACAAAATGACTACAAAAAGAACGCATAAATATACATGACAAAAAATGCAGGAAAGTATACAAAATTAAACAAGAATAACAGGAAAATATACTAAACAACAAAAAACACACAAAATGATGTAAAAACACACAAAATGATGTAAAAACACAATGCTTTGGTAAAAATACACAAAATTACACTAAAAAATTACACAATGACTACAGAAATACACAAAAATAACAGATAAATATACAAAACTACAACAAAAGTAATGCAAAAATATTAAAAAAGGACAACAAAAATACACAAAGCAATAACATAAATGACAAAAATGCCCAAAAGTAATATAGAAAATGACAACAAAGGCTTAAACAAATAATAAAATAATCCAAAATTATTTTTTTCACTAAAAAGGCACACGATGACTACAGAAATACACAATATTTTCCTCTTGTGTTTGGTGTGAAACACTGACACCTGGTGGTGGGATTGGGTTAAAGCACTTCATATATTTATATATTTGAGTTTCAAATCCTAAATGCTTGGTGATGTTTTGCAGGGGGAGGAGCTTCCATCCAGCCCTTTGGACTGGAGCCGCCGTGGCCTTAGCAGCGCTCAGGACGGTACGTCCCCACGCAGAGCGCCACACTTCTGGGGCTGGAAGTAGACTACACAACCAGCTACACACACACACACACACACACACACACACACACACGCACACACACACACACACACACACACTCAAATAACTGGGTTTATATGAAACATGTGGACTTTAAATAACAGATGAATTCCTTAGATGATGTTTCTCGCTCTCTCTTCTCTCTGTATCATGTCGCCATGACTTTGTCAGTATTTATTTCCTGTTTGTTAGAATCGTGTAGAAAACCAGACTTTGATGAGCCTGAACTCTCTTTATTTCTCCTCATTATCAGATCTTCTCCCTTTCTATGCAAAGCATTAGTTTCTGTTATTAGCTGCAGACTGGCCTAATATTACACTTTTTTGCGTGTGCGCGTGTGTATCTCAGTTACAGCTGCTAAAAGATTAACTTTTGTTTCCTTAAACTTCTCTAATTTGAGCACTTTTTGATTTTATTTATTAAGCCGAGCAGCATTTATTCTCACTTCTAACAGTATTTTAGCACTTAGCTTTTCTTTAGAGTGTTTTTTTTTTGTTTTTGGCTCAAACTGTTAATAGTTGTATGTTTTCTTCTTGGAATTCAACAAAAAAGTTGCAAAAATTTGAATCTCCAGCATGCTGACGTATTAAATAGTGTTTTTACTCTCCTCAGGAAAGATAATACACGATGCTGAAACCTTTGTTATTATTTGTGCTGAAGAAATGATGGATGGATGGATGGGCTGCATCATGGAAACAACAGTTAATGATTGCATGATGATCAGGTGTTTGATAAAATAGAAGCAGGAAGAGAGTAAAGCAATCCGTGTACCTTTTGTTCTTTGTTTATTCACACATAGATGTTGATCACTAGAAACGAGAAGCACAAGTAGAGTCATTACACACTCCTTTAATCACATATCGTGTGTGTGCTTTTCGTAACATCCTTTTTTTTAAATTTATTTATGTATTAATAACATTTCAATTCACCAGTTCATCAATGTAACTTATGCGTTGCTCTTTTTTTTTGGTCAAGGTGTAAAAGTCCGCCCCCCTGTGTGTACCCTCTGTGTGGTGAGCTTAAAATACGAAGCTCTTGTGTATAGTTTCCAAACGCTGCTTGTCTGATTTTTTTATTTTTCTTTATTTCTGTTTTGGTTGTAAGTCAGTAAAACAAAATAACCACACTGTTTGTTTATTTGTTATTTATTATTTTGATTAATGGATTTATTAAAGAACGAAGGGTACACGGATTTAAGGCACTCGCTGCTGCACCTTAGGTCACATGTTTGTGCTGCATGTGTTTGGATTGAATCCAAAGAAGAAGAAGCTTCACAATCAAACAAAAGTCTTAAAGTCAAACTTCTGATTCTCCCTGAGGATCAACTAAACATGACATACCAGTATTTATCACTTCATTGACTTATTTAGAGGAAAAAATCACTGAAAATCTGATTCATTTTTCACACTTTTGTTTCCTACCTATCATTTCCTATCTAATTCATCGTTGCTTACTTTATTTAATGCATTAATTAAATTAGCAGTCCTAAAATAGTTTTTTTAGATAAAATAGTAATACATTTTTTACATCGTTTGTCTAATATTTTGTCTTGTTTTTCGCAAATAATATTTTTTTTTATAGCAAAACAGTGAAAAAAGTCAAATAAAATAGAAAGGCAAAAATATAAGTGATTGAATTTAGCTTCAAGCATGAATTAATGAAAATAGAAACAAAAGCATACAAAACAATAAATACGCAAAAGCTATAGTGAAATTACACAAAATGCCTCTAAAAACACACAAGAAAGACAAAAAGAACACTTAAATATACACAACAAAAAATACAGGAAACGGCAACAAAAATGCGCTAAAATATACAAAACGACAACAAAAGTATACAAAATTAAACAAGAATAACAGGAACATATACTAAACAACAAAAGAAGACACGAAATGACAACAAAAACAATATGACATAAATACATGAAGTGACAACAAAATGACACTAAAAAGGCCCACGATGACTACAGAAATACACAAAAATAACAGATAATTATACAAAACTATAACAAAAATAACACAAATACACAACAAAAATAATACAAAAATATGCTAAACGACAAAAATGCCCAAATTAACAGAAAAGTATATGAAAACAACAAAAGTATACAAAGCAACTAAATTAAACAAGAACAACTGAAAAATATACAAAAGAACAAAAAGACACACAGTATGACAAATATAGTAAAATTACACAAAATGAACACAAGTCGTTACAGAGATTGAATCAGTTGTTTGTTTAAATGTTGTTTTAGTTTCTCATTATGTCAGTATTTCAACAGCACAGATGAAAAAAGAAAAACTCTTTTTTTCTGTTTCTTCTTCCTCAGTTTGGAACTAAACTGTGATCTGAGTCTGTTTCTCTGAGTTTGTGCCTTTTCCAGGAGCCAAATATCCATAAAGTGCTTAACATTTCTAGAGGAAATGTGTGAAACCCGTGGTGTTTAAATATCTTCATCTTCGTCAGGAATGATTACTGCTCAGAGCTGCAATAGAACAACCTGTGAAATCACTGTAAATACTGAATAAATCTGTTGTTTCTCTCTGCTTTATTTGGACTTTGCTCTCCTTTGTTTCTCCTCCACTGCAAAGTTTACAGACGTATAAAGAATAGATCTGAGGGGTGTTCCATAAAGCAGGTTATGTTCAGAATCTGAGTATGTTCAGACTCAAATGAGGGAAACTTAGTATCACATTCCTAAATGCGAGGTATGTTCTTCTCTGAGTATGTTACCATGGAAACATTGTCTGTGAACTAAACCTGTACGCTGGCAGGTTTTATCAAAGAAACCCTCTGCCCACCGTTTCTGAACACTTTAGTGTACACTGTAATGTACACACCACAGACGTCACTGTGTGGTTGATCTGCATTAAAACATCTACTGACGTCTGTAGGAAAGACACAAACCTGTGAAGAATGTAAAGGAGGAGATGACAATTTTGAGGCTCGATTGGTGTTTCATACTTGAAGTTATGATGGTGCAGTGCTCTTGGGAAGCGATAGGTCACGGGTTCACGTCCCGCTTCAGTCTTTTTTTTGGATGCTGAGATGACTCTGGCGACAATATTACATTAAAAATCAATATAATTGATGTGATATGAAGCAGCAGCCACTGTCTTTATATCCAGTGTAACAGGAGGACTCTTTATGCAGCCATCCTATGCTGCTGACACGCCTCCTCAAACACATTTTATTCATATTATTCACCACTCGTCACGTCACTGAAGCTATAAAGTGATGAAGTGACCAAAAAGCGCGACTAATCACAGGTGATTTAAGCCACTATTGTCACTTTAGAACAGGCTCATATTCTTCAAACGGTGGCTCTTCCGGGTGGTTGCCATGGTAGTTCATCTAACCGTCGATCCATTGATGATAGCTTTTTACCGCGTGTGCGCACGTCAGTAACCCAAGGTTTACATACTCAGGGTTGATTGACTGACTTCATACCAGCTGTAATGGAATCATATACCCAGAGTTTACCATTGTGGGTATGTTGACCCAGAGTTTATGATAGACTCAGAGTTTAACCCTCCTTTATGGAACACCCCTCAGTTCATCCACATCCAAACACCCTCATGTTGATGGATGGAAATGTTTTTCCAACTCCAGTTGTTTTTTGGCTGATTTTTTTGTGTTTCTGATGTTTGCATGTGTATTTTCTTTGGAATTTTGTGTGTTTTGTTATAATTTTGTGTATTTTCTTTGGAATTTTGTGTGTTTTGTTATAATTTTGTGTATTTTCTGTGGAATTTTGTGTGTTTTGTTATAATTTTGTGTATTTTCTGTGGAATTGTGTGTTTTGTAATTGTTTTGTATTTTTAGTGGGATTTTGTGTGTTTTTAATCACTTTCTGTAGTTTTGTTTGCGTCCGTTTCATTTTTTTTTTTTTTTTAACAAAAGTCTTCGTGTTTGTGTCTTATTGGTGTTGTTTTGTATCTCTCCTACTTTTTTGTGTGTGACTTTGTAGTAGGTTTTTTTTGTGTCATTCATTTAATGTATTTTTGTTTAAACATTTTTAACGTTGTTTTTGTTGTAATTTTCTGTATTTTCTTTGTAATTTTGTGTGTTTTGATGTACATTTTTGGTGTTTTTTCTGTGAAATTCTGTGCTTTTTGTTGTTCTTTTGGGTGTTTTTCTTGTCTTTCGTAAGATTACTGTCATTTTGTCCCTTCAGTGTTTTTTTTAAGTTGTTTTTGCCTCTTTCTTGTCGTTTTGTGCATCTTTTCCATCACCTCCACATCTTTCAGGGCTTTTTCTGACGGTCTGTGCTGCGGCCGTTTCACATTCCTATCACATGCTGTCATGTTGTGTATATTTCCATGTGAAGGAGGAGGAAACTTGAAGACATATCTTTGCGTTCCACATATTGTAGATGGTAAATGTTCTTCCTTCTTTGTTTGGTCAACATAAATGTGAGTTTGGGGTTTGATTGACGAGAACTTGGATGGAGGGGATCTAAAGGAGTGAAAGCTTTGTGCTGCTCAGTGTTTCCAAAGAAGAGGAAAAGAACTCTTTCCACTCTCCTCCAGGCTGCTCTGATCTCAACCTGGATTACTTTGGTTCTGAAGGAGGCGGAGCTTTATCCAGTAGCAGCCGCAGCATCACTCCTCCCCCAGGTCAGCATTTAAACCTGCACAGAAATAAGTCATCTTCAACTGAGAAGTAGTTCAGAATTTGTTTAATGTTAAAAACTGAAGGTCATCCTCTTAAAAACCAGGACTCTGGAGGGAAATGGAACAAGTATACAGAGTTTGGGGCGCCTTCAAATGGATTATTTGGGATTGAATAATTTGGCAACACCTGTTTGAGTTAAATATGTGTTTTAAATTAAATCTGTGTTGTAAATGTTACACTAACGTACTACCGTACTCATACTCAGTATGTACTGTAGTGCGTTCTCATTAGATTGTATGAAAAACCTGGTCCAGGATGTATACTATGTGGTGACACAAGTATTCACGGTGGGCACACTAGTCAATGGCTCCGTCTGAATAGTCCCTCCTATCTCCTTTCCTATCCACTTTTCCTTGACTTTGTGGATGACGTCATGGGGTTCAGGAGAAGAGTTATGAAGAGGCCATCACGTTTGTTTTGACAATCAGACGCACTTCAACTGCAAATTTCTGAAAATGGACTAAAAGCACATTTATTCCACTTTCCTCTGATTTAATCTCAAAAATCACAAGGTTTGAATGTAAATGAAAGGAAAAGAAACTTCCAGACTACGAGGAACTAAAGTGAAACTAAAAGAACGTCACATTGAGAATGGTTGCTCACACTCACTAATATTAATTATGTTGAATAAAACATAATGTGGATAAAAATGTCTCCGATCCCGTTTTCTAGAACCAGAGTGTCTGTTTTATGTCAGTTATAATATGACTTACATATCATAAAATATGGGTTTTAGATTATTTAAAGTTGTTCAAGGCATATTATTACATTGGTAACTTATATGATCTTCGTTACTTGTCGGTCGTCGTGAGTTTCCGTGAGCGCTCGGGTGTGCTTGTTTTTTTAAATGTTGCCGCAAGGAATTGTGGGTCAGAATTATGTGGTCTCCTTTGGTAAAGGATGCATCAGTGTTTCCTAGTCTAAAGGTGGTTATAAAGGAAACATTGAGCCTCCTTTCCTCAGCTTTTAGAGAATTGGAACGCTCCTTATCATGGCCACCACTTAAACACTTGCGGGGGTCAAGGAAAAGTGGATAGGAAAGGAGATGGGAGGGAATGGCTGCGTCCGAATAGTTCCTCCTATCTCCTTTCCTATCCACTGTTCTTTCACCCCCGGAAGTGTTTAAGTGGTGGCCATGATAAAAAACATTTTATTCAACATAATTCATATTAGTGAGTGTGATCAACCATTCTCCATGTGACTTTCTTTTAGTTTCATTTTAGTTCCTCGTAGCCTGGTAGCCTCTTTTCCTTTGATTTACATTCAAACCTTTAATCAGTTGAAAGTGTTGTAAATGTGTAGTTTTTTCAGACATCACTAACCTTTGTGGTTGTCAGATTATTACGTCACCTAGTGGAAGTGTGTCTGATTGACAAAACAAACATGACGGCCTTTTCCTAACTCCTCTCCTAACACCTTTCCTTAACCCCGTGACGTCATCTACGAGGTTATGGAAAAGTAGATAGGAAAGGAGATAGGAGGGAATATTTGGACGCAGCCTCACTCAACCGTCCCATGATGCATTGGGAGCTGAACGTAAAATGGTCCTGGGACCAGCTTCAAACTTTTCATAATAAAAGCATCTCTTCTTGTCTTCCATTAGTTTTTTTTTTTTTTTTAGCTCTTTTGTAAATAGGGCTCTTATTTTGAAGTTAACAGGAAGCTTTGTCTCTTAAACTCTATGAAATGTGTTTACGTGAGTTTTATGGATCTAATGAGCACATGTTGATATTCTACTTGGTCACTTTCTAACTTCAAATGTTTTCAGAACTTTCAAAGTAAAGGTGGAGAATCAACAGAGATATTTAGCCTCAGTGTGATTCAGGTTTTTAACGCCGTAGGTTCCAAATGCATCTTGGGAAACTTGGAAGTATACTTCAGTGGGAACGCTCTTCATCCTAAACATACTATAGTATATAGTAGACAGTATATACTCATTGAGTTTGTAGTGTATCGTACACAGTGTGACATTTACAACACGGCCTATATCTGAGTGTTAGCTGTTAGTGTGCAGATGTCAGTCATTGTGTTACAACTTGCACCAAAACACCAGTAAACATGTCCAATGTGTTCCCCACCGTGGGAAATATTCTGAACGTTGACCTATGTTTCAGTGTGACCTATTGTTGGGAAATAACTACTTTTAAATTAACTTTAGATGAGTGCGTATAGACACTGATTTGCATGTAAATTCAATGTTTTTGTGGATGTGTTTTGCAGAAAGTGTGTTTTTAATCATCTGTGTAACTCTCTACTGTAAAGGAGTGGACCCTGAGCTGTTTGAGTTGAGCACCAGTAAAAAAGATTCCAGAGATGATTCAGAGGACACCTTAGACCGCCTGATGTCCACCGCCCAGAAAACCTGCATATCAGAGAAGTAATCTGACAGTAACTACAACAGTGAAAAAATATATAAATGAAATGTGTTTTTCTCATGTTGTCCAACAGGAAGTCTCCTCAGGATGAAGATGTGAGCGTTGAAGCTGTTAAAGTCATCACAGAACTTCCTAATCTGTCCTTCATGAAGGCCAAGGTGCTGATGTTCCCCAGCGTCCTGCGTCCTCCACCTGTAATAAAGACCTGATCCTTCACCACAGTTTGAACATCAACATGTAGAAAAAGCCTGAACCATGAAATAATTACAAGAAAAATCCAATTATTTTAAAAATGGACTCTATTGGACCTTCCGACAAATTAAAATGAATTATTAATACAATGTCATTTGCATGTATATGACTTTTAATTAGTGAGCATGCAGGAGGCATCCTCACTAGTGTTATTCGTTATTTCTTCCGTCGTCGTTAACTCCTCCTACACCAAAGAAGTTCAGAAAGTTCCAGAGATTTATGCTTGTACTTTTATCATTTGTAACTTTTAAACTTTTTCACTTATTAAATGTTTTCTTTCCCATTAATTTCTATTGAAAATTTCAGCTTTTTCAACATTCAAGCCCTTCATCACCAGCCATTCCTCAACTGACGCTGACGGCATCAAAAATCCTACTGTAGTTACAGCAGAGACTGAAAGAACTGAAGAAGATTCAAGCTCTGATCAGGTCTCAGGTCAGGACCTGACTCCACCAACCACCGACCCAGGGGAGATGCTAACACAGGAGCGTGAGGACGACATGAGGGAACGCGACAGAAGAAGAATCAAAACTGTGAGACTGTTTCTTACACAATCTCACGTGAGCGACATTAGCGAAGGGTTCTGTGTTAGCCTGACACGCCAGGAGCGACGTGAAATGAAGCGTGGGATCTGATAATAGTATAATATCAATATTATGTACATGTCATGTACATTCATGTGTACCTATGTATATATGTTTGATGTGAATGTATAAACTGCATATATAAAACTTGTGCAGAATGTATATTGTGAAAAAAGTAATGTACAGTAAGTTAAATTATTGTTTGTGTGAGTGTGATCTTATGTAGAGAACCTTGTTTTGTTTTGTTGTGATGGGATAGGTGTGTGTAAATAAGTTTTGCTTCAACCTACACATTTTCACCTGAAGAATTACACAATTGAGTGTTTGTTTGTTTGTTTTTGGCTCCTCTTAAAGCTGCAGTATGTAGAATCCTCTCTTCGCTCCGTTTTGAAACTGAAACTGAACTTCCCTTACCGGTGTATTTTGTGAACACTCTTAGCGACTTTTCTCTCAATATGGACTAATGACAAATGTATGGACTTTATCTTGTGTTAGTGGAGATCTTTTCTGGTGTTTTAGAGATGCTGACATGACTGTACGTATCACTCTGTAGTTACAATTATGGCATAATTCTAATTCTAATTGTAATTTTAAAAACATGTTGCTGTTGCAATCAAAATGAAAGTGTAATTGAGTTTAGATAATCCATCCATCCATCCATCTTCTCCCGCTTAGCCGTTTCCGGGTCGTGGGGGCAGCATCCTCAGTAGGGAGGCCCAGACTTCCCTCTCCCCGGCCACTTCCTCCAGCTCTTCCGGGGGGACTCCGAGACGTTCCCAGGCCAGCCGAGAGACATAGTCTCTCCAGCGTGTCCTGGGTCTTCCCCGGGGCCTCCTTCCGGAGGGACGTGCCCTGAACGCCTCACTAGGGAGTTTAGATAACTGACTTTGAAATTGCAATTGCCATAGAAATTCTATAAAAATTTTCATTTATAAGTTAACGCAAAACTGTACAGTTCTACACATACGTAGTTAACGATTATTAAAATATGTTTCATATCACGCTTTCCCACATTTTACCATTTAAAAAAATTTAATTAAATCGAGGGGTGTATTGACACAATAAAGGCTCAGATGCCCACACCATGAATATTAAAACCTATATTTTCATTGATTAGGAAGAATAACAAGGTAATCAATAGATAGGAAATAAATTAGATGATAGATAATTGTTTTTAGTGTATTTTACAGCTGATTTAGGACCCATTAGCTTTAGAGATGCTAACAGGAAGCTAACACAAGAGGAAGCTTACCTTTTATTAGGTTATTTATTTCAGGCTCAGTAATTGTCATTAATTGTAATTGAACTTTAGTAAGTGAAAACGTAATTGCAATTGACTTTATGAGAAAAAAAAGTTATTGTAATTTAATTGTAATTGGAACAAATGCTGGTCACTGTAATCATAATTGAACATGGGTAATTGAAAACGTAATTGTAATGGAAAAATGTAATTGACACCAACCCCTGCAATCATCACTGCATCCAGACTGTAAAATGATTTTACCTTGAATAAGCTTCTCTTAGGTTTACACAGGATTTACCCCATCTGTTCTCTCGTTCTCTCGTTCTCTCTCTCTCTCTCTCTCTCTCTCTCTCTCTCTCTCTCTCTCGCTCTCTCTCTCTCTCTGTGTGTGGGGGTTGGTGTAAGGGGCGGACCCTGCACAGTCACGAGGATCCGCAAGACACAAAGCAATCCGTTCCTCCCGAGTATGTTAGTGGCTTTAAACTGTTGCTTCTCCACCTCGCTCTGTCTTTTTTCTCTTGATTTGCTGTGTAACTGTTGTGTCTAACGCCGAGATGGAGACTTCTGCTGGAACGTCCGTCATTACACTTTTACTATCAATGGTCTGTGAACGCGCCTGACTTCAGTCGGGCAGCCAATAGAAACGCCCAAAAACTGCTCATGGAGCACACGTGTTTGTTGAAAGATCTCTGATTGGCTCACGCTCCTGGATTTATAAACTTCATTTACAGAGCCAGGAGAAGCTAAATAGATTCATTGTCCACTCAGAACACTGAATTACAACATGTTTTAAGATGATTATGGATTTTTAACCAAATGATGCCAAAAAGTTTTACATACTACAGCTTTAAGAATACACAAAATGACAGAAAAATATGCACAAAAAACTAACTAACCTATGAATACAGATAAATGAATGGAAGGATTTATCTTGTGAATAGAGATTTTTTAAAAATAGATATAAATAGGTATCTAAGGTAGGGGTTCTCAACCTTGGGGTCAGGACCCCATTTGATGTTGTGAGATTGGGAGTGGGTCCCCAGATGCCTTCAAGAAACTAGGTTTTTTTTTTTTTTTTTTTTTTAAACAATTTTTGCTTATTTTTACCCTTTTTCTTCCACTACACCAAACTTGCCATATTTTAACCTATTTTCATCACTTTTTCTCGCCATATTTTTGCTCCTTGTAATGCATTTTTGCTTCATTACTCCCATTTCTGACACTTCCCTATCAAATTTCAATTCCTTTTCTGCACATTTGTTCTACTTTCAAGACTTTTTCAGCACTTATAAACCCTTTCCACTACTTTCCCATCTAATGCCACATATATTGACCCATTATTGTCACTTTTAACCTCTTCATCATATTCATGCTTCTTTTTTTTCAATTTAACCACATTCACGAGTTGTCATGCTCAATATTTGCCAGTTTAAACTAATTTTCCAATATTGACACTATGAAGCATTTTTAGCACTTCTTCTGTCCGTTTTTGGCCAGTAGTTGGCAATTGTTGACCTATTTTGTGATTTTTAAAATCCTATTTCACCACCTATTTTTTATTAAAACAATGATTTACATATTTGAGAAGACTATATACTATAGTGCAAATAATGATAAACTTCCTGGATAATAGTGGATATTATTCAAATAAATACATTAACGTGGTCATCACAGGTTGACTTCCGGTTCACATTTCTTACCAGCAGGTGGCGCTAACGCGCCCACAGTTCTCCAGTAACTATTAAAATCCACCGTAGAAGAAGAAGCAGCGCCCCCTTCCCTCCTCCTCCTCGTCGCTCAGTCTCTGCTGTGTTTCCTGCTCTGCACAAAGTTGAGCTCCAGCGGCGACAACATGGACAACCAGGGACGGAAAGTGGTGGTGTGTGACAACGGCACCGGGGTGAGTGTGTGTCCGGCACCCGGAGAGGGTTACCGTCCCCTCCGCCTCACAACCGAGCCTTAATGTCTGTGGATGCGGAAGTGCGGATGTCAGCTTCCCCGAGCTAGCTGCTGACACCTGGGTGTGTAGCAGCCGGTGGAGCGCGTCTGTACGCTGCCGTGTTCACTGGTGACCATCCTGTTTTATATTATCAATAATAAATTAAGCTCTAATTTTGTAAATAGCGAACAAAGGACTATCTTTTTTTTGTTTTTTTAATATACGTTTTTCAAAGTTTTAAATTACGTTTCTAAAATAAGCAAAATAACTATATATATATATATATATATATACACTTTAATTTGTTTATTTTTGTTTTTATAATCTTGAACCACGCTGTATTCATTCATATACATCATATTTTAGGGAGTGAGAATAAATAATTGCACCCCTAAAAATGCAATTTTACATCAAACTAAACAATGGAAGGATACAATTTAAAATAAGAAATAATTAAATAGTTTAAATGAGGAGGAAAAAAATAAGGATGGGAAATGAGCTACAGTTATTAACCCGAAGCAGAAATTTTATTTTTTTTTAAGCAAAAATTATTTAAAACAAATTGATAATGACAATATAATCCAATTATATAAAATGCATGGCTCTTTATGAACGTTATCCCCTTACTTTAAAAAATCACAACGGCGTTTCTAAATTTATATTCTTAATGTAAAAATAATTGAAAAGCACATTTACATTTTTTAAATCATTATCATTACTATGATTTCTCAAAAAAAAAAAAAGCTTTCAATTGCTCCTATCGCTGACGCGGGCGGAAGTTGGTCACCACCTAGCACGGTAACCAATAGATGATTAACAGTGGCTAATTTTCGTGCATCCAGACTAGGCGGAAAACAACCTTCAAAAAGCTTCTTGGTCTCCAAAAACATGGCGAACTCGCTCTTTACATGTTACGGAATAAACTTTGTTACATCTCCTAAATTGTAAGCTAGGATAACGGCGCTAATGTGGCTAGCGAGGGTTAGCTGGGTGTGTGGCTAGCCTGTTAGCTTTGCTAATTTTCATTCATCAGACCCGACACGGAAATAGCTCGTTTTACAGGTTCATCTGTCTTTAATAATGTCAATTTTAAAACCAGGACTGCATTTTAAACCCACATTTTCGCTTTAATTGTGCACGTTTTTCCTGTGTAAGAGCTGCGGTTATTAGCTCGATGTTAATCAGCTGTTGTAGGTTCCAAGTGTACTGAAAAATCACAACAAACTGCACTAAAACACACCACAATCGCTCTAAAGTCTGGTGTTTTAACCACCAGAACATGTTTGATGTAAAGCTTATGAGGTGTATTGAGTAACCAGCTCAACTTCTCCAGAATATTGTCAAAAATTGCTTTTCTATTCGTTTCTGCCTTTAGGAACACCAGCTTTAAGTATTAAATGCTATGATATCTGTGTATGACTGTTATGTTTATATGGATGTAATAAGAGAAAACAAAGGCCTGATGGGAAATGTAGGAATAATTCATCATAGTTTGGGAAAAATCGTTGTCCATAAGCCTTAAAAATGATTATCTATTTTAATGAAAGTTGTTTTTGGAATGTCTCCTTCACATCTTTTTTAGTTTTTAATTACTGGTGTTTTAAATGACTTTTTTCATAATGTATTTACTTGATTATGTTCCAAAAGTTGCTATTTTTACTGTGTCTTTTCTGGCATTTTCATGTATAAGTTATATAAATTATATAAAAGTGACTGGCAATAGGCGACAGGTAGTGACTATATTTTCTTTAATTTGGGAAATAATGTCAAATAATTTGAGGATTGAGCAGGAATTTGGAAAAATGTAGGTTTCTTTCAACAGTTTTAGAGTAAAAATGACTGAAAATAATGTCTATCTGTTAAATAAAGCAGGGTTATTTTTTTTTAGTATCAACCATTATAAACTCACACTTCCTTCTCTACTCTGTCAGCAGTAGAAGAGGATGTTGGCTCAGCATGTTACTAAACATGAGAATAGCTTTTAGAGACCAAAAAAAGTAAACTGTGAGGTCAAGACGAGAGGAAGTGAGACGTTTGCGCTGAGCTTTGATGGAGACGTTACAGCAGATATTTTTAGTCAAAGTTTTGTCACTACAACAGACATAAGATATATTTTCTGTAGTTTTTAAAAGATCTAGAAGTTTCCCAGTCCTCCACCAGGTCCTCAGCTGAAGTAAGGTTGCTAGTTTGAATCCTGCCTACGTGTTTCTCTGCTTCCTCTTTCAGCCATAGTCTAAAAACGTTTCTCTGACACTTTAACACAACACCACTACTGTTAAGTTTCTTAAAATAATCATTGTAGTTTTTAGAGCTAAGGCTTTCAAATATCGTGTTAATCGAATATAAAATCAGATTAAATAGACTTTTGCAAGATAAAAGCTTAATTTTTAAATGTACAACAGAAAAAATGCATATTTGTCGAGAAAATATTCCACTACATGTGATGTTAGCCCAAAAGACAAATGCAGGCATGGTAAAAAATAAAATAAAATAAGTTCATTTTGTTCTTTACTTTGATCTCCCGAGGACCGACATGTTTTGACTGTCAACTGTCAGTCTTCTTCAAAGGTGTCTGCTGGCAGTTGATAGTCAATAAATATCAGGAGATTAATGAAAATGTCCTAGAAAACAAGTTGTCTGAATAAATGAAACCATAACATATGCAATAAAAAGACTTTAAGGTCGAAAAAATTCATGAACCATTTTTTTTTTTTTAAATAATCAATGACCTTGAGGAATCGTTGCAGCTTTAATTGTTTTTGTGTTCTTTGCCATAATGTATAATCTGATCATTTAAAATTTTGAAAAACCATGAAAAATGTGCAATCATATCAAAGTTGTAAACATTGTTTGAATCAGAAATAAAATGGGTTAATAGTGACCAAAAATGGTGGTGAAATGGGATTTTAAAAACCACAGAAATGTGTTTAAATTTGTAAATTAGAATGGGCAAAAACGGACAGAAATATTGGTAATTGGCAAAAATAAGCATGAAATATGGTGAAAAGAGGTTAAAAGTGGCAATAATGGGTCAACATAAAGTGATGAAAATAGGTTGAAATATGGCAAGTTTGGTGTGGTTGTAGAAAAAAGGTAAAAATAAGCAAAAATGAGCTCAAATTGTTCATAAAGTATTCTTAGTTCCTTGAAGGCATCTGGTGACCCCCTCAAAGTGTCTCTCCTCCCCAAAGGTTGAGAACCTCTGATTTAGCTAATTGTTTAGCTAACCCCTCCCTCTGTTTATCTGCTTTTGTCTTTTGTAGTTTGTAAAGTGCGGCTATGCAGGATCCAACTTCCCTGAACACATCTTTCCTGCTCTGGTGGGCAGACCCATCATTCGCTCCACGGCCAAAGTGGGAAACATCGAGATCAAGGTAGGAATGTAAATATTTAGCCTCCAACGTGAACACACTGAGCACACGAGCTGTGATAAATCTACTACCATTAGAAACGTGAGAGACTAATGAATATTTCTCTCATTGACAGTATTAATATACAGTATATCCAATTATTTTGAAGCTACAGCCAAAAATATTGATATGAAAATGCAAAAGTTTCCTTAAAAATACACTTTAAACACTTTATTCTAACTTAGCTTGAAGCGAATGTCCTAGTTTGCAAGAAACTCACCGTTGAGGTATTTCTCCTCCTCTTTCATTCCCTTTTTTATTCTGTCCTGCTCTCCACTCATGTTCTTTTCTCCTCTTCATCCCTGATGAAGGTGAATGCACAGAAGATGGTGAGTCCAGGCCTCGTGTTGCTGCCTGCTGAGCCGCTCTGCCTCATGTTTTGATGTTTGACCAAAACACAATTGCACTAAAATGACAACAAAATTGCACCCCCAAAAAAATACATAAAATGACAACAAAACAACACAAAACGAGAACTTATACACTGACAACTCCAAGAACACACATGACAATGAAATTGCACAAATATTTCTCAAAAAAACACATGAAATCTAAACAAAATGACACATTAATACATAAAACAACAACAATAGGAATAAAACCACACAAAACAAAAACACAATTACTTACAAATGACAACAAAAATGCAGAAAATCACATACTGTACATGAATGTTGACTGTGTGGCCCTGGGATCAGACACAATCTCATCTCAGTGACAGAATAATCCCATCCCTGATATACATGATAATGATGTATGAGCTACACATGTATGAAAGTGTAATACTCAGCATTGCTGGGTGTTGTTCAGCTGGTAAGGTGTGACGCTGAGTGAGCGCTAACCTAGCGCTGGTTCATGTAGAGATGCTAGCACCAGTGTTCTGCTGTAGGTTTACATGCATGATAAGGGATGAGGCCTTGCTGTGCATGCTGGGTAACTGAGTTTAACACACACAGTTAGTGACTTGTTCTCACGCTGAATGTCCCTAAACACTTCTGGCACATGTTACAGTTGGATTTATGGTTAGTAGCTTTTAACTCACTCACTGATTTAACGACCTACAGAAATAAAATAGGAAATGACAAGAAAAAAATCTGTTTTTTAATTTGAGGATGTATTTTTATGGATACAAAAAAATGTTTTTCCTTAATTAAATATTTATCCATTTATTTATTTATCTATTTAAATTTATTTATCTCTTTATTTATTTATCCTTCTATTTATCTAGTAAGTTATTCATCTCCCTTTTCAATCTTATTTTTAATTATTTACCCATCTTTTATTTTTTTATTTATCTATTATATCATTTATTTTCAAATTTATTCTACTTTATTCACCTATTTTTAAATCTGTTTCTTTATTGATCTATATGTCCATCTATTATTTGTTATTTATTTATTAATCCTTCCATTTATTCAAGTTGCTCATCATCTTTTTTAATTTGTTTCCTTTTTTAATCATTTATCCATTTATTTTTTTTTAAAACTTTTTTCATCCATGTTTTTATTTATCCATTTTTTGTTAATCTTATTTTTCTATTAATCCCCATCTTTTTTTGTGTTTCTTTTTTGTGCAGTTTTGCAACTGTGTGCTTGAATATTGTAGTAGTTAAAAAAAAATCAGGAGCTTTATTTTGTTTGGAAATGATGAATTTAGAAATGGCCACGCCCACTGCTCATTGTGATTAAAGTGCAGCACTTTCAGGACATATTTGCATTATTTCACAATGTGTAACAGTTGTTTTGACGACCGTGTGACCTACTGTTGCATTATTAAATATGGACACTGCTCCCGTCCTCCAGGACCTGATGGTGGGTGACGAGGCCAGCGAGCTGCGCTCCATGCTGGAGGTCAACTACCCCATGGAGAACGGCATCGTCAGGAACTGGGACGACATGAAGCACCTGTGGGATTACACCTTTGGCTCCGAGAAGCTCAGCATCGACTCACGCAACTGTAAAATCCTCCTGACGGAGCCGCCCATGAACCCCACCAAGAACAGGGAAAAAATCATCGAGGTGCGCATTTTTATCTGTACACGTTTATCACGTTTAGTGCGGTGATAAACCATCCCAACGTCCTCTTCCTTTGGCTGCAGGTGATGTTTGAGACATACCAGTTTGCAGGAGTTTACATCGCTATTCAGGCTGTGTTGACGCTCTACGCCCAGGGTAAGAACGGACACACACACACGTTACAACTCTTCAGTCAGGAAGCTGCTAGCGTTAGCCGTTAGTGGTGTTTTAGCTGTTTCTTTCTCCCGTGCAGCCTGCTATTTGACTATGAAGCCACACCCATTCCAAAGCACTTAACAAAGGCAAATTTATTTGTATAGCGCATTTCATACACAAGGCATTGCAGTGTGCTTTACATCAGTGTTTTTTAGTTAACGATAAAAATGATCTTGATTAAAACATGAGCTGAAAATACAAAGGTCAGTCTGGAATTTATAGAAACTATAGAAATAAATCTATTCAGGAGGCACTAAATATTGTTTCATTCACTTATTTACAAAATGAGATTATTTCAAATGTGTGTTATCATTCATTCATTCCACCTTTATGATCCATAGATGTCATTTCACTGTATTCTGAGGAAAATGTGGTCGTCCGACAAAGGAGGGACTTGGATTCAGAAATAAGAGAGAGGCAGTAGTTGAGCCAAAAAAAAACAGTTTTTTATGATAAAAAGTGCAACAGAAAACATTTCGGTCTAAAATCAATAATATCAGCAGCAAAAACAATAAACAATAATATGAATAAAAATCTCCCTGTCAGTCACAGTCAGCAGAGAAAAAGATTTAAAAATGAAAGACCAGATAATTCTGGGTTAAATTTGCTGATGCAAAAATGGCACACATTCACATTTATTAACAAACAACTGCACAATATGTTCCACGTTTGGCTTTTTATCCTAAGGGACAGCACGTGTGAGTGAGTTCTGTTGGGGAAGGTCTGGGTTAGGACACACTCGGCAAACTATCAAACTGCTTTTTATGCATTTCTGAGAAGTCCTCCTACAACAAGTATTTTCAACCAAAATAAGCTATAAAATATATATATACATACATATTAGGGATGTAACGATTCACTCAACTCCCGATACGATTCACAATACTGGGTTCACGATACGATTCTCTCACAATTTATTTTACAAAATGGGACTGTACACAAATGATGACTGAAAAATATTCCTTTATTTTTTTGGGAAAAAAACAAAAAAATACTGGGCTATTTTCCTTTTATTTTTCATTGTCAAAAGAATCCCTTGATAAACTATTCAAAACAATGCAATTGAACTAAAAATAAATCCTGAATGAAATAAATAAAGGAATAATACAAATGAAGAAGGCTATTAATTTAAATTCTGGTTCTATAGTAAACAATGCAAAACTGCATAATAGTTCTTTTTCTTTTTAATAGTGCAACTTAACAATTGGACTGAAGTAAATACAGAAGTCATTACACTGTATTCACATCAGATTTTTGTTTGGAGTGGCAGAGGGCGCTGGTAACCCAGTGGTCGGTTGGCATGTAACTATTCTAGCAGTGAAGAAGAGATGCTATGCTAGCAGACAGAGCTAATAAAAAAATGTGACTTTTAAAGATATTCACGTAATATTACAGATATTCTTTCGGTACTAAAGGAGTAAGGAATCATTTATGAACATGTTTAAGAGTAGTAAGCGATTCCGCCTGCCGCCTACGCTTCTGGACAAGAGAAGCATAAATAGATAGCGCCCTCTGCTGTTTAAAAAAAGTACTGCGATTCAGTTTTTAGAGTATCGATATGATCCGTGAAACCTATGAATCAATTTTTAACTGCCTTACGATGAATCGTTACATCCCTAATACATATCGATATAAGCGATATTGTGATTTTTTCATATCCCTCTCAAAAAAGCAAACCTAATATATTGCCCAGCTCTACCCTGCGTCTCAGGTTCTGAACCTATTGATTCATCACTGTGAACACGTGGATCCAGAACAGGCTCCGCCCTCAGTCACATGATTAACTGCAGCTACTGTTTTCCTCCAGGCCTCCTCACTGGCGTGGTGGTAGACTCTGGTGATGGTGTGACTCACATCTGTCCCGTGTACGAGGGCTTCAGTCTGCCTCACCTCACCAGACGTCTGGACATCGCAGGCAGGGACATCACTCGCTACCTCATCAAGGTAACACGTTTCACACCACGCTGCTCTGACTGAGCACCTTTTAATCTCCGTGTGTGCTGACAGCTGTTGCTGCTGAGGGGCTACGCCTTCAATCACTCTGCAGACTTTGAGACCGTGAGGATGATGAAGGAGAAGCTGTGCTACGTCGGCTACAACATCGAGCAGGAGCAGAAACTGGCCTTGGAGACCACCGTGCTGGTGGAGTCCTACACGGTACATTAATACAACACTAATGTTTGCCCCTGATCTGATATTCTTCACTTTAGTTTTCAAATGGGCAACTGTAAAATGTCTGAAGGTCAGCGTTTCATCCACAGAAGCTTTATTATTATTATCCCTTACCACGAAGTGGAGGGGGGATATAGGTTTGAGCTCTGTCAGTTAAACTGGACAGCTTTTCTCAGAAACTGTTTAACATAGGCTAACCAAATTCAGTGTGTGGCTTCAGGGTATCAATACCTTAATGGAGTTCGAAAATGAGAAGTGCGCAATTAGTTTTTCCCGGAGTTATTGCCCTTATTCTGTTTTTCTTTACTCTGGGTGAGTTTGTGTGTTTTGACCTAACACTGTTGCCGTAGTAGTCAGAAGACGCCATCTTGGAAGTCCATGGCCTACTGGTCTCTACTAAGTTCTCGTATTTTCAGCTTGAAAAAACATCTGCTTGTGAGTACGTTTCAGTGTATTGTTTTTATAACACTCCTAAGACTGTGTTAGGCATAAACGGTGTGTTAGAGAAATCACAGCTGATCGTGGTAAATGTTAGCATGAGCATATACATGGGTTTTTCCATAGGCGTTAGCATGAAGCTAGCTGACTTTTTGTATAGTGGGATTTTTTATCCGCAAATTGATATAGGTTTGAGCTCCGTCCGTGCGTTCGTCCGCCTCAGTTAAAGGGGACAGCGTTTCTCAGAAACGGTTTAAGATAAGATAACCAAATTAGGTGTGTGACTTCAGGGTATCATTACCATGGTGGGGTTTGAAAATGAGAAGTACGCAATTGTTTTTTCCGGTGTTATTGCCCTTGTTCTTTTTTTTTTTTTTTTTTTTTTTTGGCAGGGGATGTTGATGACTGTCTTCTTGTTTCATCTAAGTTGTCTTAGAATGATCGGTTTTATTTTCATAAGGAGAGAATATTGTAGAAATAAATCAATATCCACACCAAAGCCCATTCAAAAAATCTAGAACTTTAGTTGAAGTCGTTTTGATGATTGGCCACATTTACAAGGGAGCTTTAATTCCTCTAAAGCAGAGTAAAAGTTAATTCCTCTTTAAACTGACCTTGTAAACATTTAATTCCTAATGCTGATTTAATTCTGAATTAAACTTAAATCCGAATTAGGTGGCTGGTTTATTCCGATTTTAATTCTGAATTAGATACATCCTCTTTCTTGTAAACACTTAACTTGCTTAATCCCGCTTTATGTTAAGTTTAGGTTGTTTTGCCGCGATGACGACATAATCCAAGATGGCCGTCCGGACTAAAGCCAAGACTTTTTATTTATAAGAGCCTTAGAATACATGGATGTAATGAAAAGAGTGGATGGACGGAAGCATAAACGTGGACTTTCACACAGACCTCGGTAAACGGAACAGGCTTCACCGGACGACTAGCACTAGGACCTGGAGGCGGAGTGAATGCGTTCCCGTGCTGCATTCACAGGCTGTAATATCACCGTTTATTATTTTACCTGTTGTTAGAGCTACTATCTTTACCAGGGAGCAAATATTTATTCCTGGTTATTGTTTTCTGGAGATTTACTGGCTTTTATTTACCGGTGATTAGTTCCTATCTCCCAAAATAAAGGTGAAAACAGTTCTCGTGTGTGGTCTTCTGTGTTATAGCCGACAATAAAAGGTTTGTTGTGTTTTTCCCAATAGACGTGATACGCCCCCGTCCAATCAGAGCCTTCCCAACCCCCAGACCTAAAGCGGAATTAAATAAAGCCAAATAAACCTTTTTCCGTGTAAACCTCAATTCTAGAATGACTATTTCCATGTAAACACGAAGTAGAACACTTTAATGATTTAAAGTGTTAATGATTTAATTTGGAATAACTTATTCTGTATTAAAAAAACATCATGTAACCATTGTGTGGTTGAGATCACGTCGTTCATACTACAAACCACGGCACTATTGAAACCACCCTTGTTTTCCTCTGCAAACATCTCCAAAAACAGCTAGAAAAGTTTCTCCATCTGTCGCTGGTCGCTTGTGTGATAAAGAGTTTGAAAACTCACCAAATGTAGTGTTAAAGTGACTCAATCTCACTTCCAGGAGATTCTGGGGGTTCCTGTTAACAATTACAGGGTTCTTTCTTACCAAGAAATGTTCACAGCGTGTATGTGTGTTGTTGGGGGTCCGGGCGCATCCCCACCAGAAAATGTTGAAATGTATATTTGTCTGACGGCCAAATTTTGTGATGTAAAGTTTTTAGTTTTTTAATCTTTGTTCCATTCTTACGTTAAAGCCAAAAGTTGTTTCTCTTATTTTTTGAAAAAGTGTGAAACAAAAATGGCGAGATTGAGTCCAGTAGGACCCTATCAGAGCTGTTGCTTCCCTCACCTGAACTTTGATCGATACGTTATGATGTGTTCAGTGTGTGCTATAAAAACCTGGCACGTCAGAAGAATCCTTCTTTGAAACACTTTCCATGTATTAGAATCCTTAAGTCATCAAATCCAATGTAGCCGTTAATCACACACACACACACACACACACACACACACACAGCTGTGCTCCTCCATCAGACCTGCTTTTCTTTCCAAGGTTGAACCGTGGCGTGTAAACGCTGGCCTTTCCCAGCACATGTTGTGTCTCGGGGCTCGCTGTGACCGTGTGTGTTTGGGTTAGTGTGTGTGTGTGTGTGTGTAGGTGAGGCTTGGTATGCTGAAACAAGGAGGTTCAGTGTAACTGTGGTCAAAACACCCCGAGCATCTCCTGACATCATTTCCCACGTTGCTGAGCTTCACTTCCTCTCACCGCCCTCGCCTCAATGAAGCCTTTTTACACACACGCGCACACACAGCCTTTTTCCCTCCAACATAAGCTAAAATAAGTTATGATGCTCCTCACACAATAAGCCCCTCCTCCTTACTCCTTCTGCAGCTTCCTGACGGCCGTGTGATCAAAGTGGGCGGGGAGCGGTTCGAGGCTCCCGAGGCTTTGTTTCAGCCTCACCTGATCAACGTGGAGGGAGTGGGCGTGGCCGAGCTGCTCTTCAACACTATCCAGGCGGCCGACATTGACACCAGGTGAGACCTGAACAACCAACGCACCGTACCAGTATTTTACTCATTTCAGATAAGTCGCCTCAGGCTATAGGTCGCATGCCCTGATCTAAGGCTGCTTCTGATTGGCTCAATAGAATGCTGATTGGTGCCATTTTTGACCAATAGCATGCTCCTGCTGCTTAGTTTTGTGTGATTTTTGGAGTCACTTTTGTGTATTTTTGTTGTCGTTTTGCATCTTTGTTATTTCTATCCATTTTTTTGCAGTTTTGTGTAGTTTTCTTGGTTTGTGTAATTTTTTTTTGTTATTTTTGTGTACTTTGGTTGTCATTTTGTGTATTTTTAGTGTCCTTCTGTGTAACCTTTCATCATTCTATGCATTTTTTGATTCATTTTGTGTATTTTTCAGTCATTTTTTGTGAAAAAAAAAAAGCCCAGATGAGTCCCTCTGCCCTATAAGTTTCTATCTCAAGTTTAAATGAACGAGGTAGTGACTTTTATTCTGGAATATTCTGTTTAGCTTGGTGTGTTATATTTACTCTAATTTAAATTAGTTTAATCTGTTTAAGTAGGGTCTCATGTTGAATTTGGGCATTTCTCCTTTTATCATTTGGTGTTGAACAGTGTTCCAAACATGTGTAAAAGCTGTTAATAAAGCTGCCGTTAATCCTCAGGCCTGAGTTCTATAAGCACATCGTGCTGTCTGGAGGATCCACCATGTACCCAGGGCTGCCGTCTCGCCTGGAGCGAGAACTCAAGCAGCTCTACTTGGAGCGTGTCCTGAAGGGAGACGTGGACAAACTCTCGGTGAGAAACAGTTTCATCCTTTAGTGATTTCTGTGAGATGCTGAGAAAAGTAAGGACTCACTGACTCAGCACTATTCAGTTAACGTTGGAGCTAACGCACACAGCCTGCCACCAGGGGGCGCTAAAGACTTACGCTATTATTTAATCTGAGCATTGCTTCTAATACCTGCCTATCCCAGAGTGCATTGTGGGTATTTATACACCCTAAACCATTAGATATTTAAATGTTAGGTTTCCAAAACTTACTGTAAAGCATGTTTAAATTAAAATAGATTGAAAAATACATCAACAATAAACATAGAAGGACAAATGTGTTTTTTTCCCTGTTTATTTTTGTTATTCTTTTTTTCCCCCCTTTTTTATTTTTACTATTTTTTTTTTGTTGGATTTTGTACATCTTTGCATTATTTATTACATGTACGTTTTTATTTCATTTTATTTTTTAATTTCCTCTTTTTTTCCTTATTTTTTAATAAGGAAAAAAATGCAAAATGCAAAGATGGATTTTGTCCATCTTTGCATTAATAATAATAATAATAATAATAATAATTTGTATTTATATATTATGTAAAAAGGGAATTAAATTAAATGAAAAATTAAATTATAATAGTGTTTAGTTGTTTTTTTTAAGAAGTGAAGTAAAAATCATTTATATTTCATTTAGTGATTAATAGAATCTTACATACGACTCATTAAAATGAAAAGTAAATAAAAAGTTCTGTGGCTGTTGATGAGTTTTCATTGAAATTTAAATGTGTAACTCTGAGCGTGTGCGTGCGTGTGCGGTGCCTTGCAGAAGTTTAAGATCCGTATCGAGGACCCCCCCAGGAGGAAGCACATGGTGTTTCTGGGCGGAGCCGTGCTGGCCGACATCATGAAGGACAAGGACAACTTCTGGCTGACCCGAGAGGAGTACCAGGAGAAAGGGGTCCGCGTGCTGGAGAAACTGGGCGTCACCGTCAGATAAAGGACACACGGAGTGCGCACGCACACACACACACACACACAAAATCTCCTCCTCCTCTCGCCCCACATCGCAGAGCATATATCTATTTATCCCTCTACTCCATTCTCCTGATTTAAAGCCGTCGCGCTTTTTTCCTTTTCCTGTATTTTATTTTTATATTCCCGTAGGATTGGCTCACATTCCCGCCGTATTCCTTCGCAAGATTCTCACACTTAAATATTTGAAGGGTTAACGTTGCACTGCTGGTGGGAAAGATTTCACCTGTTTGTAGAAGTTTAGCTCCCAAAAAGAGGTTGAATCGCACTCGAGCACGAAAACGCCATTTTCAGATTCACACACACACACACGCGCGTGAATATCGAGTCCCCACAAAGGATTAACGTTGCGCTGCAGGTGGGAAAGTTTTCACCTTTACGTTGAAGTTTAGTTCCCGAAAAGAGGATGAATCGCACTCGAGCATGAAGGCACCATTTCCAGAATCTCTCTCACACACACACACACACGCGCACACACGTGTGAATACAGAGTCCCCATGAAGGGTTAAGGTTGCACTGCAGGTAAAGTGTGTGTGTGTTTCTTCTTGAAGCGCTCGTGAACAAAGTCAATCTGTGAGAATCTAAACTCACAGTTTAACACCAAAACTTTCAATGTTTTCTGGGGACATTTCCACGGTTTTCCTCTGCAGACACGAAGGGTTAACGTTGCACTGCAGTTGAAGGTAGGTGTGTGTGTGTGTGTGTGTGTGTGTGTGTTTAAGCGTCTTTAAAACGAAGTAAATCCCAACTTTTACCTGGAAGTAGAAGTTTAAACTCTGAAAACAGAAAGAATGACAGTTTAACACCAAAACGTCACGTTTTTGCTTTTCCACGCTAACAATCGCATTTTAACGCTGATTTCTATTTAAATGTTTTCTCACAATTTTAACGGTTTTTTGGGGGTTGGATTAAATTCCCACGGTATTCCCTTACAGTTTGGACACACTGCGGGTGAAGGGATGTTTGCTTAAAGCTCTTGTAAATGATATAAAGTAAATCTAAAAAGATTCACCTGGAAGTGGAAGTTTAAGAAAATAAAAGTCCACGTTTCCCTTCCCGATCGCATTTTTATGCTGATTTCTATTCTTACATTTTCTCAAGATTGGCTCGCATTTTCCACGTTATTTCTAAATGCGTGTTATATCTATATTGTGTCTCACTTTAACTAACGAAGGGGTTAACGTCGCACTGCGAATGAAGCGTGTTTTTTTTTTTTTTTTTCTTAAAGCGCTCGTGAACAAATTAAATCTGAAGATTAGGCCACGAAAAAAAGGCGTTGCACTCTTCCTTAGCGATCACATTTGAATGGAATTAAGAATCGTTTTCTTTTCGTTAACTGAAGAATTTGACGTTGAATCTGCGAAGAAAAAAAAAAGGGACAGAAACAGGAAGTGCAGCTGGACACGTGGCGTGTGACGGTACTCTGAGCTGCATTTGAAGTTAAAGTTCCTCCCGGACGCACTTCTTATTCTTTCTTTCTTTTTCTGCTGGACTTTCATAAATGTGTATTTTTTGTTTTTTTCTCATCCAGTGCCAAGAGCAGTTGATGTTGACTGGATCTCATGTTTTAATGTCCTTTCTGTTTGTTTTTATTTCCCGTGTTTGTTCAGAGCATAACTGCCTAACGCTGATTTAAATAAAGAAGTGATTTACAAGGATTCCTCTGCTGTCTGCCTCTTATTTTGAAAGTTCATTTGTCTTTTTTGAATATTATGTTAAGGTTTCATTCATTCAGGAAATGTATTTCCAACTGCTAGTCTTCCTCAGAGGCGTCTGCTGATCGCTTTTATGTCTTTGCCTTCTTTTTGAATAATATTTTAAGGTTTAATTTATTCAGAAAACTGTTTTTCGGGAAATTTGCTTTGTTCTCTTGACAAATTTTGACAGTCAACTGCCAGTCTTCCCCAGAGGTATCTGCCAATGGCTTTGATGTGTTCTTGACTTTCACGAAATAATTCCAGCGAGGTTTTTTTAATCTTTTTTCTTTTAAGGTTTCATTTATTGAGATGACTGTTTTTCAGGAAATGTACTTTGATCTCCTGATCTCTGCTTCTCCTTTTATTTTGAAAAAAAGCCAGAGTCCAGTGACGTGGACATTTTTAGTGCACTGTAGTAAAAACAAATATAGCAGCAACATGTTTTATGTATTTATATTTTACAGAAACTGTTCTACCTAATCTTAGTTCTTTCCTCCACATTTGCTTTGATGTGGTTTTATTTGTCACTGAGGAGAACCTGGGGGTGTTTGTGTGTGTGTGTTGTGTGTGAAGCTGTTGTTGTGCAGTCAGGTGCACTGTTTACATACGAGACGCCACCAGAGACGCTCTGCCCGTCACCAGAGAGAAGGACGAGGTGGACCTATTGGGACCAAAAGACGGCGTGAAGTCACTACAGGTGTCTGAGGTGAGCAAAATGGCGGCGACTGTGTATCAGGTGTTTTTGTTTTGTTGTTTTTTTCTGGCTGTTCCAAAGGACTTTTTAAAATAAGGTTTTAAACTAAACCTCTAGTATTAAATCTGACCTTTGATGGAGCTTGTAAATAAAATTCATTATAGGTAATAAGCTTTACTAACAAAGGGGTTGTTGGTATTGATTTTATCCTTTTGGTGTTTTTGAGTCACTGTATTTCTGTTGTGTGTTTTGTGTTGTAGGAGTCGGTTTGTGTATTATGCTGTTTTGTTAAATGTCATGTACCACAAATTTGTGTCGAAGTCACTTTGTGTACAGTATTGTTTTGTGTATTTCTGGAGTTGATTTGGGTGTATTTTTTGGTCATTTTGTGTATTTTTGAAGTTTTGTATAATGAGTTTATTTGTTAATCAGTTTTTTGTTTTTTTTTTGGTTTTGTGTGTATTAGGAGTCATTTTGTGTTTTTGTAATTTTATCCGTTTTCAGTCAGTTTATTTAATACAAATTTTGTGTGTTTTTTTTTTTTTGGAGTCATTTTGTGTGTTTCTGTTGTGTATCTGTTTTGTGGTTTTGGACGCTGTTTTTGTGTAATTTGAGTCATTTTGTCTGTGTTTTAGGAAACGTTTTGTACGGAGCCCCAGACATGACATGGTAAAAAAAAATATTAACTCGTGCGCACAAAATACTAAATTGTGGCCACGAAATAAGTATAACGTGCGCACAAAATACTAATTTGTGGCCACGAAATAGGTATAATGTGCGCACGAAATAATAATTAATAATATTAATAACATTCCTGGACAGCTGGGGAAAAAAATCGAGCGCACCTTCTCAAGAAACTGCAGCCTACTTGAAGTGATGAAGTTAAGGTGATTGTCTTTTCTTTTTCTGTTCACGTCAATATCTTGTTATCCCGCATTTTGGCAGTTATTTAGGCTTATGTTTAATACTTTGTTACAACGGGTAGCCTATCTGCTGACGTCTCACAAAACTTACAAACTTTTTATCCTCATCCTGTTACTACACGTTGGTTTGTTGTGCTAATAATGTAGCCGTAAACTCGTGTCTGCAGGAGCTGCAGTCCTGGCGTGGACACACATGGCACTTCTCAAGCAGAGCAGAGGCGTGTACTACTAAGCGAGGTATGTTGAGCATAAAGCCAGAGTTTTCCGTGTCACAGGTGTCTCTCTTTTAAAACCATGCTAACTCAGACCGTGACACCGGTGTGCTACGTTTTTTAATGATTATTTTGGCATGTGTAGCGCATGTTACTAAAACTGCTTTTATTTTGAAAACTTTCCGGCCAACCACTGTTTGCTAGCTTCAAGACGGGGTCATAGTTGTTTTAGTTCCGGGTGATCGGCAACCCAGTCGTAAGCTCCTACCGTGAACCGGCACTAAAGTCCCAAATTAAATGACTGGATGGACACTGAATCATCTTCCCTTAATAATATTTGGGGAGCTTTTAGGCTGAAGTGGACAAATGCTCAACTCATTGTATTCAGTCAAACTCAATTCATGCATAATAATATGAGTCTATAGAGTTTTGTTTACAACCTTGTCTTTGCTGGTTTGGAGGTGGTCACCATGGTGTGTGTGTAAGAGAGATATATAATTGAATATGTATATATTATATTATCACATTATATGGATAAATGGTCTTACCGTGGGCACAATTGTGTATTTGAATAAACGTTATATGTCATTAAACACTGAAAAAACATCTCTAGCAATGGTCTTTTGACATTCACTTTCTATATTCAAGATGGGAATTGTGACACTGTGGTCAGCTCTCCCAAGATAAGCATCTTTAAAGTATTGGAACAGCATATTATTTTTTTAATTGGTTACTCTCTTCCACATAGGCTGCAACACCTTATTTTAATGAATTTTAATTGAAACAGTACAAAGTGCAGATATATCCTCTTGTATATTGTGTGCTTTCTCATATTGTATGGTGGTGGGCCACTATGCTAGGACTGCTCCCCAGGGATAGGTTAAATTGCAGAGGACACATTTCAATATATGTGTAACAACATATACATGACCAATAAAAGCTTAAAGCCCAATTTAATTTTTTTTTAATTTAATAAATTTTTTAATTCATTCATTTTCAAAAATCTACTACTTGTTAATTAATTTTGTTTTCCTGTGGTTTAGTGATCAACTATGGATACTCAGCTGCGAGAATTTTTGATGGAGCGCAAACTTGAAGATGTGATCCAGAAATTGAAGATGAAAATGTAAGGGAGGGGTGTGTGTGTGTGTGTGTGTGTGTGTGTGTGTGTGTGGTGTGTGTGTGTGTGTGTGTGTGTGTGTGTGTGTGTGTGTGTGTGTGTGTGTGTGTGTGTGTGTGTGTGTGTGTGTGTGTGTGTGTGTGTGTGTGTGGTGTGTGTGTGTGTGTGTGTGTGTGTGTGTGTGTGTGTGTGTGTGTGTGTGCGCGCGCAAATTTACGTTTTCATTTTTAATGTAATCAAATGTACAAAAAATCAACTGTTTACACATTAATTTAAAATAGTTCTCAGTCATCTCATGCTGAAAAAATATCTGCATCATTATCAAAAGCTAATGTTATCAAAAGTAGTTACATAAAATGAGGTGAAACATTATATTGCACTAGAAATATGGACTTAGTTACATTTGAAGCCACACGGACTTGTGCGTCACGCAGCTGCTGCTGTGATCACTCAGATGCTGCTGCACGATTAATTAAAACTCTGACAGCCACAGACTTCTGTCCACGTTGGTCACAGTGATTCAACTATTTTCATATTATATCCAACGTAAAGTCACAATTTGATCCACTACAAAGTGAAACAAGCTGGCATATGCAGATCAGGATGGACCACAAACTGTTCCCACGCATATATTAATGAGGCTAAGCTCAGGTCATTTTAAACTATTTATATTTAAAACTGTGTATTATGGAAGCCAATAGTTCTGTTTCACTGTAAACATCCCTCTGTATTAAAGCAGGACGCTCTGCGACCGCGTTATTTCCTCATATCTCCAGCGCATCTAACTCCATCACGCTTTACAGCGATGACGATGATGATGATGATGACGATGATGATCAAGGAGAGAGATTTTAACTGTGACTCGGACAGAATGCGGCCTATCCTCAGTCACACTGCAATAATCTGATCAATGGTCTGATTAAATCAACCTGTTATACTGTTTATCAACGAAGACATTTCAAATTAAAAGTGAACTTTATAATTTTCAATGACATTCACAAGCATTGGGAAAGCTCCAGGTTCCGTGATTTCTAGACAGCCCAAAAAAATGACATCACCGCCTCCTTTCTTTCAACCCGCCTTCATTCACACATGTACGCTTTTTGGCTCTTTACGCGCGGTGGGCGTGTCAGCAGCTTGGACCGGAGAATACGCGTAGAAGAGAAGCGCAAAAAGGCGTTTAAGTCCAAACAGGAGAATTGAGCCCAATATTCTTAACTTCCTTTAAATATTCATTGGCATTCTATATTATGCATTAGTATGTTCTAATTCATTTATTTATTGACTTGGAGTATATTTTGTTTTTACAGATTGATGAAACTGTCATTCCGTTAATGACAGACAGTGACCTGGCAAAGTACATCCCCAAAGTTGGAGATAGAGTCTCCACTGTGGCCTTTTGCAGACAAGCAGCACTGTCGCAAAAATCACCATCCAGAAAAGAATCCATACTTTCAAAGCTACGACAAAGACTGTCTGGAGCTGACGGGATGCCTCCAAAAAAGAAATTATCTCAGTGGGCAGGAAATACAAATGCCAAACGGAAATTGAGACGAATTGAGGTTGGCTGGATGGATTTTGATGAGGAAGAGGAAAGGTACAAACAGGTGAGGGCTGTAAGTGGTGGAGGAACGAGGCATCTTTCTATTGACAAAGACGAAACAGTGGCAAATATCAAAGGTATTGCTGAAAATCTTTTTTTCCCAGAAGGCCAATCAAAAAAAAACAAAAGTCTTTCACACTATTCAACTCATATTGAGAGCTCACAGATACATGTTGAAGTGTCCAATACAGTAGACGAGTTGTATAGCCAAAGCAAAGTCAGGATGCTGCGACTTTATCTGTGCACCAAGAAGACAACAAGACAGCAGCCCTCAAGAGTGGAGGCAGGTGATCACGAAATAAGCCAACCATCAGTGGTAGATCTCACTGACAATGAACAGAGTCAGGCCATTGAGGATCTGTTCAGAAATTCAGAATCACCAAACCACTACGGAATTAATGATGGAGCTTCCACAAGTGATAATTTGGAACTGAACGACACATTACCATGGGATGGTCTGCTAACTCTGGACGAAAGCAAAGATTCTGATGCAATTATTATTATAAGTGGGGATGTAAGTTATGTAACAGTGGATGAACCAAACCTCGAAACACCCTTTCCAGAAAAAGAGGACGATGCACCTCATCAAACAGTGGATCTGTCACCGGTGCTTGCAGGGGAGGCCGGTGTTCCAGCTCAAGCACTTCCTGAACCACTATCTTGTCCTGTAACGCTGATCATAAGAAGAGGTCACTGTCTCACTGACTTGATCAGTGCCTTCAAGGACCCAAAAATTATTGCATCTGAGGTCAACATCAAAATGCGTTTACCAAATGGAGAGCTTGAACAGGGGGAAGGAAATGGTGTTTTGCGAGACTGCCTGACAGAATTTTGGATGGATTTCTATGACAGCTGCACACTGGGAGTTGAGGTGAAAGTCCCCTTCATCAGGCATGACTTTCAGTGTGAAGAATGGCAGGCTGTAGCTAGAGTATTTGTAGTAGGGTGGAAACAAGCAGGTTACTTCCCAGTAAAACTTGCAATACCATTTCTCGAAGAAGTGCTGTATGGCTCGACAACCAGTAGTTTTAAGGATTCCTTTTTACTGTATGTATCACAAGAAGAAAGATCTGTCCTTCTGAAGGCTTTAGAGGACTTTAATTCAGTTGACACAGATGAATTGCTGGATATACTCGATGCACATGAATGCAAGCAAGTCCCCACCAAAGACACACTGCTCCCAGTTTTGGCACAGATTGGACACAAAGTAATAGTTCAGGCCCCAATGTATGTAATTAAGTGCTGGCGTCCTGTTGTGGGTTCTGTAGCTGGTTTACTACCACAAGAAGGACTGCATCATTTCATTACACAAAAAAAACCAACTGCAAAAACAGTGAAGGGGCTTCTAAATTTTCCAGAGGAGATGACAGCTGCCCAGTCAACAGTTTCTCGTTACCTGAAAAGGTACATCGGGGAAATTGATTGTAACCATCTTCAGCTTTTCCTGCGGTTCTGTACAGGGTCTGATCTCTTGGATAATGTCATACTAATTGAGTTCATAGAAACCACAGATTTCCTCCGTAGACCACAGTCCCACACATGTGGATGTGTACTAAAGCTGCCCATTGGTTACAACAGCTATCCAGATTTTCGCAGCGAATTTAACAACATTCTCACAAGCTCAATGTGGGTAATGGATGTGGTGTAGGTAATATAAACAATAACATGAAGGATGTGACAGCTCCTTGTTCGAATGGATGGTTTTGCTATTTGTAATATGTATGTCATTGTTGCTTTTTTTATGTTCAGCGTTTTATTTCATCTGCCTTTAAAGGGGTTGCTGTGTTCTTTCACAGTCAAATGGTAAGCTTAAAGGGATGGTTCGGGTTTTTTGAAATGGGGTTTGTATGAGGTATGTATGCTTAGTCGGTGTCTTACCTGCAGTAGACAGCACTCGGCGCTCTCCCAGTTTGCAGAAGCAGAGGGGAGTGCCGGGACAGAAGCAAAGCAATACATTGCTGGGGACGGGGACAGCAATATCGGAAAAAAACATCCTGTGTTACTCCGGTTAGTGCCACAAGAAATGACTACTTCATGAGCGGGTGAAGAGCTGAAAATATTCCAATTATAGCGTACAGTTACTGTTCTACAAACTGGGAGAATGCTGAGCGCTGTCTTCTGCAGATACACTGACTAGGCATATGTACAGCTCCACTTCAAATACCAAAATCCAGTTGATTAAGCATGTTTTATATTATTATTACAGTGTTTTGTAGCAACCCCAGTAAAAAAAAAGGAAGTGAGCCTTGAATGATGTTTTCATGGTATTTAAAATATAGTCAGTTGTTTACATTAGTGGTTTACACTTTAAAGAAGTTTAAATATATACAAATAATTCTTATCCTGTTATTATGTACAAAATACAACCTGTTTTTCAATGTGGTGTATTTTGAAAACAGACCAATGAATAAACCATTCAAGTTTGTACTAAATGTTGATATCCTCTTGGTTACATTCAATACATCTTCACACTTGAACAATTCTAATGACACCACCCATAGTTACTTTCTAGCATTATAAATGTGCTGTGACTGATAATGGAAGACGATTATTCATCAAACATTCAATTGTTTTATTTTCTTCCATCATTATAAAAACAGAGGCTCAGGAAAAATACAGAGCATTGATGATACAACCATCATAATGATACACTATACAGTCGTCTATTTGGTTTTCTTGTCTAATTGATCATAATATTAGAATCATGATGTCATTGCCAGTCTGTGTGGTTGCTGTCCAGGGTGCTATTGTCCTTGTTATAAATGGTTAAATGGATATTTTTTGTGTTACCATTTAGGTGATGCCAATAGGAGATCAGTTTATTTTTGTTTGAACTTTACCCTAAAGCCAAATACCAAAAACATATAACAACCAAACTTTATGAACAACTTTTGAAGCTATTACAGTTTGACAAGTTTAATATTACTGAAGAATAATGACTCTAGCCCCAAAAGATAGATTTTGTCTAACTTGTTAAACTATTTAAGTTAAATATTTCTTATTTTGTAGCTAACTTTTGTTATCAATACTTAATGATGAGCTAATTTACTGAAAAATAGGTAAAATTGAAAAGTTATATAGTCTTTTCTGATTATTTTGGTTTAAACAAAGACACAAGATGATCACACAAATATAAAAAGTAATATGTACATTATGCTATTAAAAGAATGTACTAAAGTACCAAATGTACCTCACGATTTGTTGTCCATTCAAATAGCCTCAAATAACTGAGGACGAACCGTGTCCCTCAGATGAAAATATAAATCAAGTGCCTGGGACAAGGTAGATGGAACTCCAAGCTTGATTCCCCATTATTATTGTACACAAATCAAACATGTCCACATCACATGGACTGAACTAAAAAATGTGCACCTTTCTTTACATGTGGTCAAATCTTCAGTCAGTGGAACAAGACATTCTTCTGCACCCCAAAGGTGAGGGGCGATGTACATGACATCAGGTATCCCACTGGGCACGTTAGTGTTCTTGGAGGGCCTTATACGGTGAGCATTCCAAACACTCCGGATGTCATTTAATACCTCCTGTTGAAGAAACAATTATGATTAAGTCACAGCTGGTATACAGTGTATTTTTATACAGTGATTAGGGCTTACATTAGGTGGAATATAGTCCTCTTTATTCTCTACATGCCTTTGCAGTGGGTAAGAAAAAGTTTGTGTTAAGAAAATAAAAGTACCTTAAATTGCATTGTGATACATACAGTATGAACATTAACACTGTGTTTAAATATAGGAAAAGAAAACACTTTTTTTGTATTTATATTTAATTAAGTGTCTATTTGGCGTACCACTAGATGGAGCCTGCTGTGTTACGCATACCACAGTTTGAGAATCTGTGGTCTAAAGAATCAGTACATCACACACATGAACATAAACTCACAGTAGCTATTTACCTGAATGAATGGCATAAAACAGAACTGTGACAAGGCTTTGTCAACGAAATCCCCAGCGAAGAATCCCTCATCCTTCAGTTCTGCTAGAAGTGTGATCCAGGATTCGATTCCTTGTTTTCTCATCACTCCCCACCAGCTCTCAATTCTCTGGTTCGCGGTACTTGCTCCTGTGATGTAGCTTCTCTCCGCTGCTCTGTCATCCGCGTCATTTCTCCGTAAATACCGCTGAATGTCTCTCACCACTACGTTCTCAGTGCCCATGTCAGTTCGTACGAGCCTGGGGCAGCCCCCACATCGCTCCACTGCGTCCACAAAGTACCCCCCGATAACTTTCGGGTCACTGTTAGTGAGGGCGGCCCGCAGCCAAATGATGTTGCGCGAGAACCCGTCAATGCAGCCATTAATGCATATCCCATATGGCTTCAGTTTGTCGTATGAGTCTATGTGCCACACAAAGTTAGGTCCCTGAGCAAAATATTGCCTCCTTCTGAGACGTCTGCTCTGACGAACGTGAGAACCGATGGGGTCCAGTAGAGAGAGGAGGATCCTGACGTCTTCTTTTCTGATAGAAATACCGTGTTGTTTACACTTTGTATACATCCACCGGTAACCGTGATCCTTTCAGGGCCTTGCAGTTGGTCAACAATGAAATCTATCCCGGCGTCCAAGTCGTACCTCCGCCGGCAAAGCAACCTGGCTCTCAATATTCTGTTTAAATGCCTCTCGGTAATAATGGTTCTTTGCAATGCCAGGCTTTTCAGAATGTCTTGTAGCTCTTCCCAGCCTAAAATAAAACTCAATCATACTATCCCTGTCCATCGTGTAACTTTAGCCTCTCTTCCTGCCTCTACCTTAAATACCTTAGAGAAGGTGCGCTCGATTTGCTCACCCAGCTGACCAGGAATGTTATTAATATTATTAATTATTATTTCGTGCGCACATTATACCTATTTCGTGGCCACAAATTAGTATTTCGTGCGCACGAATTAGTATTTTGTGCGCACGAATTAGTATTTCGTGCGCACGTTATACTTATTTCGTGGCCACAAATTAGTATTTCGTGCGCACGAATTAGTATTTTGTGCGCACGACTTAGTATTTTGTGCGCACGAGTTAATATTTTTTTTTACCATGTCATGTCTGGGGCTCCGTAGTTTTGTATATGTTTCTGTAATTTTTTTATTTGTTTTTTTTTTTTTTTTCATTTTTTGTGCAATTTTGAACATTTTGTGCCTTTTCTTTAAGTTTAATTTTGGAGTCGTTGCGTTGTGTAATTTTGGATTTATTGTATTGTTCCCTGTTGTGTATTTTTCTGTGTATAAACATAGTTTATATAGCTTAGTTATAAAATGAATTTATTAATATCTATAGAGAAGTGACCTCTAATAATTCCCAGTTGGTAATAAGCAGGATGAGGAAGAGGAGGAGATGGAAAAAGGAAACAGGAGCGACGCCACCAGAGGAAAACGCTCTGTTTCCGCTCCTGAAATAAAACTTCACCTCACACTCTTTCCTCTCTCACAGACAAGAAATGAAATGAAATCCTCTTTAAAGTCAGTGTTTGTCTGACAGACCGTTTCGTATTGTTTCTAAATGTCGTCATTCCAGGTGATGATGCGTATAAAACATATTCAGCTTTGTGGTCCTTTTTGCACATTGTCATGTTTGGGAACTCATTTACTTCAATAGTTGTTTTAGTAATTTTTGTGCATTTGTTGACATTTTATATATTTACTTGTGGTTTTGTCTTTATGTTGTTGAGGTATGTATTGTGTATCATGCTGTGCATTTTTTTTATTCCAGGAAAGGGATGAGGAAACTTGAAGTTGTTTTTGTCCTCTGGGATTTTTTATTCATTTATTTTTTGTGTTTTTCAAATATTTTAAATAATTTGTGTATTTTTTATTGTAATGTGCATCATGTTTATGTTTTCTGATGAGGAAACTTTAATCTAAAAGTGACTTGTCTCACATATTTGGGTTAGCTTATCATGTAGCAACGAGTCCTACGTGTTTGGATTAGCTTAGCGTGTTGCAACTAGTCTCATGTATTTAGGTTAGCTTACCACATTGTGACCAGTTCTACATGTTAACTTAGCTTAGCATTTAGTGTCTAATCTTTTATGTTTGTGTTAGGTTAGCATGTAGCAACTAGTCTCTAATGTTTAGGTTAGCTTAGCATGTAGCAACCAGTCCCGCATGTTTGGGTTAGCTTACCACGTATGGACTATTCTGACATGTTTGAGTTAGCTTAGTGTGTTGCAAACAGTCCCACATGTTTGGGTTAGCTTGCCACGTATGGACTATTCTGACATGTTTGAGTTAGCTTAGCGTGTTGCAAACAGTCCCACATGTTTGAGTTAGCTTAGCATGTAGCGACTAGTCTCAAACATTTGGGTTAGCTTTCCACGTATGGACTAATCTGACATGTTTGAGTTAGCTTAGCGTGTTGCAAACAGTCCCACATGTTTGGGTTAGCTTGCCACGTATGGACTATTCTGACATGTTTGAGTTAGCTTAGCGTGTTGCAAACAGTCCCACATGTTTGAGTTAGCTTAGCATGTAGCGACTAGTCTCAAACATTTGGGTTAGCTTTCCACGTATGGACTATTCTGACATGTTTGAGTTAGCTTAGCGTGTTGCAAACAGTCCCACATGTTTGGGTTAGCTTACCACGTATGGACTATTCTGACATGTTTGAGTTAGCTTAGCGTGTTGCAAACAGTCCCACATGTTTGAGTTAGCTTAGCATGTAGCGACTAGTCTCAAACATTTGGGTTAGCTTTCCACTTATGGACTAATCTGACATGTTTGGGTTAGCTTAGTGTGTTGCAAACAGTCCCACATGTTTGGGTTAGCTTAGCATGTAGCGACTAGTCTCAAATGTTTGGGTTAGCTTACCACGTATGGACTAGTCTGACATGTTTGGGTTAGCTTTGCGTGTAGGGACTATTCTCACATTTTTATGTTAGCTTAGCATGTTGCAACCAATTCCACATGTTTGGCTTAGTTTAGCATGTAGCAATTAGTCTCAAATGTTTGGGTTAGTTTAACACAGTGACCAGTCCCACATGATTGAGTTAACTTAGCATGTAGCAAATAGTCTTACATGTGCGTGTTTGTTTAGCACCAACAACTAGTTTCACATGTTTAGGTTAGCTTAGCATGTAGCAACTAGTCCCACGTCTTTGGTTTAACATAGCACATAGCAACCAGACAGTCATACATGTTTTGGTTAGCTTAGCATATAGCATTTAGTTTCACATGTTTGGGTTATCTTAGCATGTAGCGACTAGTGTCACATGTTGGGATTAGTTTAGCATGTAGCAACGAGTCCTACATGTTGGGTTATCTTAGCACATAAGAACAAAGTCATACATGTTTGGGTTAGCTTAGCACCTAGCCTTGCTCGTTTAGCAGGTTCAAAGGGTTAAGGGGCGGGGCTATGTTCTTACTATTCCAGATTGTTTCACTCATTAAAAATAAATGATAAATAATAAATAATTCTAATGTTTTTTTCTTCAGAGTTTGGACTCTTTAGATAACGTCCACAGGGAGGCAGCAGAGAGCATCACGTCCCAGTTTGGAGCCAGTCTAAGTCTAAACCCAGTCTTAATAAGTGTAACTCAGTCTCACGCAGTCTAATCTGGTCTAACCCAATCTCACTCAGTCTAAACCAGTCTAACTCAGTCTAACTTAGATTGGGTTAAAACTGAGTTAGACTAATTTAGACTAACTCAGTCTAAACTCAGTCTAAACCCAGTCTAACTCAGTTTAATCTCGTCTAACTCAGTTTAAATTAACCTAACTCAGTTTAATCCAGTCTAACTCCAGTCCAAGTTAGTCTAACCCAGTCTAAACCTAGTCTAACTCAGTTTAAACCCAGTTTAACTTGGCCTAAACCCAGTCTAAAATAGTCTAACCCAGTCTAAGTTAGTCTAACTCAGACTGTTAGTCTAACTCAGTCTAACCCAGTCTAATCCAGTTTAACTCAGTTTAAACCCAGTCTAACTCAGTTTATTCTAGTCTAAATTAGTCTAACTCGGTCTAAGGCCAGCCTAACTCGGTCTAAGGCCAGCCTAACTCGGTCTAAGGCCAGCCTAAATTAGTCTTAATCCAGTCTAAGTTAGTCTAACTCAGTCTTAACCCAATCTAATCCAGTCTAACTCGGTCTAAACCCAGTCTAACTCGGTCTAAACCCAGTCTAACTCGGTCTAAACCCAGTCTAACTCGGTCTAAACCCAGTCTAACTCGGTCTAAACCCAGTCTAACCCAGTCTAACCCCGTCTAAGTTAGTCTAACTCAGTCTAAACCCAGTCTAACTCAGTCTAAAGTGAACACAGAGCAGCAGAGGAGGAGCTAAGCCTGTTCCACCAGCACACATCACATCACATCCTAAATGTTTGCACATGTGCTCCACTGAGCTGTTTGCAGGCCCCCAAAGCCCAGAGGGACCTTCTTTCCTTCTTCTTCTTCTTCTTTTTCTTCTTCTCCCTCCATCATTATCGCCCACATGCTTTTCCACAGAGCAGCAGCTCGATGGCTATCACATGTTCCCACTGATGAGGAAAGTCTGAGCTGGTTTTATTAAAGCTTTGTCTGTTCTGTGATTTCCTGTTTACGGAGAACTGATCGACACAGATACAAAATATTATTCTTCTACCAACCTGGACCGGTCACATGACTTTCAGCTGAAAATGTTTTTACTGAACAGGCAGACACACATTAATGAACGTTAATATGTAAAGCTGGAAGACTACAGAGTGAGAGGAAAGCACAGATGGAGAAGAGTGAGAGGAAAGCACAGACTAAGAGAGAGAGAGAGAGAAAAACACAGATGAGAGAGAGAACGGACTAAAAAAGAGGGGATGAACAGAGAAAGAGAGAGAAAAGCAAAGAGACAGAAAAGTGAGAGGGGAAAGCACAGACTTGGAGACAGAAGAGAAAGAAAGAACAGACTATGAGAGAAAGAAGGTCAAGAACAGACTAAGGAAGCAAGAGAGAGAAGCACAGATAAAAAGGAGAAAGCAGAAAGAGACGGAGAGGAAAGCACAAACACAGAGGGAAGAAAAAGAGAAAAAAGTACAGAAAGAATCGCGTGAGAGAGAAAAGCATAGACTAAGACAGGGAAGAAAGTGCACACGCACAGAGAGAGGAAAGCACAGACTTACGAAGTGATAAAGGCACAAATAGTATGAGTAAGAAGAATGCAGACTAATGAAAGAGAGAAAAGCAGAGAGAAAGAGGTGTGAGAGAGGAAAGAACAGAATAAGGAAGAGAAAAAAGCACAAATAAAAAGGGTGAGAGGAGATCACAGACTGAGAGAGGAAAGAAAGCACTGAGACTGGGGGAGGAAAGCACAGATTAAGAGAGAAGGGAAGAAAGAACAAACAGAAGAAAGCACAGAGAAAAGGAAGGAAATCAGTTTACTGAGATTGAAAAACAGACTAAGAGAGAGAAAAGCATAGACTAAGGAAGGAGAAAGCACAGACTAAGAGAGAGAGAAAACTGCTTTTCTTTGACCAGATTGAAGAAGTTCATTTTTATTTAACCACTGAAACAATGTGATTCTGTAGTTATGACGTGTGTGTTTGTAGTGATTCAGTGCTTTCTGACGGAGGGTGTGAAGTGTTGGTAACATGTGAAGGAAGATGTTCACGCCGTGTGTCGTTTGTTGTTTCTCTGCTTTTATTGGAGGCTGAAGGTAAAACACAAACATCCTCACAGATCTTCAGTATCTACAAAGTACTTTCTGTTCCTTCTCCAGAGCCGGAGGCTACATCCATCGTACGTGTTAGAAACAGTTTTAAAAAAAAAAGAAAATACAGAGAAAAATGTACAACATACACTTCAGATACATACATATATGTATTTATTTACGTGTATATATTTATGTAATATAATTTCTGCTTTTTTTTTTTTTTACAGAAGTAAAAATATGAAGCGTAAAAATAATGGGTCAAATTTTAATACAGGGAGTCGTTCATTTTATTTTGTTAGATTTAAATAGAGATAAAGAGGTCGCGTTCAGGCACTTGTAGATGGCTCTGACTGGAGAGAACACACACACACACACACACACACAACTCCATCTGATTGGCCCCGCCCCTTTCATCCTCACATTATCACACGTATTGTATTGGGTCCTGAAAGTCCAACTGGTTTTGGATCGGGAGACGGAGTGGACAGGATGTGACACACGCACACACACAGACCAATGATGTGCAGCCACTACTCAACCAATGATCAATTACATTAAATATTTATATCTTCCTCAATACAAATTGCTACATTTGTCTAATATTTCTTTTTTTTTTTTATCCTAAATTAAGTCTTATTATTCTATT
This sequence comes from Gouania willdenowi, assembly GCF_900634775.1. NCBI lineage: Eukaryota > Metazoa > Chordata > Actinopteri > Blenniiformes > Gobiesocidae > Gouania > Gouania willdenowi. Next base: position 2,202,189 of record NC_041058.1, on the reverse strand, counting down.
TTATTTTCTAAAAGTGCTGTATTTAGAGAAAAATCCCCTTCAAAATAAAAGCACTTTTTGAAAACTTTTCTCCCTCTTTTTGCATCTGTACATGCCTGAGAGCGGCTGAAAACAGGTCCGCAACCCACATGTTGAGAACCTCTGATCTAGAAATTAAAGGTGGTACGAGATATTTGGCTATTTTGGAATTATCTTTTTCCTTTTTTACTTTCAATAAATATATCGCAAACTCATTATCGGCTATCGTGTTGTGACCTCAGTGTATCGTCCCACCCCTATTATATGTATGTGTATATATATATATATAGACACATACATATGTGTATGTATTTATGTGTCAGGGTTGGGGTAAATTATAGTTGAAATTAAGTTCAGATAATTGACTTTGTAATTGTAACTGCCATGAAAATTCTATAAAAATTATAAGTGAACACAAAACTGAGAAACCATGTTACAGTTCTACACATATGTAGTTAACAATTGTTAAAATGTGTTTCATATCAAACTTTCCCAGATTTTACCATTTAAAAAAATATTAAAACCTATATTTTCATTGATTAGGAAGCCTAATAAGGTAATCAATAGATAGGAAAGAAATTAGCTGATAGATATGAGTTTTTAGTGTATTTTACAGCTGATTTAGGACCCGTTAGCATTAGAGATGCTAACAGAAAGCTAACACAAGAGGAAGATTCATGTTTATTAGGTTATTTATTAAAGGCTCAGTAATTGTGATTCATTGTAATTGAACTTTAGTAAGTGAGAACATAATTGTAATTGACTTTCTGAGGATAAAAATAATTGTAATTGGAAAAAATGCTAGTAATTGTAATCGTAATTGAACATGGGCCAGCAGCCTCGTGCCTACGACCGAATCAAACCAGCAGTCCTTCTCATGTAATGTTACAAACATTTATATGTATTTATATTTATATTTTCTGTAAAAGTCCAAGTTTTTCTTGCCGTGAACTTCACAGCACGCCACTGACAAGGACACACACACACACACACACAGGATGTAAGGGACAGATCAGACCTGGGGAAGGACAAAGGACATCCTCTGTAGCTCAAACTAACAGTATACGTGACGTTTCCGTGACAGAACAATCAGCGATGGGATGTTTCTGCTCATTTTTGACGCTTTATGAATTCTTACGGCCTTCCCAGATTCTGCCTGAACCCCTGAATCTCCCAGAAATGATTCAGAGTTTGTAAAATGTCGCACCCACATCAGCACGGATGAGAAAAACAGTGAGAGCGGCGCATGTGGGTCACATGTGGACACAGACACTCGCTTTAATCATTTATAATCAAATACTGGGATTTGATGTTAAAATGAAAAAATTGGCAACAATTAAAGCAAGTTTTAGATCAATAAAACTCTTTAGAAATCCACAATAAGCACGTTTTATAATCTGTAACGGAAGGTCCTAATATAATGGTGTGAAAGGTGTGGGATGAGGCCTAAATATGGCCCAGTCAGACGCAGATTGGCCTGTAGAAAGTAACTAATGACTGGTCTGAAGATTTTATTAATTAAATACCGGTACATCATCTTTAAATGTATTTTTAAGTTAATTTTTTGATATATTTTTAAATGTATTAAATGCATTTTGAAATGTATGACTTTTTTTTTTTTTGGAAATGCATTTTTTTAATGTATTTTTTTAAATTTAATTAAAAAATTTAGTCAGGAAAATGCATTTTTATAGTATTACAAAGATTTCTTTTTTTTTTTACATAAAATGTAACAGTTTCTCATTATTAAGACTTTCGTGGCAGTTATTGATAAATGTAAAGTTATTGATTAGATTTTTATCATTTTCTATAGTTTTGTTTGGTTTATTTGGTAAACGGTTATTTTAGCCCTGTAGTTGAGTGTCCAGCTGTGTTTCCACATGTGACCGACGGGCTGTGATGGCGTGTGAACGGGCGATGTGATTGTACGTCGCAAGTGTCCAAAGTTTTCGCACCAAAATAAAAAAACTGGCTTTTTAAAAATTACAAAAATAGATCAAACCCAGTTGAAAAGACGGCGGCTGATTGCTTGGAGTCGTAACAACGTTTTGTACTCGCAGACATCGTTGAGTTAGCGGATCGACCTCCTCCGCGTTTTAAGGCATACAGGCACCAATTTTTTTTACGGCGTCTGATTGGTTATTAGGGTCTGCGATGTGACGCGATGGTTTAGCTAAACCAGCAGAGCCTGAAAATCTCACAATGCAACGACCCAAAAAAACCCGGACTGGAATCGTAGGACTGAACCGGATCCTTGTTCCGGTGATTTTCCAGGCACTGGAGCGGCAAGACGACGGCGTTTCCAGCCAATCATGGCCCAGCAACCGTTTGTGCTGGTGGAGCAAATAAATAGACACCGATCTTTGGGTTAAAGGTTTGTACCACGACCACGCTTGTTTATGGTGAGTGATTGTGGCGAGCCAGCCAGGAGGTATTTACATGAGCTTTAACTACAGACACACACACACACACACACACACACACACTAGGGCAGTGGTTTTCAATCTTTTTTGGATCGTGACCTCATTTTAATATCACAGACTTTATTTTTCCTTCTAGAATTAGGTTTTGATCATGTGTTAGAAACACAGACTAGCAAGTATTAGTGTTTTATATATTTGTATTTATAATTTTTTCACATTATACATACATTATATAATCATATTTTAGATATATTTAGATTATATTTGAGAAAGTGAAAATATAGAGGTTATAGTTTAAGATTGTGTGTTGGCTTTTAATTTTGTTCAATAACTTTTTTTTATCAATTACTAGACATTTCAGGTGACCCCAGGTGGGGTCACGACCCCAAAGTTGAATAACACTGCACTAGGGTTTAGTGTCGTTGAGCTGATCGGGCCTGATATCGGAATATAAACACGTACATGAAGGAAGGGGAAACCAAAGCGATTCAAGTTCTTTGATGTGGAGGCGTTGTGTACAAATATAACAATATAAAGTACCTGCATATGTGATACATGACGTATAAGGTTAGCTATAAAAAAAAGGCCCCCTGAAAAAAGAGCTCCCTCACTAGAAATTGAGCGTGAAATGGCCACGTTGAGAGCGAACCGTCTGCCGTCAGGGGGAGCTTATCTTCCCAGGCTGTTCGTCGGAAAATGCAGCGACTGTTTTTTGGCTTATTTTCAGTGTCTGGAATTGTAGAGAAAGCAAAGGCAAGAGAGTGACCCGCCATCGCCTCTGTGCGTTCCCGTCCTTCCCTTTCCCTGTGCTTGCGTTGATTCTTTTCATTAAAAAACAAAAAAAAAGCATGAAAGGTCCCTCAGCTCAGCGCCTTGTGCCGCCCCCCGCAGCAGCCGCACGCCAGCGCCGCCCGGTGGCAGGCGTGCAGGGGTGGGTAGAGGCAGAGGCAGGGCGCCACCAGCGACAGGCCCAGCAGTGCCACCCAACGCGTGCCCAGGCGGCCGCTCCCCTCGGCGCCGTCGCACGAGCACGGGTCGGAGTAGTCCCCCTCGGGGTCGGACATGCAGTGGTAGAGCATAGTGTCCGCCAGCCACATGCAGCTGACCCGCCGGATGCAGGCGCGCACCGGGTCCGGGGCGTCCTGGCATCGGCCCCTCCTGTTGTCCGACACGTAAAAGGCCTCGCCGCAGTGCTCGCACTGAGCGCGCTCCGTCCCATCGTCCTTACACCCTTTCCCACCGTTTGTAGACGGCGACGAACTGGGCAGGAAGGAGCGCGGCTGCGTGGAAACCACCGGGGAGAAGCCGTGGCGGTACGAGCCGCCGCCATGGCCCTTACTGGTCAAGGGTCCGAGGGCGGGGTCTGAGTCCGAGGGCGACAGGGACGGCGCCAGTGGGTACGTGTAATCGTGTTTCTGTGCCTCGGTTTTGGCGAAGTGGACGTAGGACTCGCTGTCGTCCATCTGGATGAATTTGTCCCGGACGGTGGCGTGGCGGTAGTCCTCGTAGCCAGTGAGCCACGGGCGGTCCAGGTGGCGGCCGTGGTGGCGGTCGGACGCTCGCTCCCAGCTGCGCTCCCGAGGGTTGATGCGGACGATTTCCTCATCTTCGAAGGTGACGTGGCGAGGGATCGGAGACAGCGGCTACACAGAAACACATGATGAAAGTCAAGATGGTGACAGAGACAGAACAAACACGTTTTTAGTCGTTAGTATGAAATACTTGTGAAAAAGGACATGAAATCCCACGTGACGCCTTATCCCTCAATTACAAACAGAAAAAGAACAGATAACATCATCACCTTTCTAACCACAACACCAACGATGTAAACGTTTAAAGTTTCAGAAACCAGTCACAAGATAACATGATCACTAAAACCTGCATAACTTTGAAACGTGTCGAAACGATTGATTGGGACTCTCTGATGACTCAGGTCGTGGTCCCTGGTTCCTCCTGGTTCCTGGTCTCACCTGGTCTATGTAGCAGTGGCCTGAGAGTCTGTAGGAGTCGTGCAGGTCGTGTCGATGGTGATTTCCCAGCATGCACCTGTGCCTGTGAGGCAGCGGCGAGGAGTCGAGCGGCTGCAGGGAGCTCTCTAGCCTCTGGGAGGAGTTGGACGAGCTGTCCGTGGTGTTCTATGGAGACACAAAAACAAACACAGGATGAGTTCTGATTGGACGACGCCAAACAAACAGCTGGTGTGACGGGGCGCCGTGATTGGACAAACAAAAACAGGAAGTCTCGGGGCAGCTGATGGAAAAACAGGATGTGAGGGAAGTCGCTTTTTTTTATTAACATCACAAACATTTATTTCAATCCTTAGAAAATCCTGAAAAACAAGCAAAATAAATACAATATTTTAAATATTATACTTTTTAGTTTCAATATCAATAAAAAAAATAAAATAGATTTCAAAATCATTCACATCCTCCTTCATTTTACATTAAATTATCAATGAAATCATTTGTATTACTAGTAAATATTATTGCATCATATTAATAATAGCAATAACAGGTATGTATGAACTGATGATAATAGTAATATAATATATATTTAATATAATAGAAAAATGTAATTTTGTCAGTTTTAGGTCCTAATTTAGATTTTTTACATAAAAAATAAGGTTTTAAAACATTAATTTATTAACTTCAGGTCAAAAAAAGGAATTTATTCTCCTACACAATTATTTCATTTAATTACATTTGATTATTGGTGCAAAAATCATGACAAAGTTTTTTTTTTTTTTAAACTAAAACCATAGAAGATTCTGAAAAACAAGCAAAATAAATACAATATTTAAATATTCTTTTTATATTAAATATCAATAAAAAAACAAAATAAATCTATAATTTAAATTGAGACGTTTTAAAATCATTAACACATTTTGAGTTTTTTTTTAATGAAATTATAAATGAAATTGTTATTAGAAACTATTACATAATAATAATAGGTATGGATAAACTGATGTTAATAAATAAATAATAGATATTTAAAATGAATTTTGTCAGTTTTAGGTAATAATTTTTTTATGTCAAAAGAAGGAACATATCATCCTACACAATTATGAAAATAAATTAAATGAAACGTTGATTTATTTTAATTTGAATGTGATATTTACGGTACTAAACGAGCTCTGTTCAATCCGACTCCCCACATGGACGCTGCCACGCTGAGAATTTCCCTGAGCTTTCCTACAAAGTCCTCGGAGCAGCCGCCAAAAATAACACCACGCTGCCTCTGCTCCAAGCCCCGCCCACCTGGAGAAGCCATTACCGCGGGTGGGCGGAGCCTCACGGTCCCACTTCGGCTGCAGCTAATTCAAAACACAGACCGGGTTTTGTGCAGCGATGGAGAGACAAAGAAGGAGTTTGGCCGACAGAGAGAGAGAGAGAGAGAGAGAGTCCTGTTGGAAAAGCTCCAGCGAGGGTTTATTTTCTGACACAAAACACGTCCCGGCTCAAAGCTCTGGAGCACACATGGACAACTGGCGGTCTGGGGACCACATGCGGCCCTCCCTTTAATTTTGATGCACAAAAAACATACAAAATTATGAAAGACTGCACAAAAATACACAAATTTACTCCAAAACTCAAGACAAATGACTCCAAAAATGCAAAAAATGACTCATAAGTTACAAAACAACAAACAAAACACAGAAATACTCAAAATGACTTAATATACAAACACAATAACAACAAAAACAGACTAAACATGTTGCCTGCAGGGGTGGAGTCAATTACATTTTTCAGTTACAATTACATTTTCAATTATTCATGTTCAATTACAATCACAGCGACCAGCATTTTTTTTCAATTACAATAATTTTTTAAACCTCTGAAAGTCAATTACAATGAATCATAATTACTGAGCCTGAAATAAATAACCTAATAAAAGTTAGCCTTCCTCTTGTGTTAGCTTTCTGTTAGCATCCCTTATGCTAACGGGTCCTAAATCAGCTGTAAAATACATTTAAAACAATTATCTATCATCTAATGTATTTCCTATCTATTGATTACCTTGTTAGGCTTCCTAATCAATGAAAACTTAGGTTTTAATATTTATGGCGTGGACGTCTGAGCCTTTTTTGTGTCAGTGTACCCTTAGGTTTCAATTTTCTTAAATGGTAAAATGTGGGAAAGCTTGATATGAAACATATTTCCAATAATTAACTAAATATGTGTAGAAATGTACATAGAACTGTAACATGGTTCCCCAGTTTTGCGTTTAATCATAAATGACCATTTTTATAGACTTTTCATGGCAATTACAAAGTCAATTATCTGAACTCAATTTAATTGCGATTACGACAGCAACAGATTTTTAAAATTACACTTATAATTACGCTATAATTGGAATTAATTAATTTATGCAATTACAATCATAAATGACCCCAACCCTGGTTCCCTGCATTAATCTTCAGATTGGCCCTTGTGCTAATGCTAATGCTAAGTGGATATTCCTATATTGTGGCCCTCGGATCAGACAATTACATTTTTGTGGCCCCCATCGTGATCAAAGTTGCCCCTCACTGCTCTGGAGGATTCAACCTTCACTGGGCCCGGTTCGCTCTCCTGGGACGGCCCAGAATGGCTCTCACTCCCCATGTTGTGAACGAGCCAAAATAGAGATGGATGCGTAGAGGAAGGCTCGGGTTAACTTTAGGTTTGGCTGATGGGGAATAATTTAGTGAAGTATGTCCATCCTACCCCCCCCACCCCCCACCGCCCCCCGAGGGAAAGCTGTAAATCCACAGCAGCATTTCCTCATGTCCACGAGTGTCGGAGTCCAGGGCCGCTAACTTTAGGAAAAGGTCATTCCTCATTCTCATTCAGGAACAAAAGCAGATCCAAGCCTATCAATACACCACTAGGTTATCAATCAAAGCGCTTAAATCTGTGCGGTATTCACACGGCAAAATGTAGATCTGGAAAGTCTTTTTATAGACCGTCGGCCTCCTGTGTGGGAAAAAATGTGAGGCTAATTTAAACAGTTTTTTAACTACTTCGCTAGCTTAGCCTCTGAATAACCACAGGATCAATTTTTGAATCTCTTACAGCTGTTCATTGCAGAAGAAAATAAATCTGAGTGACGTTAATATCAAAAAACCTAAAGTTACGGCCACATTCAGATAGCGATGCTAGCATTAGCATTGTTGCATTGTAGTGTTTGTTTTTAACTATAAAAATGTTATAAACATTACATTTAAAAAACATTTTTAGACAAAGTAACTCTTAATTAGCAAAGCATTAAAGTTATCAAGTATCTGCCTAGATAGCATGTTAGCATCTATCTAACTTTAGCATTCTTGAGTTGTGGTGTTTGGAAATTGCTAAAGTTGTACATTTTTTCTACTGTAAAGGAAAATGTGCTAGATGAATGTAAATGCAAAACGTAGATCTGGAAAGTCTTTTCATGGACCCCAACCTCCTGTGTGGGAAGAAATGTGAAGCTAATTTAAACAGATTTTTAACTACATCGCTAGCTTAGCCTCCAAATAACAACAGGATCAATTTGTATCTCTTACAGCTGTTCATAGCAGAAGAAAACAAATCTGAGTCACATTAATATCTAGAAAGGTGCTTTTTGGGAGCTAGCGATGCTAGCGTTAGCATCGTTGCACCTTGAGTTGTAAATATTACATTTATAAGACATTTTACTATATTTTTGAGATGTATTACTCAAGATGTTTGATAAATTCAACCTCAATTAACAAATCATTAAAGTTTTCAAGTATTACCCTAAATAGCATGTTAGCATGTAGCTTCAATGGCTAACTTTTGCCTTCTTGGGTTGTAGTGTTTGGAAATTGCTGAAGTTATACATTTCTTCTTTTGTAAAGGGAAATGTGCTAGATTGTGCATAGAAAAAACATTATATCTTGAAGTTATAATTAAGTAAACCAACCGCTAGCATGTAGCCTAACTGTTAGGGTAGCTTGTCTGTGAATTACATAAGAGTTTCTTTTAAAAAGTTTTTTTATGGACCCCCAACCTCCTGCGTGGGAAAAAATGTGAGGCTAATTTAAACAGATTTTTAACTACATCGCTAGCTTAGCCTCCAAATAACAACAGGATCAATTTTTCATCTCTTACAGCTGTTCATAGCAGAAGAAAATAAATCTGAGTGACGTTAATAGCTAAAAAGCTAAAGCTACGGCCACATTCAGGTGCTTTTTGGGTTCTAGCGATGCTAGTGTTAGCATTGTTGCACCTTGATTTGTAAAATATTACATTTATAAAACATGTATTCGTATAAAGTCAACCTCAATTAGCAAATCATTAGAGTTATCAAGTATCTGCCTAAATAGCATGTTAGCAAGTAGCCAAACTGGCTAACTTTAGCCTCCCTTGTTTGAGGTGTTTAGAAATTGTTGAAATTGTACATTTCTTGTATTTTAAAGAGAAATGTGTTAGATTGTGCTAAGAAAGACACAAAATAAGATCAAACTAAAAAGTAACATTATATTAAAGTTAAAATCAAGTGAACTAACTGTTAGCATGTAGCCGGGTGGCTAGTCTGTAAATTAAACAACAGTTTCTTTCTTGAGCATTAATACAAAGAGGGAAACAAAGGTTTTGTGTGTGTTTTTTTTTTTGTTCTTGTGATGTAATTCTCGTATTCTGTGAGTCATTTTGTGTGTTTTTTTTTTTTTTGTGGTTTGTTTATTTTTGTGTTTTAAGTCATTTTGTGTTTTGGGAATTTTTTCTGTTGTCTTTCTCTGTTTTCTCTATTTTTGTAATCGTCATGTATGTTTTTAGTCATTTTTTGTATATTTGTTGTGCTTTTGTGTATTTTACTGTAATTTTGTGTATTTTTGTATTTTCCGGTAATTAATTATATGCATATAATTTGGGGGGCAGTTGTCCAGTCTGACCAAATTGTGTGTGTGTGCGTGTGCGTGTGCGTGTGTGTGTGTGTGTGTGTGTGTGAGGACCCCCCCCCCTCCTATTAGTCTTGGCCCCTCACAGACAGCTCCAGTCAAAGATGAACCACGAGACACTTCCTCTCGTAAATCAGCGTCTCCACTAAGCTGGGAAACAGCTGCTGGTTTGAAGGCTGCTCACTTTCTCACCCCCTTTGGGCGGGTGAAGGGGGGAGGGAAGAGGTGCGGCTGAAGGGGGGGTGGACAGGAAGCGGCCTTGTGACCCTTCCTGCCGCTGCGGGTGTCGAGTTACAGCCCGAGTGAGGACGGAGGTGATCCTACATGCTTACTGAAGGTGGACGCACATCACCCCCCCCCCCACCCCCCCACCCCGACTCAAACCTCACTGTCACTTGTTTTATAATAATAATAATCTAGTAGATAAATGATAATAAAATATCATATAAATGTAATAAAAATAACAATGACACCAAAACATAGTAACATTAAAATATTCCTAATGAAAACGAGATGACTTGAATTTACTAAAGAAAATGCACGTGAGGATGCAAAACGCCCCTCGGAGTCAGTATAACCCAACAAATAAAAATAACGATAAAATGTTCTCACAATTATATTGTGATTTTAATCATAATAAAATCTAATGTACATTGTGTACATTGCCGTGAATCTGACGATACGATACAAATCGATATTTGTTGAAAACCATTATTAATCAAAACGATAATCGTTAATAACTGAAAATCGAAACAAAAATTGTTAATAATTGAAAATCGAATCAACAATCATGAATAATTGAAAAAGCAAACAATAATCGAATCGATAATTGAATCAATATTTGTTGAAAACCATTAATAATTGAAACGATAATCGTTAATAACTGAAAATCGAATCGATAATTGTTAATAATTGAAAATGGAAACAATAATCATAACTAATCGAATCAATATTTGTTAATAATCTAAAATCGAATCGACAGCCGTTAACAATTGAATCGATATTTGAAAACCGTTAATCTAAACGATAATCGATTATAACTGAAAATCGAAATAAAAATAGTTAATAATCTGAAATCAAATTGATAATCGTTAATCAAAAACCGAGTCTTCAGTCATTAGAATCAAATGGAGAAATTAGGCTGATTACCCACCCCTAATACACATGCCTATGCGTTCATCTTAACATTTTTATTTCCTTTTTATATCAACAGCTTGTGTCTTTGATCTTTTTTGTTGCTTCATTTACTTCTAATAACGATAAATGTTTTAGTATTAACGTAAATTCAGTCACACACACACAATAATGTGGTTACTCACCGTGAAGACGTCGTCGTCTCCCAGCTCGCCCTCGTTCTGCAGGGTTGTGGAGGAAGTGGTGGAACCTGCGGAGGAGAAAGAGGACGAGGTTTAATAAAAGCCTCCAGACGTCCATGGTGGAACACGTCTATTTCAGTCCCAGACGTTATTATTACTGAGTCGTAGTATTTTAAGCCTCGCTGTGTTTCCTGGTTTTCACTGCTTTGTTTAGACTCTGAGGTTCTCCGTTTCCATCGTTCCCACAGCAGGTCTCACTGTGGTTCTGCTCTGGTGTCGACACACGGAACATGAAGAACGCCTCACATCTAATCTTTCACAACAAAACCTACATCATCCCAATTGATCTAATCTCATCCTAATTAATCCTGTCCTTACTCATCCTCCATATACTAATCCTAATTTAATTAATCTTATTTATCTAATCTCACTTTAGCCCATTTAATCTCAACATCTCATCTTCTTTTAACTTAATCACATTTTTATCTAATATTAATTAAATTCTATCTTATCTAATCTTAACCTTCATAACTCATCCTAACTAAAATCATCTTAAATAATCTAATCTGATCTTAACGTATCCCAGTTTATCTTAACTTATCCCAACCTGTTAGTATTCCTTTGACCTTTAGCTGGAGTCCCTCACACTGGTGCTTGTTTATAAATCCTTCCCAGTGCTCCCACTCTGGGCTATTGACACTCCCATCCTGCTCACTTATCAAAACTTCCTAAAGTCTATTTTCAGCGTTGGCTCCGTTCCTCCTCCCTTCATTCATGTCCATGTCAGGTCTGGTTCTTGACTGGTTCCACAAACTGGTTCCTAACTGGTTCCACTGGTACCTAACTGGTTCCACACACTGGTTCCTAACTGGTTCCACACACTGGTTCCTAACTGGTTCCACACACTGGTACCTAACTGGTTCCACACACTGGTTCCTAACTGGTTCCACACACTGGTTCCTAACTGGTTCCACACACTGGTTCCTAACTGGTTCCACACACTGGTTCCTAACTGGTTCCACTGGTACCTAACTGGTTCCACACACTGGTTCCTAACTGGTTCCACTGGTTCCTAACTGGTTCCACACACTGGTTCCTAACTGGTTCCACACACTGGTACCTAACTGGTTCCACACACTGGTTCCTAACTGGTTCCACACACTGGTTCCTAACTGGTTCCACACACTGGTTCCTAACTGGTTCCACACACTGGTTCCTAACTGGTTCCACAAACTGGTACCTAACTGGTTCCACTGGTACCTAACTGGTTCCACACACTGGTTCCACACACTGGTTCCTAACTGGTTTCACTGGTTCCACACACTGGTTCCTAACTGGTTCCACACACTGGTTCCTAACTGGTTCCACACACTGGTTCCACACACTGGTTCCTAACTGGTTTCACTGGTTCCACACACTGGTTCCTAACTGGTTCCACATACTGGTTCCTAACTGGTTTCACTGGTTCCACACACTGGTTCCTGACTGGTTCCACACACTGGTTCCTGACTTGTTCCACACACTGGTTCCTGACTGGTTCCACACACTGGTTCCTGACTGGTTCCACACACTGGTTCCTGACTGGCTCCACTGGGAGCACTAACCTTCTGCCAGGTCCTCGATGGCTTTCCGAACCCCCCGGTCGAAGGTTCTGGCGTCGGCCGGACTCTGAAAGGAGAGCCCACAGCGCCGGTCCTCCACCTTCCAGTGGTGAAAAGTGGGCGTGGCTATAGTATAGACCAGGTCCTTCCTCAGTGGACAGTCCAGGATCACCTGATTGTCCCAAACACAACAGGAGGTCAGTCCCTGGACAGCTGGTGAATAAAGTTAGCTTAGCTCTTAGCTTAGCTGGGTTCGTCACCTGTTTGTCCCGCAGTCGCTCCCCCCGGATCAGGAACTGGGTGCAGCCCAGGCCCGGCATGGGTGCCAGGTCTGCAGGTAGGAGGCGACACACCCCCACCCTGCTGAGAGCCCCCCCATCCTGAGCCAACCAACCGCCGCTGGAGTCGTCCCGTGTCATCACCACCGCTTTCACACGCACGATGTAGCTGTCACTGAGAACACAGAGACGGAAACAGAGGATGGTTAGCTTAGCTCGCACGAGACGCTACAATCTGTGTCAATATTTAACGTTTTAAAACATAGCCCTTAAACTAGGGATGAACGATGTTTCCCAGGCTAAGCTATCAGCTCAGTTTTTTCGTTCCTTTATCAACCCAGTAACACAGAGGTTCCTAACCTTTTTTGGGTCGTGACCCCATTTTTATATCACAAATGTCCAGCAACCCCAGAGACATTTTTTTTCCTAGAGTTAGTTTTTGATAATGTTTATTAACGTGTAGCCAGGATTAGTGCACCACCTTATTTATTTAAGATATACAGTTAGAAGTATTCTTTTTAACCAATAACTAAACATTTCAGGCGACCCCAAGGTTGAAAAACACTGCAGTAACACATAGTTGGTTTTTTTTTCTTAAGAATCTTATATTTAAATAACTTTGAGATGACTATTGTTGTAATTTGTGCTGTATAAATAAAGTTTGAATTGAATTGATTTGAATAGTCCCGCCCCTTTATCCTTTGACCCTGGCCAGCAGGTGCTGCTACATGCTAAGCTAACCACACATGTGGAACTCATCTTTACGTTCCTCGTCCCTCACATGGAACGTTCTACAACATATGGAGTTACAGACACCAGGAGAACCCTCACTGTGAGTTCTCATCATTCCAGTTAAACCAGTGCAAGTAAAAAATAGTGATGCAACAAATATTTAAAATTCACTTTTGGGCCATTTTCGGCTGAAACAAGATTAACATTAATTTATGCAAATGCAATGTTTTAATTTCAGTGAGGTTCGTACACATGTACTGTATATCCATAAATGCAATAGATTATGGTACTAATAATTGGCATGATCATTTATTTCTGTTTCCATTTTGTAATTTTTGGATTTCGGATTCGGCCGAGAATTTTCATTACGTGCATCTTTAGTCTTAATGGATTAATTGTTTTGTTTTTTTTAACTTTTAGTCATTTAACGTTAACAGGAATGGATCTATGACAACAACAAAAAGGAAAATTTATCTACAAAGATACACAAACTGACGACAAAATTCCACCCAAAAGACAAAAAAACAAAACACGAAAAAAACAACAAAAATAACAATGAAATTACTTCAAAAAGACACAAAATGATAACAATAATAGACAAAAAAACCCAAAAATTACGAAAACTATTATTCTTTCGATCACACAAAAAAACGACAAAATACAAAGCGACACAAGATTGTACAAAAAACTATAAAATGACTTCAAAAAGATACAAAATTACCAGAGAAGAAGACGGAAAACATCTTCACATTTTCTTTTCTTTCCTAAACTGAAAGGAAGCCTTAACCACGAGGGCGTGTTGAACCTGCTGTTGTTAATTTAATATTTATAAGGGAAACTTAAGCTCTACATGCTCAAAATCAACTTCAGATTTATGCTGAAATCCCACCAGTTTATATTGCGATGACTTTGACAATGTCCTGTTTTAACAGGACAAATACATTGGAACCAAAAACATGTGTTTAGTCAGTGTCCAAGTGATATTTCCATTTCATTTTCCGGCAAAATAACGCCACCCTACGAATCACCGATTAGCTTTGCACAAACTCACGCAGTCGTGTGATGAAAAGTGCAGGATTTTTAATGTGATTATGAGTGAAAACTGATGTTGGTCAATTTCCTGCTAAACATTCAATCAATGACTAAAACCTAAACCTCGTACAGGAGCTGATATAAGAGGCATGAGACGCTGTAATGAGGCAGATAAAGTGATATTAAAACATATTTTTAGCTCTTATCAGAGGTCATAATAATACGGCTGTAATAACACGTACTTCATAAAGGAGAGAAAACGCTCCAGGCATCGAACTAACATCCAACGACCTTCCAACGCTGACCACAGAGCTGCTTCACAGACTGTTCGAGGGCGTCACAAGTCACGACTTGGCTCGTCTCTGCCGTGCTCGTGTGGGAGGTGTAACACACACTCAGACACACAAACACACTTTGATTCTGACCACAGTCAGTGGATTATGCATGTTCTCCTCTTTCTGTATGTGCGTTTAGTACTACTCATGCTAACGTACTACTCATACTAACGTACTACTCACGCTAACGTACTACTCATACTAACGTACTACTCATACTAACACACTACTCACACTAACGTACTACTCATACTGACGTACTACTCACGCTAACGTACTACTCACACTAACGTACTACTCATACTAACGTACTACTCACGCTAACGTACTACTCACGCTAACGTACTACTCACGCTAACATACTACTCACGCTAACGTACTACTCACGCTAACGTACTACTCACGCTAACATACTACTCATACTAACGTACTACTCATACTAACGTACTACTCATACTGACGTACTACTCATGCTAACGTACTACTCATACTAAGTCTGACGTCTAAATGAGTATGTAGTGTGTTCACATTAGATGATATGAAAAGATTGAGCATGTGAGAAATACCAGGATGTATACTATATGTGGACAAGTTGAAGACGCACAAACCCAGAGAATAGAAGTCCTTTTTGGGTGGGTTTCCTTCAACAATCTGTGATTTACTCGCTAACTTCATCCACCAGAGCGTATCAGCACACTGTTTAAGGGAGAGTAAAGGTCCTTTAGGAGAGCTCTTCTTCTCTGCTTCATTGTCTACTCAGAAACCGCAGAGTTGGAACTGTCGCCCCCTGCGATCACTGATTGTTTTTCTGGTCACAACTGTTTTTATCCTCTTTCAGTAAACAAAACAAACAACATCTTTCTGATTATTTAGAGCAACCAAAAGCAGCACAAGTTGTCATTTTGACTGAAAAAGCTGCTAAATTATCCCAAAAGCTACTTAATGATTTAAAAATCAAGCTGAATGTTTCACTCCAATAGAAATTAAAGCAGTCATGCTCCCATAGATATTACTGTATTTTTTTCCTGGGCTCTTTTAACTCCTGACTGTTGTTATTTATTGTAAATAGTAGATGTGGTATCTCGTATCCTGTCGTCATTCAGTTTAATTTTTGTCTCATTGTACCATGATGCTCAACTGTATGTTAAATGTTATTCTTCAACTCTTACATCACGTTTACCTGCCTTAGGACAATGGATGGATCTTTTCAAGTAGCTCACGGCTAACCGTTGAGCTAATGCTAATCGCGAACTGCGCTAACTCCAGCTTGATTTGTAATGTCACTATACGTGCACCACGTGTGCATGCTAACATAATGCTAAAGGTTATGTGAGGTTAAGCTCGTTGGAGGTTTAACAGCAACGTGGACGACATTCTGTAGCATTATCACGACAGCCACCACCCTCACTGAGACACAATGAGCAGCACATGAATGACCTGAGAAAGACAGGGTGTGTGTGTGTGTGTGTGTGTGTGTGCGTGCGTGTGACAGAGAGAGAGAGAGAGAGCAGAAAAAGAGACGACAAAGAGGGAGGAAGGGAGAAAATGGCTGAGTGGGAGTGAATGAGAGGTGTTGTTATATAATTAGCTTATGGACAGCTCCATGGATTTATACACACACACACACACACACACACACACACACACAGGTGGTAGAACTGGTTCACCAGTTCCCGCCCACGCACACATTCATAAAACTGACTGAATGACAGACTGGGTGACGGCAGACAAACAACCCGCACACACAAAACCAACCGCACGCTCACCAACTAACACACACACACACACTAACACACACACCATGAATCCAGACTTCTGCAACACACACACACATTAAGGCATGTTTCTGTCCAGGCAAACCACAATGTGTGTAGAAAAATACACAAAATGACCACAAAACATGCACACAAAAAACTAAAATACATTAAAAAAAATTTTAAAATGCACAAAAAACATAAATATACAAAACAAAAATACAGATAAAAGATGAAATATAAGAGAGTACAACATGTACACAACACATAAAATATGCACAAAACCTGAGCATAAATACAGGAAATGAATACAAAACAAGAAAACATACACAACAAGAAATATATGCACAACCCCAAAATTACACACAAAAACCCCCATAAATACATAAAACAACAAAAAATACACAGGACATGAGCATAATAACACTAAATGACAAAAAAATAGGAAGCAAAAATATGCAAAAAAGAGGACAACATATACACAAAACATCAAAAATACCCAAAATTAGAGAAATGCACAAAAAAATACACAACACATGAGCATAAATACACAATAAGACCACAAAATCATTCAAATACACAAAAGGACAATAAAGATACACAAAAAATAGTCAAAAAACCCATAAATACACAAAACTACAACAAAAATACACATAAGGACCAAATGTTCACCAAAAAAAGGTAAAAAAATACACAAAACGACACCAAAAAACATATAACATTACTGAGAAACACATAAAGCAACAACAAATAAGACACAGAAGAACATGAGCATAAATGCACAAAATGACACAGAAACACACCATGAATCCAGACTTCTGCAACACACACACATCAGTGCTGTTTGTGTCTCTGACCAGTTAAAACGCACTCAGTGGGTGTAAATTAATAATTATCGCAGGTTTTCTGCAGCCACGTGGGTTTAAACATGAAAAGTCATATTTCTCAATAATCGAAACTCATCTGACTCACAAAGCAGTCAAATATTTGATTACTAATGAGTAGTCATATATATATATTTATATATGTATATATACAGGGAGCTAAAGCTGGGACCATTTTATTTTCTTTCTCCAAACGCATAAGTTGAATCCTACACTTCTAGAAAAATGTCACAGTTCCAAATGAAAAAGCAAACAGGCTTTTTTTAAATGACTGAACAAAATCACATTCACTGCTTTTATTATTATTTACTGTATTCACTGACTTATTATTATTTCAGCTGAGATAAATGAAACTAGGCAAGACCTGTATTCGCAAGGCGAATATGTATTTGGCAATTTGAAAAAAATGATGTGAAAAACATCTTATTGTGTGTGGTTTGTTGTTGAGTAATGTCCCTTTATGTTGTTCTTTTTAATAACTCAATTAAAAGTCATAATGCAGGAGAAACAGTAGACTGACATTGACCTTAAATATGACCTTGAGTGAAAATCAAGGTCACACATTGAAAGGAAATGTTGTTCAATGGTACCAGTCTGAGCCCTGGATCTCAATTTAGTGCCAAGTTATAGAGAAAAAAGTTTTTTATTGTTTTATTGTGACGTCATGAACTTTGACCCCTACTGATCTTTTTACTGCTAGGTCGTACAGCTTTGGTCCAACAAAATAAAATACTGCACTTGAGATGAGCTTTTTATAAATGTGAGCATCAAACTTGTACGATAAATATTCATAGAGATGTGGAATTTTTTGTTTTTTTTTACACGTAATGTAACCTTGACATTTTGGCTCCAAAAAAGGTTGATTGCACATCCTTGACATTAACCCTATGAGATGATATATGTGTCATTAGACCCATATACAGTATACTGTATGTGTATCTATGTATCTAAACTGGAGGTGGGCTACTTTTTTATTGTCCTTTTTTGTAAAATGATTGTTTCATTTTGCATTTTTTGGAGTAAATTTTTTTGTGTTTCTGTTGTCGTTTTGCTTGTTTGTTCGTTCTGTAAGTTTGCGTAAAGTCATTTATTGGGTTTTTCTTAGAGATGAGCCGAAATGAACATTTTTCTAAAATATAAACGTTTGCCTGAATACTGAATATTGAATGTTAAGTTTTTCACTCTTTATTTTCAGGGATGTCCCGATACAACTTTTTCACCTCTGATATGATACCGATATTGCAGCCTGCGTATCGGCCAATACCGATATTGATCCGGTACGAAATCAGCATGAATCATACATACTTTTATTACTTATAGTGTGGAATGTTAGAAAAGGTTTGATCATGTGATTTTACTCAAACATAGAACAGTAGTCAGCTACAGTAGGTTAATTTGTTAGAGTGTGAACCACAGTCACCTATAGATAGAAGTGCTGGAGTGGAACATTTTATAATCCGATAATCGTTTTATGGCTGATATCGGACCGATATCCGATATCAGTATTGGATCGGGACACCTCTATTTATTTTAATAGTGCATAAATAGCCTAGAATACATTTTTAACATGTTTTTTAAAGAAAGTAAATGTTTATTGAATATTCTGACATTTTTTAAATATTCCAGTAGCCTTTGCTTTTCAAAAAATGCACAACAAAGTTTTTCATTTTTATTAGTCCTTTAAATAAAACAAAACATGCATTAAAAAAACTAAAGTGCATTAAAGTGGAGGTATGATGAATAAATTACTTTCTAATGGTTTAGCTACAGTGATAAACATCATTTAGCCTCATTCAGAGGAACAAAGTGTAAAAACTTCTGTTTCCTCTCTTGTTTTTACACATTTTATATAAAGTCAGCTTTAAACGGAACAGTTGGATTTTACCCACGTTGGCAGATGACGTCACCTAACACGCCTCCTAGAATGTGAGCCCCTCCCTCTCCAACTATCTAACAGCTAAAACAACACTACTGTTTAAAATAGAATATATATTATACTGTATTACCATATATGTAAATACAAACTGCACTACTTTTTCTGCTGCTGGTCGTGTTGGGAGTCACTGCTTGGAGCCACGGACCCATTGTTTACACACATCAGCTGTTAGCACTCCATGCTAATGCTACACCAGCCTATGCAGTGAGACCTGGTGTAGTGTAAGGAGGAAACGATGGGGATGTTTATGGATTTGTGGCTCACAGCGCTAACAACAGACTCGGTTGTGGAATTGGACGGTTTCTAACTTTTACACGGTGACGGAGAGCGTTAAGGAGAGTCTGGCTATGTTTGTGTGCAGAAAGGAGGAGGAGCTGCTGCTCTGGTTCTACAGCAATGCGCACACACTTTTCCGACTCTAAATCATTGCACGTTGTTTGATTGCATTATTGCGTCACACGCTACTATTCAGCCTTGCTTTTAACTCACTAAACCGAAGGCCAAATGTGGCTATTTTGCAATATTCAGCCAAACATATTCAGTTATTAAATATTGGGTGCATCCCTAGTCATCTTTGTGTTTCTTTGTGTGCTTTTGTTGCCATTTTCTGTAATTTTGCATATTTTCTTCAGTCATTTTGTGTATTTTTGTTGTCCTTTTGTGTCATTTTGTGTGTTACTGTGGAAGTTTTGTTAATTTTTTCATGTTTTTGGGAGATTTTTCCTTCTTTCTTTTTGTTTTATGTATTTGTCATTTTGTGCGTTAACTTTGGGGGCCACATAAAAGTAGATCGAGGGCCGCATGTGGCCCCCGGGTCTCCAGTTGCATATGTCTGATCTTACACTGAGCACATTCAGGTTTTCCTTGAATAAAAACGTCTCCTTTATAGAAACGCAGCGCAGCGGCTCAGCGTGACTCAAATGCATGTATGATACATTTTGCAAAGAGAAGAGTGTGTGTTGGGGGCCAGGGGCCACCCACCGTCAGAAACAACACCCGACGCTGTGCTACACTGCAGCACATGAGCTTTAACACACTTTGAGACACACAATAGCTGCTATGAGCTCTCACAGGGATGAGCGTGGCACATTCAGCGTGTCTTCAGTGTCTTGTGATGGTGTTTAGGGCCACGGTCTGTAATCTGTGGTTGGAAGTACACACAGACAGCCACAACCCCAGGCTTAAACACACACACACACACACTAACACACACACATACAGGATCCCTCACAGGCAGAGACAGGAAGTGAGTAACAGAGTACAAATACACGCTTAGAGTACTTTACTGTCCTATTAATGCACATTTAATATGCACATAAGGGTTTTAAACTCATTTTAGCTCAGGGGCTCAATACGGACCACTTTGATCTCAAGTCAGCCACAGATTTTAGGTGAGAAAATGAGTAATTTCAACATTATTGTGCCCTAGTTTTCAAAATCAGTTCAATTCACTTCAAAACGTGATTGATTCTGTTTCCAATTATTGAGTCATTTTGAGAAATTTTGTGAAATTGCAAGAATTGTGGAAAAATTGGGAGTTTTTTTCCACAATTTGAAATTAAAATGATTCGGTTATTTACACAATAACTCAGGTTTTCTCTGTCATGCCAAATACAGAACAGTTTGATCTCAAGTAGGAAACAGATTTGATGCTGGAAAACGAGTAATTTCAACATTATTGTGTCATAGTTTACACTTGTACGTATATACAAAATACAAAATATGTCAGAACCCGACCATATCCAAGCAATAAGTGACAGATATCAGTCCCAACAGCATCTTCGCTTTAATGTTTCTAGGTTTTGTGACCAATTTCTATTCAATTAAGGGAAATATTATGCAATAATTTCAAGAAAATGTAGGAATTTTTAGTTTTTTTCAACTGTTTAACATTAAAAATAACTGCAATCATGTGATATAAGCACCGGAAAAACAGTGAGCACCTGCAAATATTGCTGAGTTTCATTTACACAATGATTCCTGTTTTTTTTTGACATTTTTACTTTCTACTGCGGGACAAATTGGGTGCTCCAAAGGGCCGGATTTGGCCCCCGGGCCATGAGTTTGACACATGTGACACAGAGCCATGACATAACAGGAAGATTGATAAGCGACCGTGTGTCACATCCTCCTCTGATTGGACAGGAGGTGTGTGGGGGGGGGGGGGCAAAGGTCATGGCAGGGCGTGTCGGGGCCATTAAATGAGTCGACCTTGGTGTGTGTTTGACTAGCAGCTCTTACAACACACACACACGCTGAGCAAACAGTTTAAACAAGTCTACAGCAACCACAGCCTTCACTACACGCACACGCACACACACGCACACATCCGCTGTAAGAAGGAAGGACTGTAGAGCGCTCGTGGTTCTGCATAACTCAACTATTAAACTATTATAGTAGACATGTGCAACTGACAACGTGAAAAAATGCACACAATTATGTAAAGATACAAAAAAGGACAACAAAAATACACACAAAAAAATAGAAATACACAACACAACAAAAAATACACATAAGAATTGAAAATATGAAAGAGGACAAAACATCAATAATACAAAAAATTACTCCAAAAATGACCAAGAAACACCAAAACGACAGCAAAAAATACACAAGAGATGAGCACGAATACAGAAAGACAAAGGTACACACATTAAAAACAACACACAATTACACATAAAATACACCAAAAACCCATAAATACACAAGACACAACAGACTCCAAATATACAAAAATATACAAAAGTTACATAAAAACACACAAAAAAAAACTACACAGAATGTCAGCATAAATACACAAAATGACCACAAAACGTACAAAATTACAGAAATATATACAGGACAACAAAGGTACACAAAAATAATAAGAACACACAAATAAAACCATAAACACACTAAACAAAAATGCATAAAATTAGAGAGAAACACAAAATGACAATGAAAATTACACAGAACATGAGCTTAGATACACAAAATGACCACAAAAACATACAAAATCACAGAAAAATACACAAAAGGACAACAAAGGTACACACAAAATAATTACACAAACTATAAATACAAAAAACAACCATACTACCCATGAGGACAAAAAATATGCAATAGGACAACAAAAACTACACTGAACATGAGCATAAATACACAAAATGACCACAAAAACTAACTCACAGAAAGATACACAATCACACAAAAATGGGTATACTGTAACGGAGGGCTCAGATACGTTATTTCTACGTTTTACACGAGCACGAATGACAATCAAAACTCTTTGAATCCTTGAAAATGACAACAAAATATGCAAAAAGTACAACAAATACACAAAACCACTCCCAATATTATACAAAATGCATAAAAGCGCAAAAAACTACAACAAAAATTACACAAAAATAACCCTCACATCAGATAATCACATTTTGTGATAAAGTTGCCCGTGTGTGTATTTAAATCTGACATTTTAGCACTTAACTATGTGTCGTTTAATTAACGTGACAAAAGCAATGCATTCTGGGGGCTGTAGTTCTCCTCATAGCTCATCCTTGGCTCTGACTCATAGCTGCTAACGCTAATGCTAGTACCATGGTAAATTATGTGTTTAGAAGCACACAGTTACTGATTTAGAACCTTTAAAGCTTCCAGAAAGATGCAAGATTTAGCGCTAGATGCTATTTTAGGGAAAAAAGATCATTTTGGCAACATGTACCGATTTATCAAAGAGGAAATACATTCCTAATCTCATGATTTTACCCAAAAACAAGACAAAATTAGATCCTACATCCACTATATGTGCACTCAGTGCCTGATAACGGCCATCCTGAAAACATGTGATGTTAATAAGCATAAAGAATAAATAAATATAGTAATAAAATGGTGAGACGAGATGGGAATCCTTTGGTTATCAGGTCTGGATCCAGCTCATGTGTGACAGATACAAAGAGCAGCGAGGGCCAGCAGCCATGGGAGATAAGTCGGCTCTACTTCCTCTGATAAGAAGGGCCTCTGCTGGCCACGCCCCCTGCCTGGTCACACCCACACACACACACACAGAAATCCACCGCAAAAAAAAAAAAAAAAACACTGTAGAGCACTCCTAGTTCTGCATAACTCAACTATTATAGAGACACTGACAACTGTAAAAAAAAATACACAAAACAGCAGCAAAAAAAACCACAAAAACCAACAAAATGACAAAGATACGAGGTACACAAAAAACCCAAAAATACAAAATTACTAAAACAAATCCACATGAATATACAAAACGACAACAAAAATACACAAAGGGACCAAAAATATGCAAAAGGACAACATGTACACAAAACAAAAACACAAGACGACTAAAAAATACACAAAATGACAACAAAAAACTAACAGAACATGAGCATGAATACACAAAATAACCAGAAAAACATACAAATTGACAGAAATGTACACAAAAATACAAAAAATAAATTACATCAAAAAAATACACAAAATTACTGAGAAACACACAAAGCAACAACAATAAATACACAAAATAACCAGAAAAACACACAAAAGGACAACAAAGGCACACAAAAATACAAAAAAATGAATTACAAACACAAAAAACCTATAAATACACAAAACGACAACAAAAATACACCCGTAGGAAACAAAAATATGAGTATATATAATAAATATGAGTGTAGTAAAACAGTAAAAGCTTGGCCAACAACCGTAGAAATCATTGAAGATATTACAGTAAAGTAAGAAAGGAATTCATTCTGCTTTATGTTGTGTGAAACTCAAGGTCTGTGGACCAAATCAGGTCCACCTTAGTGACTTTTCACATCCCTTAAGTAACTATTAAAAAAAACTGATCCAGTGACTTTTTCTTCTGTTTTTGGAGATAAAAACATGGATTATTATCTTTCTTATCTCGTACAAAAACACTCACGCTTAAAATGTCAGATTTTTAAATGGGCTTTGGTAAGACCAAACGCACTGCCACCTAAAAGTACACAAATAAAGCCTTATAGATAATTAAATACTCAAATCAAGTCAGGATTTAAAATAATAACTAATCGGAGCGTTAATACAGCAAAGAACAAAGAGCATTTCTGTGTTTTTCTAGTCGTTTTGAGACATTTTAGAGTAATTTTATGGGTTTTACAGGTTTTTTTCAGTCTTCTTTGTAGGTTTTGTGTATTTTTCTGTTATTTTTTGTGTTTATGTTGTGGTTTTGTGTGTTTTTGGAATCAAATTAACTTGTGTGTTTTTCACTTCATTGTGTGTATTTTTGTTGTCGTTTTGAGTGTTTTTCTGTTATTATGTCTGTGCGTGCGTGCGTGGAGGAAGCTAAAGGAGGAACAGATCCCATATGTGACCACCAGAAGACTGAGAACAAGCTAACTACCTCACTTTGTGCAGCCCCCAAAACAAACACACATAATGACTCATGCAAAACTACAGAAAAATACACAAAAGGACAACAAAAATACACATAAATGAGGATAAAAACAAACATTCAAAATGGAAGAAAAGAAAAAAACATCATTGAAAAGAAATCAAGGAACGAAATAAAAATAAATAAAAAAGTAAAAGATAAAAATATATAAGACAAAAACACAAAAAAGGAGCCGAAAAACAAATTTGCAACAAAAATAAATGCACATGAGACTAAAATACACATAATGACAACAAAAATACACTAAAAGACAACAAAAACACACAATGACAAATACACAAAACATAAAATACAAAATATAAGACAACATAAAAACACAAAATGACAACAACAATATACATGTGAGAGGAAATACACATGACAACAACACAACTTGTGTGTAAAATATACAAAATGGCAAAAGAAATACACAAAAACAACAACAAAATCTTACAAAATGTGTGAGAAATACACATAAATGACAACAAAAATGCACTAAAGTCAACCAAAACACACACAAATGACTCCAAACACACACACACACACACTCTTTGATGTTTCCTGTGTTAATGATCTGATTGGTGGTTAGTGTAAATACTGATCATGTGACCCCCACATGTTTGTGTTCCTGCTGTGACTTTTAGAATACGTTCACTCTGTTACACAGAGAGCAGTCGTTCTGTGATCAATAACCCTGATTAGCCCCGGCCTTCCGGCCTCTGTGATTGGTCGGCCGGAGATGGGACGTTATCCTCTGCCCGCCAGTGACCTCACACACACGCAAACACACACACACACACACACACACACCAGTAGCGGTGCGCTGCCCCGACATGTTCCTGCTCCATAAAACTGAGTCTGATTGACAGGAAGTCGATCAAACGTCCCCTCAGGGGCCCCCGCGTCAATATTTGTGAATGAATTCCCTTCACGCCCCCCCCCCCCCCCCACCCCCGCTCCACCTCCACGCCTCTGTCAACGAGCACAATACCCAACGACAGGATGTGCTACTTTTATCACACAAACGCATGATCGTGTCAGATCTGAGGGTCACATGACCAACGTTTACCATAGCATTAGAAGAACGACCAATCAGAGGCTGAGCATTAACACAGGAAACATCAAAGGGTTTGTGTGTGTGTGTGTGTGTGTGTGTTTGGAGTCATTTATGTGTGTTTAAATTGTGATTTTGTGTTTTTTGAGTCAATTTGTGTGTTTTTGTTGTCCTATATTTTTAGGATTTTTCTCTTTCCTGTGTTTGGAGGCCGTGAATCGACTCGTTTCCTGAATGGGTTCAGTTTGTTTAGTGGATGAATTGTTTAAGTTTGTAACAAAGGATGAATCCAAAGGCAGAGGAGGACAAAAACAATGCACCAGTGCAGGAAGAAGGAGAAAATAGAAGTCTGTTCTTTTTTCTTTCTCCACAACAGTGAGTCATCATGTGAACTGAGCTTCCTCTGCATTAGAGCATCAGCCTTATGTAAGCGTCACACACTGGCTTTAGAGTGGCTTCATGTAGGAGGACGTTAAGGTGTGTGTGTGTGTGTGTGTGTGTGTGTGTGTGTGAGATAAACTGAGCATTCAGATGAATCGAGTAACAATATGAACCACAGTCACGTCTCGAATGATTCACGTAAACCTGATCGTTTTCGTCACTGATTCATAAAATGAATCAAAGTGACATTAACACACACACAGGCTGAGTTGTAAATAATAATTAACGTACTACTCACACTAACGTAATACTCATACTAACATACTAATATTAACGTACTACTCATATTAACGTACTACTCATACTAACGTACTAATATTAACGTACTACTCATATTAACGTACTACTCATATTAACGTACTACTCATAATAACGTACTACTCACACTAACGTAATACTCATACTAACATACTAATATTAACGTACTACTCATACTAACATACTAATATTAACGTACTACTCATACTATCATACCAATACTAACGTACTACTCATAATAACGTACTACTCATATTAATGTACTAATATTAACGTACTACTCACACTAACGTACTACTCATACTAACGTACTGCTCACCCTAACGTACTACTCATACTAATGTACTGCTGATATTAACGTACAACTCATAATAACGTACTGCTCACCCTAACGTACTACTCACACTAACATACTAATACTAACGTACTACTCATATTAACGTACTACTCATACTATCATACTAATATTAACGTACTACTCACACTAACGTACTACTCATAATAACGTACTACTCATATTAACGTACTACTCACACTAACGTACTACTCATATTAACGTACTACTCACACTAGCGTACTACTCACACTAACGTACTACTCATATTAACGTACTACTCACACTAGCGTACTACTCATATTAACGTACTACTCACACTAGCGTACTACTCACACTAACGTACTACTCATATTAACGTACTACTCACACTAGCGTACTACTCACACTAACGTACTACTCACACTAACGTACTACTCACACTAACGTACTACTCATATTAACGTACTACTCACACTAGCGTACTACTCACACTAACGTACTACTCATATTAACGTACTACTCACACTAGCGTACTACTCATATTAACGTACTACACTTTCTCACTTCAAATGTTTTCAGAACTTTCAAAGTAAAAGTAGAGAATTAACAGATATTTAGCCTCAGTGTGCTTCAGGTTTTTAACGCTGTAGGTTCCAAATGCATCCTGGGAAACTTGGAAGAACGCTTCAGTGGGAACGCTCATCATCCTAATATTACTAAGACAGTATAATGTAGACCAGACATGGGCAAATGGTGGCCCGGGGGCCACATGTGGCCCTCATTCTAGTTTGTTGTGGCCCCCAAAGCAAATCCCCAGAAAATGTAATTCAGTAGGAGGGAATATAAAACCCAACATAATACACATAATAACTCCCAAAACAGCAAAATGCACAAGAGACAGACACAGCAACCACTTAAACAAACAAGATGACTACAAAAACGCACAAAGACATCCACAAATTACAGAATAGCCCCAAAGACACACAAACTGTCAACAAAATTACCCAAAATGACAGGAAAACACAGAAAATAACAACAAAAAACACAGAAAGCGACCCCATAAAGGCAAAAATGTGAAAATCCATCCATCCATCCATCTTCTCCCGCTTAGCCGTTTCCGGGTCGCGGGGGCAGCATCCTCAGTAGGGAGGCCCAGACTTCCCTAAACCGCTAAAATGCAGAAAATGACCAAAAAAAATAACAAAACTACAACAAAAACACAAACGATTACAAAAACACGCATAATGACAAGCAACCCAAAAAAAGACCAAATGCTCCTGTATTAATGCTCTGATTGGTCTTTATTGTAAGTGCTGACTTGAATGTTGATCAGGTGACCCTCAAATCAGATATCATCACATTTTTGTGGCCCCTGTTTTGATAGAGTGGCCCATCTTTGATGTAGACAGTATATAGTAGATAGTATATACTAGACAGTATTGTAGTGTGTAGTACGTTAGAGACACACACTCATCATGTGTTTCCTGTGTGGAGCAGATGCTAAAACAGCAGCTCGTTCATATAAAGGCTGTTGGTTTCCTCTCCAAACACTGAAACAATGGAGGCTGATTGTTGTCCTGCTAATCTCTGCTCATCAGCTGACTGGATGATATTAGCCGGGCTTTTGATTCACTCCGCGTCTCTCTCGCCCTGTAAAACACGCCTCATTTTTGTGTCGTTTTGTGCGTTAATGGATTAGTTGTGGGTGTGTTTTTTGTAGAGGACGCACAGAGTTGGACACACAGTGGCTGTTGCACATCTTTGGTGAATTTCTCTTCCTGGGAATCACTAAACTATTCTCACTTGTGCACTTTTCTTTTGTGCACATGAGTTGCAGGAGTGTCAACGACGCGAGGAGAACATGCAAACCTCCCTGCAGCAGCATTAGAAAGCCATTTCTCTAAGTGTTGAGTTAAACCATGACTAAGCGGATAAAAGGAATTATAACAATTCTTGTTTGGTTTTTGCCTCAACTTTCAAGAGCTTTGGAGCTAATCGGCTAATCACAAGCTAATCTATCAGGATGCATCATGGGAAAATATGCCCAAGGACGCGAAATAGAAGGAATAACACAAAACTACAACAGAAATAAAGATAAAAATAGCAGAATAAAGAAAAAGAACTATGAAAAAAAACATAAATATAGGACAAAAACACAGAATGACCCTAAAAACACAAACTGACAACAAAAATAAAACAAAAGCACTTATAAATGACACAAATGCACAAAACAGAGCTTTAAATGATTTTTTGTCGTATAAATCTGTATTAATCACATCAAGTAGGATAAAGACTGAAAACTTCTCTAAAATAAAACTGTATGAATAGTTCAGTGTAAATCACAGACTCAGAGAAACACAGGAACGTTAAAACCAGACTGACGAGTGCTTTTTGTTTGGTGGATGGATCGTGTTTCGACGAGATGTTGACCTTAGCTGAATGTCAGCGGGCATCTCCGGTCCAACACACACACACACACACACACACACGAGTTGACCCTGCAGCAGCTAAACAGCCGATCGATGCGTCCTCAGAGAGAAAGGTCAACGATTCACATCCTGCACTGATGGCTGAGGTTAGAGCTGAGAACTTCCTCACACAGAACATCCCCACAGAGAACGTCCTCACGGGAAAACGTCCTCACAGAGAATGTCCTTACGGAGAATGTCCTCATTGAGAAAGTCCCCATGGAGAACGTCCCCACAGAGAACAACCTCACGGGAAAACATCCTCATACAGAAAGTCCCCACAGAGAATGACCTCACGGGAAAACGTCCTCACAGAGAATGTCCTTACGGAGAATGTCCTCATTGAGAAAGTCCCCATGGAGAACGTCCTCACAGAGAACAACCTCACGGGAAAACATCCTCACAGAGAATGTCCTCATAGGAAAACGTCCTCACAGAAAACGTCCTCATAGGAAAACGTCCTCATGGAAAACGTCCTCATGGAAAACGTCCTCATGGAAAACGTCCTCATAGAGAATGTCCTTACGGAGAATGTCCTCATTGAGAAAGTCCCCATGGAGAACATCCTCACAGAGAACAACCTCACGGGAAAACATCCTCACAGAGAATGTCCTCATAGGAAAACGTCCTCACAGAAAACGTCCTCATGGAAAACGTCCTCATAGGAAAACGTCCTCGGAGAACTTCTCCACAAAAAACGTCCTCACAGAGAACGCGCTCACTGACAACTAATGTTTGATTTTTAGCTTGAAGCCGGTCCCAGGACCATTTTACATTCTGATTGCAATGCATCATGGGAGAGTTGAGTATGACTAGTGTGCCCATCGTGCACACTTAAAAAACATCAACAGCCAAATCTGACGTAATATGAAACGTTCTGAAATGTAAATATTTCTGTGAGACAAACTAAACTCACATGTTTAAGGACAATGTCTCTGTAAAACAGGTATGCTAATGTTAGCTTTAGCAAGTGTAGCTAACGGCTGGATGTCAAATCTCATGCAAATTCAGTGCTCGTATAAATAAGAATTTTGACACGATTTCAGGAAGTTTGATAACATCTGATTCAAGAAAGGTGATGAAACGGAAACAAAAATGGTTGAAATGATAAACTGACACGAAAATTAGGAAATTTTAGAGTGAAAAATCTAAGAAAATAACAATATTCCTGTTTCAGGAAGTGAATTGTGTTTTTTGTGTCAGTTTTCTGTGTGACTTTCAGGCCTTTCTGTTGGTGAGAGCAGTTAAACACAGACATGTGACTAAACTAAACAACACACACACACACACACACAGAGCAGTGAGTTCACGCACTCACTGCTGCACCTTTTACTCCAAACAAAGGTTTTAAAGGTGTGGCTCAGATTCCCTCCTGACCCAGCCCTGATCACACAACGGCTACATCATTTCCGACACACACACACACACACACACACACACACCTCTAAATACTGTATTCCTATCAAACTCACACTATTCCTAAAAACACTGAATAGATCAAATAAAACACTAAGTCATAGTTTCTGCATCACTTAATCCCAGTTTAAACAAAAGGAAACCAGTGCATCTTTCTACGCTCTAATGGAAGGTTTGGACACATTTTAGTTGGTTTTAGGCGTATTTCAGTGGGTTTAGTTGTTTTTCTGCAGGTTTGAGACTTTTTTTGCAAGGTTTAAAAAGTTTCCAGTAAGTTTGAGATGTATTTCTGTAAAATTTAGTTATAGATTACCAGTGAACTCCATGGTTACAAATGTTTTTCTACAGATTCTAGACATTTTCATGCATGTTTTAGAAATTATTAGCAAGTTTTACATAGTTTACAGAAGATTTTAAATGATTTTTGCAAGGTTTATATAGGTTTTAGACATTTCAGCTGTTTTTAGATGTGTTTCAGCTGGTTCTAGATTGATTTTTTGTGCTGGATTTAGATTTTATTTTGCATGCTTTAGATAATTTTCAGGTTTTTGACATATTTCAGCAGGTGTAAGTTTTAGTTTAATGTTAAACATTTCCTGCATAATGTAGACGTTTTCATGCGTGTTTTACTATGATCGTTTTTGCAGGTTTGAGATGATTTTTGCAGGTTTTTAGGTGTTTTTTTTTCTTCCAACTTTCATAAATCTGATAAATTGACATTAAAACGTCTTGGAACACATAAAGGTATCTTTCAGAGCAGGACAGTCGCTTGGTTTATGTTTACATTTGGAACTCGCTCCACATTGTCGCGAGCGTGTGATGCAGTTTTATGATCTGCTGTTTGGGGGCGCTGTAGCTGTTACAGGGGTACAGACCTCTCAGGAAGGAGAACCCATACTATTGTGATCCTCTCAGCGCCTCGTCGTTGCTCCACGTCCGACCACGCGTCGTCTCTATTTCAGTGTTTCCTTAGTTTCGCGCTGTGAGCACTTTTTTCTTCCTGTGTGTTTCACACTTGCTTTACTTCCTTTGCTTTTGTTTGTTTCCAGCGTTTGACTTTAAACTGAAAACTAATCGCTCTCGAGTGTGTTTGTGCAGAGACTCCAGCCAGGACGGAGTCTCGTCATCTGATGGAGGTCACGCTCTGACCTGATGTGCGATAAAAGTAAAAAAAAAAAAAAACTTAATTTGGTGATAGATATGCACTGAAATATGAGCTGCTACATAAAAATAATGACATATTACATCTAAATCTTTAATCAGTAACTAAAAATTGCATTGTGAGGGAACACAATTAACTAAAAATACTAAATAACTTATTATTTTTACTTCAATTTACAACAGCATATTAGGGCTACATTGAAAATAAAAAATAAATCTGAACACTACGAGATTAAAGTTGGAATATTTTGAGAATAAATATTCACAATAAAAGAGGCTATTTATTCATTCCAAATCAGTGTGGTTCTTTGGTCGGAACAAACGCAAACGTCTGCAAAGTGTCTTTAAAGTTGAGAGCTTTAATTCCCTTTTAATTCAGAATAAAAACTAAATCCTCTTTAAACTGACCTTGTAAACACTTAATTCTGAATGAAAATGGCCATTCCGAATTAAAGTTAAATCTGAATTAAGTGGCTGTTTTTTTCCGATTTTAATCCCGAACGGAATAATGAATCAATCTTGTAAATGTTTAATTCTGCTTTAAGTTCCCGTCGTTCTGCGTACAATTTACACGTACACTATTTATTAAGAGTTTTAGAAGTCAGTTATAGTGAAGAGTGGATGGACGGAATAACACGTACGTCTTCTATCTCCTCCTCAGCTGACTAAAGTGAAACAGTGTGTTATTGTCCAGCTGCTGCTGATAAAACTACAATCAAAATCAAAGTGAAAACAGTTGTTATTATGTGGTCTTCTATGTTGTAGCTGAAAAGAAAAGCTATGTTTTTTCCCCCAGTAAACGTGATTCGTCACATTCGCCCCCCGTCAAATCAGAACCCGCCCCAAACCCCCAAACCTAAAGCGGAATTAATAACGGCAAATAAACGTGTTTCCATTTAAATCTCAATTTGGAATTACTATTTCAATGTAAACATGAAGCAGAATACATTAATTCTGAATTACAAAACATCACGTAACCATGGCTACCCAGGCCAAAAGGCTCAGTATTTTTGCAATGTGTTTATAATCTCACTAAATGTTCCACATTCTCCATAACGCACATGTCACCGCAACACGCACAAGAACATGTTTGTATTTCAATTTTGTTCTTATAAAATGACGACTTTATTCTTGAAATATTACGAATTTAATCTCGTAGTGCCAATATTTGTATTTTTACGTGGTCCTAATACGCAATCGTAAAAAATTGAGCATGAATGAAAATGGGCCCTTTTGCGTGTCCCGACCCACACGTTGAGAACCTCTGACCTCCACAAAGGGAGAAGCAGACAAAAGCAGCAGCGTCACTGTGCACAGTGCGTGTGAACGCGCAGCATGAATGGGTGAGAGGCCTTTTTTTTTTATGAATGAACGTCACGCAAACATTCCCTCCGGTGCCCTTCGCCCTTCCACCCCCTCCCCTCCCCTCCCCCCACGGACACGCACGGAGGGCATTCCCGCCGTCGGCCTGGAGGCTCCAAAGCAAACACGTCCACGTGTTTTTAAGGACATTCCGTGCGCGATTTGGGCCGAAATGCGTGTGCTCGCGCCCGTGCGGGATTAAAGCAGTCACACACACACATCGGTCCAACGTGAGGCTCTTTAAACACAGGCCCGCGCCGCTAACACGCGCACGGACACGGAAAGGACAGGCCCTCGTGCACTATGCGTGTTTTTATGAATGGAGCGCGCGCTCGGCAGCCTATGCAAATGAGCGCGATTGAGAAAGAGATGGCGGATATCTGACATCCTGTGAGACTTCCTCCTCCTCTTCCTCTTCCTCTTCCTCCTCCCGCTGCTGCTGTGGAAGCAAACACAGATGTGACCGCGGTGCGTGCGTGCGTGCGTGCGTGTGCGTGTTTGGAGAAGGTGGAACTGGTCGTGGTTGTGCACGGGGCGTGTTTGACTCTGTGAGGCCTTCAGTGGCTTCAGATCCTTTCAGAAAATGTTTCCGATCCACCCACGCGCTCCCCCCCCCTAGAGGGAGGGGGGTCTGTGGACTGAAAACCTTCTCCCAGGCAGCTCTGTCAATGCAACGCTGCACAAACCCCACATATGACACACAACACGTTAAAAAACACAAAGCGATCGGAACTTTTACGCAGCGTAAAAAGCCTCCAACTGAGCTCCCAAACGGCGTGTGGCGCACACGGCGGTGCGCGGCCCTGGGCCCGGTCGGTATACTCACTCGTTTGGGTGTGTTTCCTCTATCATTTTCTCGTTTCCCCTCAGGTATGGCACCACGGCGGCTGCATACTTTGCGCTCGTTATTCCGTCTCCAGTTGCGCATAAATCCCACTGTGCGCCTTTGTGCGCGTGTCGCTCGTTCCTTTTCGTTCCTTTTCCTCTGGGTCCCTAATAAACCCCCAACCTTTATATCCTCTACTACTCCAATACCCCCATCGCCTTCTGGGGACACACAACGCGGCGTTCAGTTCTCAGTCCGGATCTCCTCCAGATCTCCAAACCCTCCGCACACGCACACACACACACACGCGCTCCCGGTGTGTCGTCAAGTCCTCGGTCGCATGTTGTTCTCCCGACGGCTCCGGGTCCGGGTCGTGCTGTAAACCGAGGGGTGGCCCCGCTAGAGCCCCATCTCCGTCTACTCCATGTTGGATTGCAGGCGGCCGAGCTCCGAGGACGGGGGAGGGAGGGAGGGAGGGAGAGGAGAGGGGGGGGGGGGGGGGGGGGCGGAAGCAGTGACGTAGGTCTACATTTTGGTGGCGGTGGTGGAGGGAGGCTGAGAACCCCCCCCCCTCACACACACACACACACAGTCCGACATAGAGAATGAGATCAGACTGTAATGAGTTCATATGTTCATCATTTCTACAATTGACCACCCATAAATCAGGGTTTTTCAACCTTGGGCTCGTGACCCCATGTAGGGTCGCCTGGAAATAAAATTTGGTCACCTGAAATGTCTAATAATAGAATTTAAAAAACTAGGGGCGCTGACTGTGAAGTTGCACATTCATATATAAACAGCAACTTTTAGCAACAAACCGCATTTAAAAAATGTATGTGAATTTTTTACATTACTTTTGACCAAATTTACTGCAATGTTTGTGAAATTTGTGATATTTTTTCTTGTAAAAATATATTTTTTCTTGTAAAAATATATTTTTTCTTGTAAAAATATATTTTTTCTTGTAAAAATATAATGTTAATCTTAAAACTAAATGTTAAATATTAAATCTAAATGCAAAATTTTAAATGTTAAATGTATATGATAAATGTTAAATGTAAATCTTAAATGTTAAATCTCAATGTTTAATATTAAATCTAAATGTTAATCTTAATGTTAAATCTAATTAAGCACTTGTTGAGGTCATTGAGCTTTTATTTTGGCACTTCCGCTGAATTTTATTAGCTAAATATTTAATTTCACCCGTTAAATTTAGATTACACATTTAACATTTAGATTTAGATTTAACAATTTGCTGTAAATCTGGTCAAACATGAGGTACACAAATTCACATACGTTTTTTAAACATGTTTTATTGCTAATTGTTTCAAAAAGTTGCTGTTTATTTTAGCATGCACAACTTTACAATCTGTTTCCCATACATTAGAATTGTTTTAATAAAAAAAAAAAGTGATATTCTTTTTTTTTTAATCTATTTTTTCACAATTTAAAAACAATGCATAATATCACCTAAAATCATTCATGTTTGGGACCAATCAGATCTAAGTTTCCTTCTTATCTTTCTAACAAGGATTTTCAAACTAACCCTCACACCTCTTTAGTATGAGTCGTGTCTTATTGTCATGTGATCTATGGGCGGGGCTTGTGTTGATCGATTCACTAATAATAGGTAATAATTGGTGACTTCAGCGATTAATCGACTTTGCACTGATTGACACCAGATTGGATCGATTTGTTTTCAGTTTAAAACCCAAAACAAACCGGTTAGAATGTGTTGTAGAGCAGCGCCCTCTGCTGGTCAACACTGGTTATTACAGGCACTGACAACAAGTAGTGTCATTAATCATTCATTAATCACCGTAGTGAAAAGTCTGAGGTAGACAATAAAATAATCACGATAATAATAATATATCTTATAATAATCGGAATCAGTTTTATTTTCCAAGTAGAGTTTTTAGACAATACAAGGAATTTGACGAAAAACAAATCAGAAACAGTATAATAATAATAATAATTATTATTATTATTGTCATTATTATTATTATTATTATTATTACAGCAATGATGATAATAATATAGTTATAATATTGATATATACAATAATGTTAATATTCTAGAATCTAGTATTTCATTTATCGGATGCTTTTGTCCAAACCTACGTACAACAACACAAACAACCATTTAAACTGGAGTGTAAACTTTTACAAATTTAGTAAGTTCAGTTCAACTTTGTCTATATAGCGCAAATTACAACACAGTCATCTCAAAGTGCTTAACAAAAAATAATAATAGTAATACAGAGTCCATAGTAAGAAAGAAAGAACTCAACGACATCCACATAAACAATCATTTAGTGACAGTGGGAAGAAAAAACTCCCTCTTTTTTATTGGAATAAATCTGTTTTAGAACCAGGAACATCTGGTTCCACTGGTTGAGGTTAGTGAACAGAATAGGATAGAGAGATAGAACATCAGAGTGTTCCAGACTAGTTGAGCCATGAACCATCGATGAGGACCCACCAGCTCCAACATCAAGACACCTGAAATACTGTAGTAACGAGAGCCCTTAGAGGGCGAGGAGAAGACACAGACTGCAGAAAAAACATGATACACTCGTTCCTAGTGTTTAGGTTAACGCTATTATACGGTATATGCTTTAGCAAATAAGTAGGTTTTGAGTTTATTTTTTAAAGGTGGAGAGAGTAGCAGCTTCCTGTACTGAGACTGGGAGCTGGTTCCAAAGGGGAGGAGTCTGGTAGCAGAACGCTCTGCCTCCTGTTCTACTTCTAGACACTTTAGGAACTTCCAGAAGACCAGCAGACTGAGAGTGGAGTGATCTGCCAGGACGATAGGACACTAACAGGTCTCTAAGATACACAGGAGCTTGATCATAGAGCTTTGTATGCTAACAGGAGGATTTTAAACTCTATTCTAGATTTTACAGGAAGCCATATTGGACAAATGTGACAAAGTGCTTCAAATTTGATTGGCTGCAGGTGCTGCCCCGACAATAACATAATGTAACCATAATGAACTATATGTAACAATTCAACATCAACATCAACAATGTCATTCATCAGCCAACATATAGTCAGTGATCTTGGAGCTCTTCGTGATGTGTGTTAAAGAGCAGACATGCTGCTGCATTCTGGGTCATCAGCAGAGGGAGGAGCAATGTGTGACATCACAAGGCCCTGAACCAGGAGCTGTGGGACCTGTTGGGTCACGATTTAATAGAGCAGGTGTGTTAAACTCCTTTTAGTTCAGGGACCAAATATGGAGCAGTTTGATCTCAGGTGGGCCACACATTTTATGCTGGAAAACGACTTATTTCAACATCAATGTGTCATAGTTTACACTTCTACAGATACATAAAATTCAAAATATATAAGAAACCTACCATATCCAAGCAACAAGTGACAGATATCAGTCCCAACAAGGTCTTCACTTTAAATTTCCTAGATTTTTTGAGCAAAATTTCTATTTAATTAAGGGAAATACTATGTCGTAATTTGAGGAAAACTTAAGGATTTTGTAAGAATCCTTGCATTTAATATTAAAAATGACTGCAATCATGTGATATAAGCACTGGGAAAACCGTGAGCATCTGCAAATATTGTTGAGTTTCATTTATACAATGATTTATGTTTTCTCTGTCATTATTATTTTTTTCTGCGGGCCAAATTGAATGCTCCAAAGGGCCGGATTTGGCCCCCAGCCCATAAGTTTGACACATATATTATAGAGGGAATATCAACAAGACAATGTGTGTGACTGCAGGTTTTATAATATTAATAATAACAATTGTTGTTCTGATTAATATCCACATTGTGTTTTTGTTATTTACTGATTAAAAAAGCCTGGTTAATAAAGTTTTTCTACTCAGTAAATCAAAAAGTAAAATAATAATAAATCATCTGCTGGTCAAATAATGAGAAAATATAAAAGTTCAAAAGTCAAACATTAAATAACATTAACAAAGAGCTGAAGAGCAACAATATGAACATGAATAATGAAGGTGTGAAAATGGAAGAATAACATTTAAAATAAACTCCATTTGTGACTAATTCAAACCACACGTTCATCAGCAGTGACCTTTGACCCCCCCACCACCACCACCAGCGTCTCTCTGTCTGTAACTCTGACACACACACACACACACACACACACACAGGTGATTAATGAGTGTTTATTAGTATGAGGTCAAAGGTTAACTAATATTTTACTTTGCAATAACAGTCACTGTGTTGTTGTGTGTTTATCATCCAGCAGGGGGAGACATACTCAAAATTCTTACAAAATCCTTAAATTTTCTCTGAATTTAATTGACATTGGTCACAAAATGTAGGACATTCAAAGTGTAGATCTATTTTATGTGTACGTAAAAAGTGTAAACACGGGCACAATAATGTAGAAATGACTTGTATTCCAGCATCAAATCTGTGACCAACCTGAGGTCAAACTGCTCCGTATTTGGCTCATGAACTAAAGTGAGTTTAACACCCCTGATATAGAGAATGTTTAGAGCTATAGAAATATAGAGATTTAGTCAAAGATGGAGAAAAATGTAGAGCTATAGATATAGACAGCACTATAGAGGTGAAGAGTGAAATAGAGAAATATTTAGACATAAAGCTACAGGGAGAAATATAGAGATGTAGAACTATAGACAGATATAAAATAAGATAAACATAGATAGATTTAATAGATAGGAGCCTGTGAGCTGCAAAGATTTGCTCTTGTTGACATGGCGACACTTCCTGTCGTTACTTCCTCCCACGATGTAAGGTCATGGTGAAGGTCATCAGTGTTTAGTCTGAGCCTGAGTTTGTGGAGACTTTCTGTCCAAAGCTTTAGTCTGAGAGTCTGGAGGGATCTGTATGTTCATAAATCATCATCATCAAATGTTCATTTTTTTTTTCACACCAAGCAGTAACTGTTATGGCTCAGTTAGTGAAGATGTCACCTGAAATTTTATAAATATGTTTATAATTTTTTGTATAGAAAACTATGTAACAAAACACAATTAACAAAACAACTCACACAAAAACACACAAAATGACTATAAAAGTGCAGAACAGACAACAAAAGTCCACAAAAAGAGATGAAAAATACACAAACTGCGGCAAAAACAACATAAAAACTGGGCAAGACCTGTATTAACAAGGCGAATATGCATTTGGCAATTAAAAATTAAAAATTGCCAAATAGAATTGTTCATGTGAAAAACATCTTAGTGTGTATTTTGTTGTTGAGTGATGTCCCTTAATGTTGTTTTTCTTACTACTTAAATTGAAAGTAATAATGCAGGAAAAACAGAAAACTGAAAACTGAACATTGAAAGGAAATGTTGTTCAATGGTACCAGTCTGAGCACTGGATCTCAATTTGTGGCAAAGTTATAGGGAAAAAGGTATTTTTTAATTTTTTTTTTTTGACGTCATGAACTTTGACCCCTACCGATCTTTTTATTGGTAGGTCGTACAGCTTTGATCTAATTAAATAAAATACTCCACTTGAGATGAGCTTTTCATAAATATGAGCATCAAACTTATACGATAAATATTCATAGAGATGTGGAAAATGTTGGGTTTTTTTTACACTTGACACGACCTTGACCTTGACCTTGACATTTTGACTCCAAAAAAACATACGTGTCATTAGTGCTGCATTAATAGTAGGACGAGTTACAGGACAAAAGAGTTGCCAAAGAAAAATAATGAGAACTCCTACGATAACAATGTATTTGGCAATTTTCAATTGCCAAAATTCAATAATCAAAACACACAAGTGATTCAGATTCATGACAGCATCAAATTCTGTCCTCTGCTGTGATGTGTCACTAGATATAACAATCACCAGTTAATCCAGTACACCAAGTAAACTGAGTTTTAATTTTTTTATGAATATATCAGTTTTTTTCCACATTAAGCAGTAAGTGTTATGGTTTGATTAGTGAAGATGTCACCTGAAATTTACTTTAAATATATTTAATTTTTGTAGCACATCACAATGTGCAAAATAACTCACACAAAACGAGAGAAATACACACAAAATGACCGTAAAAATGCCAAACAGACCGCAAAAGTCAACAAAAAGACACAAAACGACGTAAAAAACAGAGAAACTGAAACAACTAGAACAAAAAATAACAAAAACACACAAGTCCATGTAAACGATGATTGACAGCATTTTTTTTTCAATACAAATAAATATGTTGCAAAAGTCCACAAAACGACATAAATAATACACAAACTGAGACAACAATAACAAAGCGTGGTTCATATTCATGTAAACACTGAATCCTGTCCTCTGCTGAGACGTGTCACTAGATATAATGATCACCAGTTGATCTGTTGCTTTTCCATTTGTTTTCTGCGTGTGGGTCAAACCTGGGTTCATTCTCAGCTCCTTCCTTTTCATTTTCACTCCTCACTGTGGCACAAAGGAGCCTCAAAGCTGTGAGAATAGCTCTGCGTTAGCGAGCTGTCAGCGACGTGTGAAAAGGTATTACAAGGTGGGCTTCATCTTCCTCCTCCTCCTCCTCACACACTCCAAACCAAATTCACACGTGCAAAAGGAAAAAGCCTGCCTGCATTTCTTTATTGATGACATTTGAAACTTTTGGAGACAAAAGAAGCAACAAAAAACATTTAAAGTGATAAATTCATTTCCCTCTAGCATCACTTTGATGTTTAATCTACAGAGAATTGAACCAAACAACAGCTTCAGACCCTAAAATGAATTCTATCAAAGCGTTTACGGAGCTGAGCGTCTTCCTCAGATGATGATGATGATGATGACAGATTAAATCCCCAAACTGAGGCGAGGATTCTCCAGAGGACACGATGACGACACTGTAAAACACAACCTGTTAAATTAAGTTAGAAACTCACACTCAGCCTGTTGGGCTTTAATTCTGATACACACACATGCATTTTTCATATATTCTATTTATATTACTGGTGTTCTTTTATTTTCATTACCTTCGCTAAGCGCAGAGCGATAAGGTTATGTTTTACCCTCTGTCTGTTAGCAGGATAACTATGAATAGATTTGGATGAAATTTTCAGGAAAATTGATAAATGGGACAAGGAACAGGTGATTACATTTTGATGATGTTACCAAAATAATATATATATATATCCCATTCATTTTCCCATTCATAGGTTCTCTCATAGTCAACAGCTCAATGTTGACTGGTAGTCATGGTAACACAGCTCAATGTTTGACAGGTAGCCATGGTAACCCTTTGTTTACCATGGTAACCCTTAGTTTACCATGTTACCGTGACCATTTTAGCTGAGCTTGAGCGGCTTGGCGGAGGTCTGCGCTCTGAGTGTGTTTTTACAGTGTAGCTAACTGTGTGACATCTCTAGGATCAGTTCACGTTTGGAAGAACAAACACAATCTAAGGAACACATGACACCAGATTTAACATCCAGTGTTTTTAAATCAAAAGACTGTGTTGCTTCCATCACATATTCAGCTTAAGAAAAAACATGACTGACGTAGGTGACATCCAATCACAGTAAAGAACTAGGAGTGATGTCATAACACAGTCAGCAATTATAAAACATTTTTAACACATAAGCACATCCCTAAAATATGCATTTTAAACTAATGTAAAACATGAATTGTGATAAACTTAAATCATCATTCTGAAAAAAATGATATTTAAACATAAATATTACTATTATTAAAATAGTATCTTTATGGCTCATACAGATTCCTTTTTCTTTGTCCCATTTTTTCCCCTTTTCCAAAAAAATTGACACTTTTGTTATTTTCAGATTTTAGCTTCATTTTGCTTATAAATATTCATTTTTTCCTCATTTTTGTCCATTTTTGCAAGTTCTTTTTTATACTTTTATCAAAATTTGTCGATTATTTTTTGGTCACTTTTCATCCATGTAAGTTACCTTTTGCCCAATAAATAACACTAGGATGGTAACAATGACACACAATTTGCGTCTTTTTGTTCAAAATTTTTGCCTTATTATTATGATGATGATATATTAGCAATTATTTCACTTATTGGCTTATGAAGGCCAAAACAAAAAATGTCAGAAAAGTAATAATGAAACCCACTTTTATTATTTAATCAGAGATCATCACTCTGTGTACAAAACAGTGTGAACAATCATGTGACCCATGTTTAGTGGTGGCTGCTTGTAGCCAATCAAAAGCTGTTCTTCATCTTCTGCCATCGCTTCGTCACATTTTTGACGAGTCGCTGAAAGAAAGGTTTCTTTTTGGGACGATGGTCTTCCTTGTCCATCAGCGCAGCGTGAAGGAGGTTTATCATCTTCCTGTTTTCCTCCTGTATTTCTAAGAAGCTTTCCCAATCTTTCTGCCACTGGCTCTGCTGGTCCTTTACGGTTTGTTGGACCTTTACCAGACCATCTTTGAGGACATCCATGTCCTTCTTCTGCTGGTCCAGGAGAGAATCAATCTCATCTTGGTGACTCAAAAATTTGGTCTTCCACTGACTCTGCTGGTCCTCCAGCTCTTGGATCAGAAACTCCCATTGGGTCTGTGGACTCCTCTGGTTTTCCGGTACCTGGACCAGTGAAAAACTGAGCTGTGTGAGCTCCTGGGTGGAGGTTACAGGTTCTCCTTGAAGCCCCACCCGGTCCTCTAGGTGTGGGGTTGAGGTTACAGGTTCTCCCTGAAGCCCCACCTGGTCCTCGGGGTGTGGGGTTGAGGTTACAGGTTCTCCCTGAAGCCCCACCAGCTCCTCTAGGTGTGGGGTTGAGGTTACAGCTGTAGCCAAGGTCGTGTTATCGGAGCGAATGAAAACACGTCTGCTCTCTCCAAAGACCAGAGATTTAATGCGAGACCAGAAATTTAATGCATAGCTGCTTAATTCCTGCCAACCTGGCAACAAACACACTTTACAGCTGCTGCTTGACAACATGCAGGCTTTAAAGTTTAAATTTAATTTTCTTGTGTG
Source organism: Gouania willdenowi (assembly GCF_900634775.1). Classification (NCBI taxonomy): domain Eukaryota; kingdom Metazoa; phylum Chordata; class Actinopteri; order Blenniiformes; family Gobiesocidae; genus Gouania; species Gouania willdenowi. The sequence goes on along the minus strand of NC_041058.1, from coordinate 2,159,381 downwards.
TTCTTACATTTAGCACCAACACGTGTGTCCTTTAAGGCTTTGTTTTCATCTGCCTTTTAAACGTGTTGAATGGTTAATGAAAATGATATAAGATGCTGAAAAGGAAGCGTCAAACATGGCAACCAAACCTCTGAGTGACTCAACAAACAAGCATTATTAATGCGTGTGCGCATTAAACACCTGTTGGTGAACGACAATTATTCCCTTCGTTAATCACACACGAGTCCTCCGGTGTTAAAAAGGCATCCGGATATTCCCCAACAGCTGATTAACTCCTTACACTGTTTAAAATTCAACAAGGATCATCCTGTGTGTGTGTGTGTGTGTGTGTGTGTGTGTGTGTGTGTGTGTGTGTGTGTGTGTGTATGCATTAAACATGTCGGTCCCCGGCGTCGGCACAATTATCCATTAAATAAAAAGCGTCTCCTCCGTGTTTCGTCTGCATTTTAATTAGAACGAGCAGCTGAAGTCAAACGGGCTTAAAGTTAAACATAAACAAGCACTCCCCAGGGGGAGGGGCTCCAACCTAGAGGGAGGAGCAAGAACCCAGAGGGAGGGGCTCCAACACAGGAAACGTTTATGTTTCTTTAATACATCGAGGCTTCATCTTTGTATTTCTGAGCAACTTTTTTTGCTTGATGGTTCAAGTCCTTCAGAGCCCCTGAGTGTTTCACAAAGTTTATTTACAGTGTTGTTATTTCTAATGTTGTTTTTTCATGTTGGTTTTTTTTACAGTGCATTTTTTATTGTTGTTTTTATACAGTATGTTTGTTGTAGTTTTGCTTTTTAAGGTAAGTTTTTTTTGCAGTGTTGTCTGTGTATTTTTAACAGTGCGGTTTCTACACAGTGTGATTTTTACAGTGTTTTTTTTTTTTTTAAAACTTTCATGTTTTCAGTGTTATTTTTTATGGTGTTTTTTTACAGTGTTGTCTTTTATTTTTATGTTTTTACAGTATTGTTTTTAACTTTTGTGCATTTACAGTTGTTTTTTCATGATGTCGTATGTTTTTATTGTTGTTTTTATACAGTGCGTTCATTACAGCGCATTTTTTTATTGTTGTTTTTATAAAGTATGTTTGTTGTAGTTTTGCTTTTTAAAGTAAGTTTTTTTGCAGTGTTGTCTCGACAGTGTATTTTTAACAGTGCGGTTTCCACACTGTGATTTTTACGGTGTTTTTTTTTTTTTTTAACTTTCATGTTTTTCATAGTGTTATTTCATGGAGTTTTTTTTACAGCGTTTTTACAGCGTTGTCTTTTATTTTTATGTTTCTATAGTGTTTTTTTACAGTAATGTTTTTTTTTAACTTTTGTGCATTTACAGTTGTTTTTTCATGATCGTGTGTTTTTATTGTTGTTTTTATACAGTGTGTTTATTGCTGTGCATTTTTTTTGTTTTTTTCATTTTTATGTTTTTTTACAGTGTGTTTTTATGCAGTGCATTATTTATTATTGTGCATTTTTTAGAGTGTTGGTCTTAAAAGTACGTCGTTTTTCCACTGCTAAGGAATGTGAATTTTCTTCCCGGTTCTAAACGAGCGGCAAAAATCTTTACATTCTTCTGTAAAACCTTTACGTTCTTGCGTAAAAGATTGTTATGTAAACATGTTGATTTTACACATAGAGTCGGTTACATAGAAGTAATTTCACCTGCTCACTTCCCTCTAAACTGCTCTATATATTTACGCGCTCGCGTAAAACTTTTAGACACTTTCCAAGCTCATGTAGCAGTTTAACATTTGCTTGTAAAATTAATTTGATTTAAAGAATTATTCATGTCAAGTTGGAGCGTGTGGCGTTCCTCAGGGCTCAGCTATTGGACCTCTTTTGTTCACTCTCGTTTTGTAGATGACACAAAACTCTACGGTCCCATAGAGTCACTGTGAAAACGTCTTTAACCAAATCATGACAAATATGATTTTAAATAAAAGATTAGAATCCTGTGAAGTAGAGACAAATAGATTCTACTTGATGCTTCAAGTCTACGGAAATCTCCCTTCATGCTTCTTTTTATTCTGTTTCTGAGTGAAAGCACGTCTAACACGTCTCTAAACATCTGCACACCTGCTCTATAACATCTGTCATTCAAAGTCCACTCCTCCACCTGTGCTGTCTGCGTTCCTAGAGGCGCGTTGTCAGATGTGTGAGCAGCACGTTGTCACCACGTTTTCAAACACTGTCAGAGCTTTGGTTCCCATTGAGGCCGTGAGACGGAAAAACGCCTTAAAGAGACACTGGATGACTAATACGGGACGCAAGAAATGTGGATTTAAACAGTAAACACACATACACGCTTTTTTCTATATGTCTCTCTACAACTCTATGTATCTAAATATTTCTAGAACGGTATCTATTTCTATCTATGATTCAAGATCTACATTTATCTCTATATCTAATTACCGCTCTCTATATATAAAACTTCATATATCTCTGTGTATAACTATAGATCTACATCTTCCTCTATAATGTCTAGATCTACATCTGTATCTATATATAACTTTCAATACCTATTTCAATAGCTCTATAATCCTATTTACATCTCTCTGTACAACTGAAGATATAAATCTCTTTGTGTATCTTGATTTATATCTCTAGATCTATATCTCATTCTATACATTTTTCTATATATCTTTTGATACCTTTTTATCTCTAACTCTAGATCTATATATCTCATCTCTATAACTCCACATGTATATATATATATAAAACTCTAGATCTTTATCTCTCATCTCTATAACTCTACATATATATCTCAATAACTATATGTATATATTTTTCTTTACACCTGTGTCTCTTTATTTAACTCTATATATTTCCATAACTATATTTCTCGACAACTCTATGCGTACAGTATGTATCTTCACAATAACTCTAGATCTATATTTCTACTCTTTATAATTCTACAACTTTATCCCTATAACTATAGATCTAGAGCTCTGCATCTTACTATATATCTCTGACTCTTTTCTTCTCTCTCTCTTTATACATTTCTTTATAGCTCTATACCTAAATGTCTATATCTCTCTTTAGCTATATCTCTTTATCCTCTCTGTCAGATCTCTATCTTTATGTCTATCCTTATACTTCTATCTTTAAAACAGGTTTAAAATACCAAACGTGGATAACACACAGACTCTGTGAAGGATAGCTTCAGTTCCTCCACCAGGGGGCAGTACACTCCTAGCTTTGAGCTGACTTTTAATTCAGGAAAAAGAAACTATAGAAGAAACACTGTTGATGTGTTTTTTTTTAAAATAAACATTTTTATCACACATTTACCAACATGAATGTGATTTTACATTTAAATTTCGTTTTAATTCAGAAACTCTGCTAAATTAAGCTTCTGTAATAATTTTTCATCTACTGATGACTTTTCATTAATGATTTTATTTCCCGCCCTTCTGTTTTGTATCAGATTTATTATGAATTTGTTCGAACGTCAGCAGTTATTTTTATAAAAACTTCTGATAAAACACACTAAAAAACAATAAATGTACTTATATTAAAAAAAATAAAAAAAAAACAGATAAAAGAGTCAAATCAAGCAAATAAAAACAACACGTAAATACATCAAAAATAGCTGTTAGTTTCCTTTTAAATGTATAAGGAAATTGACATTCACACATTTAATAAAATTAAACAAACATTAACAGTTTGTAAACATTCTCGGATATTTTCTTTGAGTAGGAAAGAAATTTTGTCATATTTAAATTAAAAGTTTAAACTGTTGTTCTTTTATCAGATCATCTGTCCTTTGTCCTACTTTGTAAAGGACAGTGAACGCACCACAGCCGGAGTCTACTTCCTGTCCAGCAGCAGCTTAGCAAAGTTTTACATTTTTACCAAAAAAAGTGCACAAAAGTCTCACTGGAGGACGTTTAAAGACCTGGAGGAAGAGGGTAAGGTACAATACACAAAAAAAGACAACAATAATAGACAAAATTGTTTCAAAAACACGCAAAATTACTCCAAGCACACACAGAAAACATGAAAAATACTCACATTTCACCAAAAACATACAGAATTACAGAAAAAATACACAAAAATGACAACAATAAAACACAAAATTACTTCCAAAACACACAGTATAACAGGAAAATACATGAAACACGTAAAAATACACACAAAATATGGAAGGGGACTGCAGATGTCACCAAAAAACATACTAAATTACAGAAATATACAGAAAAATTACATTAATGAAACACAAAATTACTGCCAAAACACACACAGTATGACAGGAAAGTACACTAAAAACATCAAAAATACACAAAATGTATCCAAAAACATACAAAACACACACAAAGGACAACAATGATTCACAAAATGATTAGAAAAATTTACAAAACGACACCAAAAACACACAAAAAATATAAAGAATGACAAAGATATACAAAAACACAAACTCTGTTAATGCTCAACCTCTGATTGGTCGTCATTTTAATGCTGACATGAATGTTGGTCATGTGACCCTCAGATCAGATACTAAAGGTTTAAAATGTTAATGTAGTTTTTTTTTAAATGTAGAGTCGCACACATGAAGATGTGCTGATGATGATGACGTCAAGCATGACATAAAACCCTGTCTTAGCTTTAAAAATGAGGTTAAAATGGTTAAAAATGAGGTTGAAATGGTTAAAAATGAGGTTGAAATGGTTAAAAATAAGGTTAAAAGTTGATTCTTAATGAATGATGAGAGTAAATATTGACATTCTGAGAGTTTTCAGCTGATTGTTGAGTTTATTTCCATCCCAGGTTTTCTTTCCTTCCCTCTCAGTTTAAAGGAAATCCTTAGTGCAGATATTTACAGTCACATAATACTCTCCAGATAAACTCTTTGATGTGCGCCGCGATCTACGATCTGTGCCGCAGCGCTGACGGGAATGGGTTTAGACACGCCAATCAGGACGCATTCACGTTGGGGCCATTGATTGATTCTTAGATTATTCCAGCGCTGCACTCTGGATGTTTCTCTTTAAAAGGCTTTTTGTTTTGTTTTCAGCCCTAAATAGTTTCTATGATGGAATAAAGAAGAACGTCTTAAACCTGATGCCTGTCTGAAAGTGAAAGTGTCTATGGATAGTTTGTGTTTGTTCAACTTCTTCTTATCTTCATATCTTTCTATAACTCTAAACTCTATATATCTATAGCTCTCCTCTCTGTAACTCTACACCTATGTCTCCCTCTAACTCTCTAGGACTCTAGATCTACTTCTATCTCTATAACTCTATATCTCACTACATATCCCTATCTATACAACTCTATATAACTCTGCAAAACTCTCTATTTTCTGTAATTCTGTATCTAAATTTCTTTATCTATAGTTTTCTTTAACTATGTGTCTCTCTATAACTCTAGATCTATGTATCTCTCTATACGTTTCTCAACTGATATGTCTGTAACTCTATACCTAAATCTCTCTCTATAACCCTATATCTACATCTCTCTATAGCTATGTATATATATATATATTTGTATAACTCTAGATCTATATCTCTCCTCTCTATAACTCTACACCTATATATCTCTTTACCTCTATATCTTTCTATAACTCTATCCCTGTATAACTATATATCTCTTTATAACTCTAGATCAAAAGCGCTCTATCTTTCTATATATCTCTCTCTTTTCTTCTCCCTCTCTTTCGCTATATCTATATATATCTCTATAATTATCTATATAGCTCCATATCTATATCTATATCTCTTTATCTACTTTATCTCTCTATCAGATCTCTATATCGTTCTATCTATCCTTATCTTTAAAACAGGTTTAAATAAGCAAAGTTGGATAAAACAAAGACTTAGAATTATAGATCAGACTTTTCTTCTTCTTTGTCTGATTTAGCGCAGACTTATGCTTGGGTGGCGTATCCAGGAGACATTTTGTGCTGTGGGTGAAGCATCAGCTTCATAGTGACAGATATAGTTTTTCTATAATATGTTCTACGTTCTGGTGGAGATGATGAGAGTGTGAGAGTTGAAACAGAGTCGTAAAGCTCTGCATGGTTAAGACTGATGAATTAATAACAGGGAGGCAGATGGATCCCAGGGGCAACACACACACACACACACAGCATTCAGGAAATATTAAGACTCATCCTCCAGCTCCGGGAATCAGAGAACTTCCTACTCACGTTGGGCCTCCATTTTCCCTTTAACTTCATCTTCCTGTTTTTACAAATGTGCCCTAAAACCTTCTAGAAGTCCTTATTATTAGATCTATGTCTAACAAAACACATTATTTTGCACCATATTTGGTTAATTGCCTTTTAAAAATGTGACTAATTTACAATTTTAGAGCCTGTGTTCCTCCGTCTTGAAATCACGTGATCGATGATGTCACATGGCCCCACTGCCTGTAAACATCCATTGAAGCATTCAGCCTGATTTTTAAATCATTTAGTAGCTTTTTAGATCATTTAGTAGCTTTTTAGATCATTTAGTAGCTTTTTAGATCATTTAAAAGCTTTTTAGATTTTTTTGTACCCTTTTAGATTATATAACAGCTTTTTAAATCATTTAGTAGCTTTTTAGATCATTTAGCAGCTTTTTAGATCATTTAGTAGCTTTTTAGACTATATAACAGCTTTTTAGATTATTTTGTAGCTTTTTAGATTATATAACAGCTTTTTAGATTATTTAGTAACTTTTTAGATCATTTAGTAGCTTTTTAGATTATTTAGTAGATTTTTAGATCATTTAACAGCTTTTTAGATTATATAACAGCTTTTTAGATTATTTAGTAGCTTTTCCAGTCAAAATGACAACTTGTGTTGCTTTTGGTTGCTCTAAATCAGGGTTGTCAAACTCATTTTATTTCAGGGGCCAAATATGGACCAGGTTGGTCATAAGGGGGCCCCAAATTTCATGCGGGAAAATTAGCAATTTCTACATGAATGTACCTTAGTTTGCACTTCCATGTATAAATGATATAGAGAGTACGTAAGGAAAGCACCCGACAATAATTAAGCAAAAAGTTCACACATATCAGTCCATAAAGAATCTTTACTTTAAATTTCCTTGATTTTGTGCCAATTTTTTTTAATTTTAATATGGGTACATTTTGTGGATTAATTTGAAGGAAATTGCACGATTGTGAAAAAATGTAAAGTTGTTCAACAATTTGAGATTAAAAATAACCATTGTGTAATATAAGCAATATATTGTGGCGTTTCATTGAATTTGTGTATTTGGAGGTCCTGAGATATCTACAACTGAATTATTTAATACTTTTTACAATAAGTCATGTTTTTGCTGTCATATTTTACTTTCTCCTGCGGGCCGAATTGGGAGCTTTTAAGGGCCGGATTTGGCCCCCGGGCCTTGAGTTTAAAAATGAGGAAAAGTTAAAGATGTCAATGTAACCCTCTTTTGTTTACCAAAAGAGAATACAAACAGTTTTGGGCGTCTGTTCCAACTCTGCGGTTTGGTAGTAGAAAAGCTCAGTGTGCTGACACGCTCTGGTAGCTAAAGTTAGCAAGTAGTCACGGACTGTTGAAAAATGCACAAACCCTGAGTATAGAAGTCATTATGGGTGGGAGTCCTTCGACAGTCAGTGATTTACTCACTAACTTCAGCCACCAGAGCGTGTCAGCACACTGAGCTCTTCTTCTCTGCTTCATATACCGTATACTGGGAACTCGTACAATGAGAAAGGTTCCATGTTGTTTGAAGTGCATTGTCGTGCGTTATTTTCTGTTATTAATTAATCGCAATTAACACGATAAAGCCCTAATTGATATGCTCTCATATGATTTATGGAAGACGGCAGAGTTACGCTGAAATCAAATCAAGCCAGATTACGTTACGAGAAATTTTTCACGTGTGTTTGAATGGATTTGAAATCTTTCACAAACACACAAAACATGTTTAACTCACGACCAACAATTTACATACAAAACCTCAGAGTGGTTAGCAAATAAAAATCATAATTTACAAACTGATGCATTTTATTTTGCAAATAAGAAACGCAACAATCAAACAAATACAGCACATTGTACACACGTCTGCAATTACAAAAAATATCCTTCAAGTACAAGAAAACAATTCTCTAAATTTTCACCTTGTAGATCCACAGATAAATTGGACTTGGTTAATGGAGGCTGAGGAATAAACCGTCCAATCAAAAGCCTTGATTCACATCAGATTAAAACCCATAAACAACACAGAGTTTAATCAAAAAGCTGCTTCGTCAAACTGAAGATTACATGGAGACCTTGACCCGTTCACACGTCGTAAAATCCCACTGCGCTTCAGTCTGGGATGTCATCATCAGCTGCATGACATCATCACTCATTGAGTTATAACACCTGGTAGAGTCACATGACCTGGTAGAGTCACATGACCTGGCAGAGTCACATGATGAGCGTTCTGATGACATGAGTCCCTCAGTCTAGCTTTATGTTGGACCAGGTTTATTCAACGCTGGGGTCGTGAGTCTATATGGTTTTGCCTGGAAATAAGACAAGGTTTCCTGAAATGTCTAGTAATAATAAAATAAAATAAAAAACAGAGTTAAAAGAGTTAAAGCACAGTTAAAAACAATACATAATATCACAGAAATAGACATACAGTGCAGGAAGAGGAAAAAAGCTCAAATATCTTAAATAATTAACATTTTTTCCAAATGAAAACACCACACAGAATCTCAAACAACTGTTTTTTATACTTTTACTTTGTCAAAGATAAATCTGGTTGAAATAAAATGCAGTATAAAAATATCTGAGCTGATGCCTAATGTTACATTGTGCACTGATACCGGCTACTCTGTGTTTGTAAAACAAACATGATTAAAAAAAAAACAGAAATTTGTGATATAAAAATAAGGTCACGACAAGAAAAAGGTTTGGAACTTCTGTGTTAGACGCAGAATAACAAAATATAGCTACAAGCGATGATAAACGGTCGTGCTGCCTTTACGAAATTACACCGCCTTTGGCAATCTGCGCCACCTTTGCCATGCCGCCTTCACTGCGCCGGCTTCGCTCTGCCACCTTCAGTGTGCTGCCTCCAGTTCATACAAAGATCATATAACCTAAGGAGAAGTACGTTAAAATAGGACATTTGTCCCATATTAAATTCTCTTCACTCTGTAGGGGGCGCTACATGCACCAATGTCCGTTTCTCCACATTGAGCTGGTTTAAGGCTGGGAGTTTAACATTTGATTTACCTTTGATGCAAATCGGAGTTTGTATGTGCAAATGGGAGCATTTTCCAAAAATTTTATATTTTGTTATTTTTGGGCAAAATTCACGGCTCCGCCCTGCAAACATCGTAAAAGTTTTCAAAAATCCATAGCTTTCGGTGTCACACAGCTCTAGATTTGAACCCCGTCAGTGAAACGTGAGCGAAAATAGCAATTTTAAAATTTTCAATTCTAGATTCTGGACTTCCTGTGTGTTTTTTGGCATGGTCTGAATAATATTTTTTACTTGTCTTGTCATGGTCTACTTCTGTGTCAATTTTCATGATTCTACGATGAATTAATTCTTTTGGCAATTCCTATCTTTTTCCTATATCTTTACTGTACTTGGGGGCGCTGGCGCGTCAAATCTTTGCATTTTTAAAATCGAAAATAGCCATAAATTAGAGAAGCGCGTGATTGAATTTTGTTTGAATGTTTGAGATTCTACATAATGGTTCAGTGGGTGAAAAGTAGGTGAGTTGGTTCTGACACTGGGTAAGAAAGAAAGAATAATAATATTCCAGCCCATTAACAATGTTTCCCCCTTTTTGAGTACCATGAACTATACATTTTTGGAAAGCACAGGGGTACGTCTACAACATGACAAGGGTCTCGTCACTGACGGGAGTTCGCATAGACTCCGCCCCTTCCCTCGTAGTGGCTACACTACGAGGACGCTCTGGCCTAAAAATGACAAGAAAATACAGAACAACACAAAAAAAACGCAAAACATGAATGTGCGTCTGTTTTCTGAGTCTCTGAGTTTGAGTCAGTTGTTGAGGGTTTTTGCTGCGAGCCACGAGCTAGCTGCTAGCTGTTAGCGCACATGTGCAGCCCTCATCACAGCGAGTGTTTGGCCTGGTGGCGCTCATGCATGTATGCATTTTTGTGTGTTGTTTATGTGCGTTGGCCACTTTCTGTGTGCATATGCACATATGTGTGTGAGTGTGTGTGTGTGTGTGTGTGTGTTGGCAGCCAAACGAGTGGAGCAGGAAGAGGAAGAGGCTAGATGGTTGGAGGCTGTGTTTATTTATTCATTACCCAGCAGCCCTGGCGGTTTCAGGGGGAAATAGCAACCCTTGTCCTGAGCCCTTTAGCTCTTTGCGCTGCTGCTTTCATTCTGCTTCACCCTTTAAAACCCCTGCTTCTCTCACCTGACATTCACTCTGTAAAATAATCATTTCCAACACATCAGGAAAATAAATAATAGTTCTTATTCTCCACTTCACTTTAAACAAACCAATGAAATGTTTTGACAAAATGCTTCCTCATAAAAAAGTCATATAAATAAGTCCATACCAGCAACTCGTTCCACATGTTTGGATTATCTTAGCACGTAGCAACTAGTCCCACATTTTTACTTTAGCTTAGCACGTAGCAATTAGTCCCAAATTTTTGGATTAGTTTAGTACATAGTCACCAGTCCCACATGTTTGATTTAGCTTAGCATGTAGCAACCAGTCTCACATTTTTTCTTTAGCTTAACATGTAGCGACCAATCCGCCATGTTTTCTTTAGCTTAGCATGTAGCAACCAGTCCCACATGTTTAATTTAGCTTAGCATATAGCAACCATTCTCACATATTTGAGTTAGCTTAGCAAGTAGTATCCAGTCCCAAATGTTTGGGTTATCATTAGCATGTAGCAACCAGTCTCACATGTTTGGGTTAGCATAGCACATAGCGACTAGTCCCACATGTTTGGGTTAGCTTAGCATGTAGCAACCAGTTCCACATGTTTTCTTTCGCTTAGCATACATGTAGTGACCAATCCGCCACGTTGTCTTTAGCTTCGCACATAGCAACCAATCTGCCATGTTTTCTTTAGCTTAGCACGTAATGACCAGTCCCACATGTTGGAGTTAGCTTAGCATATAGCAACCAGTCCCACATGTTTAAGTTAGCTTAGCATGTAGCGACTAGTCACACATGTTTGGGTTAGCTTAGCATGTAGCGACCAGACCCATATGTTTCTTTAGCTTAGCACGTAAAGACCAGTCCCACATGTTTTTGTTAGCTTAGCATGTAGCGACCAGTCCGTCATGTTTTCTTTAGCCTATAGCACGTAGCTTCCAGTCTCACATCTTTGTGTTAGCTGAGCACAAAGTAACTAATTGTACGTGCAAAGCTAAAGTAAATATGTGAGAATGGCTGCTATGTGCTGAGCTAACCTGAACATGTGGGACTGGTGGCTACGTGCTAAGCTAACCCAAACATGTGGGACTAATTGCTACGTGCGTATTGCACATAGTAATTAATTAGTCCCACATGTTTAGGTTAGCTTAGCATGTAGCAGTGGTCACTGAGCGGGGTCAAAGGGTAAAGGGGCGGGGCTATCAGGTGGTTTTATCAGTTTAAATAGTAATTTTTTTCGTGTTGATAAATCCTGAGAGAGTGAATCCATTATTATGGGATGTTTGCCTCTAACTCACTGCTTCCATCTGTTCACCATCGTTGTGTGAAACTTGTAGATTTAAAGAATAGATCAATGGCTTTATTGATCCTGAGGGAAACCGTGCGTCCTTCTTCTAATAATCCCAGTGGTGGACAAAGCCAATCACCAGGATTAAACAGAGGAAACACACACACACTCTCACACCTCATAAACTCAGCAGCCTGTTTTTATAGCATTTACGAGAACACACACACAGGAGAATAAAAGCTAACGGCGGCGGTGCTAATCTCCTTCATGGTGGGAGAGCATCGATCCCCGGGACAAAAGAAGATGGCTGTGCGTACGTCTTCCTCCTCCTGACCCTTCGCTCTACGTTTAAACCACCACCAGATCAATGGTTATACTGGGTGATCAATGGCTGTCACATGGGGTACAGTGGATTTAGCTCAGTGGATCAGAGGGATTCATCCTCCTGCCTGAGCTCTTTTATCCATGCACTTATTTATGTTGTTTTAACTCTGCAGCTTAGAAACGAGTCATGGACTGACAACTGTGTGGTTTCCTGTTTGTGATCAGAGATCAAAATCTATTTTCTATTTCTAGAAGTAAACGTACAAAATGACTTCTAAACACACACAAAAGGATAAAAAAATACGCATAAAGACAAAATAATACAGATAAATCGCTCTAGAAATTAAAAAAACGACAACAAAAATACACAAATGTCTCCAAAAAAATGCACAAATAACACAAAAAATGCACAATATGATTCCCACAAACGCACAAAATCTTAAAAAAAATACACAAAAATGATTCAAAAATACCAAAATTAGTCCAAAACACAAATGACTAAGGTCTCTATTCTCCCATGTGCGTAGGTCCAAAAAGCCGTTTTTGTCTCTGTGCTATTCTCTCCCTGTGCTTAACTCAGCCGCTGCGCGCCTTCATCCCAGTTTCGCACTGTGGGTGGAGCCTCCCTGAAATGTGGGCGTTCCCATTCAAATCTGACTTTACGCGCATTCTCCGGAGTGCGTAAGTGCTTTTCCTCTTACGCGCTTCTAACCCTGGAATAAGTGCGGCGCCCCCATAAGGTGAAACATTATATTGCACTAGAAATATTGACTTAGTTAAATTTGAAGCCACACGGAGTCGTGCGTCGCACAGCAGCAGCTGTGATCACTCAGCTGCTGCTGCACAATTATTTAAAACTGTGACAGACACAGACTTCTGTCCACGTTGGTCACAGTGATTCAACTATTTTCACACTATGTCCAACGTAAAGTCACAGTTTGATCCATATGAGGATGAGGATGGACCACAAACTGTTCCCACACATATTTTAATGAGGCTCAGCTCAGGTCACTTTCAACTATTTATATTTAAAACTGTGTATTATGGAAGTTAATAGTTGTTTCACTGTCAACATCCCTCTGTATTAAAGCAGGACGCTCTGTGGACGCGTTATTTCCTCATATCTACATCATCTAACTTTGTCACGCTTTACAGTGATGATGATGATCAAGGAAAGAGATCACACTTCAATAATCTGATCAATAATCTGATCAAATCAACCTGTTATATTGTTTATCAATGAAGGCATTTCAAATTAAAAGTGAACTTAATAATTTTTATGGATTTCAATTACATTTACATATGTTGGGAAAACTCCATGTTCCGTGATTTTGAGACAGCCCAAAAAAATGACATCACCGCCTCCTTTCCTTCAGCCCGCCTTCATTCACAAATACGCGCTTTTTGGCTCCCTACGCGCGGGGGGGAGGCGTGTCAGCAGCCTGGACCAGAGAATACGCATAGGTGAGAAGTGCGTAACTGCAGTCGAGCAAAAAAGCGCGTAAGTCCAGACGGGAGAATAGAACCCTAAAAGACCCACAGAAATAAAGACCAAAAATATACAGCAATGACTTCAGAAATAAAAAAAAAAACTACCACAAAAATGCACAAATAACCCCAAAATACACAAAATGAATGAAAAATATACAAAAATGATTCTATAGTACAAAAATACGTCTAAAACAAACAACATTTATATAAAAATGCACAAATGACAAGACTAAGTAAAAAAAACAAATAAAGAAAAAACACAAATAAAGACCAAAAATACACAAAGTACAAGAAAAAGTACAAAAGTGACTTAAAAAAAATACAAAACGATTGAAGAATACACACACAATTGTGTATTTGCATGCGTACAATGTGTCTGTCCGTCTGTTGTACAGTTTCCTCCCTCACCATCAGTGAGTGACAGTTTATATATAATTATATGATGCTAATATAGCAGATTTGATTCATTTTGCCCCTTTTCAGGCCTGCAAACGTGACGTTTGGACAGAAACGCAGCCTTTTTCTGAGTGGAACAGAAAAGATCAGCAAAGAGGAAGAAATGAGAGGAAAAAACACAAAGGTATGAAAGATTAATTGAAAAATAAAACCCGTGTAATGGCATAAAAACACTCTAAATGGGTTGGGGTGAGGCCGTGAACGGCGGGAAGCCACACGATGTACCTGAGGCACTGCCAAGTGTTAACATGGAAAACACATCAGAGCCGAGCACGGCTGTGCACGGTTGTGCACGCATGGAAACGTAGACATGGAGACGTAGACATGTGGCCGATACATCCAGCTTCACAGCGTTTTTTCACTAGAAATTAAATGTAAATATCTTTAATTTAATTATTTCATTTTGGGGCCATATCACACACTTCCATGGTATGTTTCCCATTAAACCAGTGGCTGAGGCTTAGAAATATTAATTTAATAACTGTACTTGACTACATTAACACAATTTAACATGTTTGGAACAAGTTTAAAGAGTAACTAAACCCCAAAACCACTTTTTTCTACTGAAATCAAATATATTTGTTATAAAGTTGATGATTGATTCAAGTCCAACTCTTGATATTTTAGTCAAACTATTTTAATTTGATGTATTTTGTTGTCAAATGTCAGTGACTGCCCTCTATGGGTTGAAACCTGGCTATTACAAGCTAATTTTGCTATTGGCTGTAATTGGAGATTTGTGACACTTCCTGCATCACTGTTGGCTCCGCCCCTTCTACAAAAACTATTTCCTGTGGACTCTACAATCTGTGGGAGTAGTTGGATGATTAGAAATGTGAATAGGGAGCTATTTTGAGTATTAAATAGCTAGCTAGTTCATGTAGCATACATGGTTCTTTGGAGATTTTAAAGTATATACTGGGCGTGTCTTAACTGCTCCAGGAGCCCCGCCCACATTCAAGGTATATTTCGAATATTCAGCCAAAACTCTTTAAATGCAGTAAAATCATCTGAATATGATTAAACAGCCCATTGTTGCTTATTTTTACCCTTTTTCTGCAACTACACCAAACTTACCATATTTTCATTTATTTTCATCACTTTTTCTTGCCATATTTTTCTTCCTTTTAATGTATTTTTGCTGCATTACTCCCATTTCTGACACGTCTACATCAAATTTCAATGCTTTTTCTGCTCATTTTTCTACTTTTCTGCACATTTTCAGCACTTATAAACCCTTTTCTACCATTTTTCCACTTAATGTCACATATGTTGACCCATTATTGTCACTTTTAACCTCTTTTCACCAGATTTCATGCTTATTTTTTGCCAATTTAACCACATTCACCAGTTGCTAGTTGAAACTAATTGTTCCTACTTTTTAAATGACCTTATGCCAACCCACCCTCCCCCCAGTTCTGCCACTTTTAATCCAATATTGACACTATGAACCCTTTCTACCCTTTCACCTTTTCTGGCCATATTTTTGCTCCTTTTAATGCATTTTTGCTACATTTCGCCAACTTTCTGCCACTTCATCATATTTCATTGCATTTTTCTGCAAATATTAGACAGTAATATCTATCGATTCAATGATCTAATGGATGAATCGATTTATATTCCTACAATTCAACTACAACTTGGACAAAATACTGTTGAATTCTTTGTGGATGCACAATTTAATGTGTTCTTGTGTCATCTTCACTTTCAGCACTAACTGTTGTTGAAACTGAAATATTAACTTTAGAAGTGCCTTGGTTGTAACTTTTGATAAATCTGAGCTGTGTGGAGCTCTCCTAACATCTGATCAGAGAAACAAAGAACGCCCAGAGCCAAGTCGGTGTGTTTGTTTGTGCGTCGGAGGTGCATTTTCTCTCTCCGACGACGGAAACGTGCAGATTTGTTTTTTTGCACGTCGTAGATTTCCAGAGTATTCCGCCGCAGAGGAACGTTACGCAAAGAGCGAAAGAGAAGAAAAAACACACACGGTGCACGGAGGAATTAGAGGGTTAAATATCTGAGGGACTTTATTCTGTGTCAAAGCAGCGAAAAGTACGAGAGCCTCAGAGGAGCTGCTGTCACTGTAGCACTGACAGGAATGGCCTGAAAACAACACACACGCACACACACACACACACACACACAAAGACTGGATCATCCACATTTATTTATTCATTCATTCATTTGAACTAAAGTCGTTTATTTAAAGCATTAAACCTTCAAGTATTTTTCCCACTTTCTGACTAAAATACATTTAATGCTGGATTTTATTTATTTATTCATTCATTCATTCATTTATTTAATTATTTATACCTGAAATTGTTCAGATATTTGTTACAGTAAAAAAAAAAAAACAACCACAGTCTCACAGCTCTTAAAGCAACGCTTGATGCAACATTTTTTACTTGTAATTTTGCACCAAATTTTGGTGAATATTGGTTTATTATCAGTTAATTCACATTTTTATTTAAATTTTTTAAATTTAAACATAAGTCGTTAACTTAAAGCTGCCATTTTCAAGCTATATATATATATATATAATTTATTTGTTTTTTATTCGATCATTTTTGTATTTATTTGTATTTATTTTTTAATTTGTAATATTTTTTATTTACTTAATTATTTACAACTGAAATTCTTCAGTTCTAAAGTAGCGCTTGATGCAGCATTTTCTTTGATTTGTATTTTTTTACACCAAATTTGGATTTATATTTTTTTATTTACAATTTATTCACATTTATTTATTTATTTATTTGAACTAAAGTCATTTACGTTAAGCAGTAAACATTTTTATGCTTTAAACTTTTTTCCCACTTTCTGACTAAAACATATTTATCAGCAGATTTTATTTATTTAATTAATGCATTTATTTAGTTATTTATATCTGAAAGTTTACAGATATTTCTTACAGTTAGAAATACGATGGTCTCGCAACTTTAAAGCAACGTTTGATGCTGCATTTTTTATTTTTTATTTGTAATTTGACACCAAAATTTTATTTCCATCACTTAATATTGGTTTATTTATGTATTTAAACTTAAGTCGTTTATGTAAAACATTAAGCATTTTTATGCTTTAAACCTTAGTATATTTCTCACTTTCTGACCATAACATATTTATTTATTTATTTATTTATTCATGCATTTATTTAGTTATGTGTACAGTTAAAAAATACAGTCGTGCAGTTCTAAAGTTTTTATCACTTAATATTGTTTTTTTTAAATTTAATTAAGTTTTTTCCCACTTTATAACTAAAACATACTGTATCTATAGCTGGAGTTTATTTATTTACAGTTGAAATTCATCATCTTTTTATTATAAAAAAGCTCTAAAGTAGCTCTTGATGCCTCATTTTTTTCTTCCATTTATAGTTTTACACCAAGTTTTGGTTAATATTGATTTATTTATTGGTTTATTATCAGTTAATTCACATTTATTTAATCTATACGAGGTAAATGGGGCTGAGGAGACTTGGTGTTTTAATTGCGGGCTTTTATTGTGAAGCACTTCATGTTGTATTGATCATGAAATTGTGTTTTATTGAATGTTATTGTGTTGGTGTTGTTTTCTTTAATATGAAGTGTGTGTTTAATGAGTAGCTATCGTCTGATCCTGATCCTGATCCTGGAGACGAGCTACTGGTTCTCTGATGACTTCCTCTCAGACTTCCTCTCAGGCATCTGCGTCTGACGGGAGGGGTGGGATATTAAGGCTGTTAAACAGTGGAAGGAGAGCTGGGGGCTTCTGGGAGCCCCCGAGGAGAGCAAAAGCTTTATTGGAAATGTAATTTTTGTTTGTCTCCAATTACCTCGCTGCTCATTTGTTTTACACGTGGATCCTCACTAGGATTGCTCTTCTGAGAGGCTGCGCTTTATTACAAATGGGGAGAGCTTTCATTGCAGATTGCACCGAGAAAACGGCCTCGTATTTACACTTTAACCCTTTAGCTGTTTTTATGTGTGCGTTAACAAAGGCTGGAGCTCATTTCAATTCACACCAGAAGAATATTCATATTATATTATATATTATATTCATAATATTGTTTGTTTACTATTTGTTTGTGAAAGAATCATGTACTGTACGTAATAATCACTTTGTATGTTTTTGGAGTGGTTTTGTGTGTTTCTGTTGTTATTTTGTGTATTTTTAAAATGATTTTGTCTATTTTTCATGTCATATTGTGCATTTTTCTTGTCGTAATGTATGTTTTTCTGTTATTTTTGTGCATTTTTCTTAATAATAATAATAATAATGATAATAATAATAATTCCACCTGTTCGATGTACTGCGCACAAGGCTGCTGTGTCTGTAGCCCCGCCCCTCTCCCTTCCCCATTGGATGCACACAGACTGTACCACGCATTATGACCAATCAGAAAATAACAAAAATACACATTTATAAATTAGGGCTGGGACTTTATTGGATTATTTTCGATTGGTTAATTACAGAAAAATAACGCACTAACAAAAAATAACGCAGATAATGTATTTATTTTTTCCACTCCGAACACCGCGGAACCTTTCTCATTTTACGAATTCCCGGTATACCCATAACAAGGGCTGGAACTTTATCGCGTTAATTGCGATTAATTACAGAAAAATAACGCACGAAAAAATATTCATGCAGGTAATCACATTAATCGTTTTGAACCTTTCTTAATAGGAGGTGGCTATCTGTACGGTTGCCGTATCAATATACCGACATTCTGTCCGTACGCAGCGCCCCTATTTGGCCAGTTTAGGTCACGTGACTAAGACTGAACCTAACCATAACCTTAACCCTAAAAATTGTTGCGATATTGGGTTATAACCTAACCCTAACCCTAAACATCAATAGCACCCGGGGTTGTCCGTACGGCAACCATACAAATAGACACTTTCTGTCACGTACTGGGTTTACCTCCATACTGAGATTATAACCCTAACCCTAATCCTAACTTAATCCTGACCTAATCTAGACCTCTTCCAATAAACAAACAAAACACTTTGAAAACAAGCAAAAAATGTTTTATTTTTTCAGCAAAAATGTATTTTACGGTAGTGCGCATGTGCGCGCATGTACATATATGCGGATATACAATCACTGTACGTTGCGCACTCAGTACATGACACTGGTATACCCAGGATTAGGGCTGGGACTTGAACACGTTAATTACGATTTGTTAATTACAGAAAAATAACGCACTAAAAAAAATGAACTGCGTTAATTGTTTATTTATCTTTTTGCACTCCAAACAGAACGGAACGTTTCTTATTTCACGAGTTCCCGGTTTACCCATAATTAGGGCTGGGACATTAATGTGTTAATTGTGATTAATTAATTACAGAAAAATAACACTAAAAGAATATAACGCAGCTTACAAAGTATGTAATGAATTCAATTTTTTAGTTTTTTTAATCCAGTCCAACCACTAAAAAATACACATATTTAAATAAGAAACCCTTTGTTCTTTCCTGTATTTATGATCTGATTGGTCGTTACTCTAAAAGCTGACATTAATATTGATAACGTGGCCTCTGATTGGTCATCACATTTTTTTTTTGTGGCCCCATTGTAATAAAAGTGGGCCGTCTCTGTAGTGCAGTGTTTATTATTGATTAGCTATGATTATGAGTGTAAACATGAAACGATCATCATCTGATAAAACACTGTGAAATATTCGTGTGGGGTTTGTGGGTCTGATGCGGAGGCTCCGCCCCTTCTTTTCCTTGTTTTTGGTTTATCTGAACATCGATGTGCTGCACAGGGATGGATTATAGATCCAGGCCCCACACACTGAGGGGGTTTTATTGGGTTCTGCCATGATGAGGCGTATTCCATCAGAGGTCGTTTGTCCAGCTTTGGGTGGATGAAGGAAGATGAGATCACAAGCTGAGCCAACGCATCCAAAGCGCCGCACAGATCTGTGTTACCCACAATCCATCATGTTGGACCATATGTAGCGTCTCAAATTAGCCAGACCACACATCTCTGGATTAAAGAACCATTTGTATTTGTATTTAAATCACATTACATTATCTCAGTGTCCTTCAATAGTTATAGCAGAGATGGGCTACTTCTATCACAGTGGGCGGGGCCATAAACATGTGATTGATCTGATCTGAGGGTCACATGATCAATATTCATGTCGGCATTTAGGATAATGACCAATCAGAGCC